>NC_135543.1:12401329-12706136 GCF_045843805.1 Urocitellus parryii
AACGTCTTTCCATATCTATCTCATTTTAAATCTTGAGACAAGAACACCAAATGGTTATAATTATTTTAGTGATTTTAATTATTTCCTGTCTTCTACTGATTTGGGTGTGGATTTGTTCTTTATGTAGAGCTTTTTTTTTTTTAGTTGTATTTGGACACAATACCTTTATTTTATTTATTTATTTTTATGTGGTGCTGAGGATCAAACCCAGCCCCCTTTTTCTAGGGCTCCGAGATGTAATGTTAAATAATTTATTTGTTGACTTTTTCATCTTTTATGGAATGAACTCCCCACAATGAACTTTCCTCTTAGAACTGCTTTCATAGATTCCCAGAGATTTCGATATGTTGTATCTGTGTTCTCATTCACCTCTAGAAATTCTTTAATCTCCTCCTTGAAGTCTTCCGCAACCCATTGTTCATTCAGTAGCATATTATTTAGTCTCCAGGTGTTGGAGTAGATTTTATTTCTTATTTTATCATTGATTTCTAATTTCATTTCATTATGATCTGATAGAATGCAGGGTAGTATCTCTACTTCTTTTATATTTGCTAATATTTGCTTTGTGGCATAATATATGGTCTGTTTTAGAAAAGGAGCCATACACTGCTGAGAAGAAAGTGTATTCGTTTGTTGAACGATGAAATATTCTATATATGTTAGTTAAGACGAAGTTATTGATTGTGTTATTGAGTTCTACCATTTATTTGTTCATCTTTTTTTGGAAGACCCATACAGGTGTTTTAAAGTCACCCAAAATTATTGTGTTGTGGTCTGTTTGGCTCTTGAACTTGAGAAGAGTTTGTTCAATAGATAAATGGATTTAAAAAAAACGTGGCTTACATACACAATGGAATATTACTCAGTAATAAAAAAAAATAAAATCATGAAACGGATGGAGTTAGAGAAGATAATTCTAACTGAAGTTAGCCAATCCCAAAAAACCAAATGCCGAATGTTCTCTCTGACATAAGGAGGCTGATTCATAGTAGGGTAGGGAGGGGGAGCATGGGAGGAATAGATGAACTCTAGATAGGGCAGAGGGGTGGGAGGGGATGGAAGGGGGCATGGGGTTAGAAATGATGGTGGAATGTGAGAAACATTATTATCCAAAGTACAGGTATGAAGACATGAATTGTTATGAATATACTTTGTATACACCCAGAGATATGGAAAATTGTGCTCTATATATGGAATAAGAATTGTAATGCATTCCACTCTCATATATAAATTTATAAAAGTTAATTTAAAAAAAAAGAAAATCAAGATGTTAAAAAGGAAAAGAAAATGAAGAAAGAATAGGAAAGAGTAGAAGAGAAGGGACATCCCCATGGCAGCTGCAATTTCGTCAGCATCAGTGCTGTCTCGAGGGGTCTCTTAGAGACAGGTGTGAAATTCCCCTCCACACAGGAGAAGTGAGGTCCAGAGAGCGTGTGCTGCCATCCTGTCGGAGAGGAGGAAAGCTTGAACCCAGTCCTTCTCACCAAATCCAATACATAGCTTTAGAAATTTCTATTGTGTTGGTTAAATATGTTAATGGTTATGGTTTATTTGATACTGAAATTTAGCAAAATGTTTTGCTATTGAAATAGTCCCCCAAACTTGGAGTTTAAAATCTACTAAATAAAACTATTTACACAGAAGTGCATCATGGAAAACTTTCTTCCGTTGCATGACATAATGAATTTTCCTCAGAATCACAGGTGGAAAACATTGTCTTTAATTAATAAACACTTTATGTTCGGAGGGAAAAGTCTTAACGATTTTGTACTAGATGTTTGGGGGTAATTTTTTTTTCTTTTTTGTTAAACATGGTCGGACTGACCCCAGCAGCCACTTCCTCTTCCTTTCCTTATGATATTCTGAATTTTGTGTGAGAAATTTCCCGTTGCTAGTCCTCAACACTGTGGGGAGTAGGTGACCTATGCCCATCCCATCAGAGCAGAGAATCCACCCATCAGTTCTGATGGGTTTAGGGAGGGGCACGTGACCCAGTTATGATCAATAGACTACATAAGGCTTTTTCTGAGTCTGTATTGGGAAAGAAGCATGTTCATAAATCTGTAGACTTTATCGTGGAAATGCACGAGCCTAGGGCTGTGGGAGGCCACCAGATGAACTCTTAGAATGAAGGATATCCAGTGGGGACAGAGCCAAGAAATGGAGAAACCCTGACCTCTGATGGAATCTACAGTATTGACTAGAACCATAACTTTTTTCTTTTTTATTTATTTTATTTATTTTTTTGCCAGTTTCTCTTTTCTGTGATTATCCAGGAAAGAACTAACTGGTCTGATTTTGTTAGATAATCTGGATAACTGAAGATTTTGGAAAAGAGTCTCCCTGAATATGTGAATTTACTACCACAAAATATAGAGGTAAAAGTCATATGGGTTCATACAAGAAGAAAAACGTCAGGAACAAAATCATTTTGATGACTTTGCCACTGATGTGTCTTAAGCAGTACAAGAAAGTATCAGTCTCTTTTATTCCTCAGGTTAAATTTTTCTGAACCCCCAACACTCTTTTGGGGAAATGTTTTCCTTTCCTCACTGGAAAATTCAGCACTTTTCTCATATCCAAAGGTTCGATTTGGTTGGTACCCCTCCAAGGAAGGAAAAGAAAGGCACACTTCTGTCACAAGGTCACCCGCTCATCCATCCAAGCTTTCATTGAAGTGACTGAAGGATTCAGGATGATTTCTGGTCTGGACACAGTTTCCCTCAATGCAGGGAAGGGGAAGAGTGTCCTTTCTTCCTCCATAAGACGTTCAGATATTGTCACCACCTTCCAGCATGGGCCTAAGCTTACAGTGACAAAATATTCTAGAATATTCAACCTCTTGGCTTAAGAACACTCACCCCTTCCTTGTGGCATGTCCAGGGTGCCAGGATGCCTCGCCTGGAAGGAATTTGACCATGAGCCACAGGATGTGTCCTGAGCTCAGCCTGCCCTAGGACCAAGGAGAAAGAGAGGCTTTACTGGGTTGAAGAGGTCGGTTCTGGCTCCTGTCGCTGATCGCTGACAACCCTGGGGGTCTCCAGCAACATGGTGCTAGGAGTGTGTGACAAGAGAAGGCCCAGAGGTGTTGGGCATCGAAATAAAAAAACCCTTCTCAGAAGGCCCCGGTAGACCACTACGCATCCTCACACTAGTCTGACCTCATCTGTTTCTCCAAGGCAGTATGCTTTAGAATGATTTCCAATTTGTAACATCGGAACAGGATGTTTTTTTATGTGAAGACTCTGCCTCCTACCACTTTTGCTCTGGTTCCCCCAGCACGAACTCCTGCATCTGTAGGACCGTGTTCTTCGACACCAGTAGCGCCTCCCTATTTGGGAACAGCATTAACATCTACTATGTGCATAAAGGAGTACTTAACCCACTTTCTGCCCTGTGCTATCTATGGAAATAACACATCTGCCAGCCATGGTAAGATATTAATAGCACTCAAAAGATTGTCCTTGTCTGCTACTCCAAGCCTGCTATTTACCATCAAAGAGGTCTTCAAAACTGCACAGACCCACAGTCCTTCCCACCGTCAGGGAGGGATGGGGCCTACCATGGATCCCCCTCCTTCTGAATGAGAAGCACTGAGCCCCACCAACTGGGGACCTCAGTCAGGACAAGAGTGAGAGCTACAGGCCACAGAATGAGGACAAGGAGAGCCACCTCCTCCACAGGAGGGGTTTTCTGAGCTCCCAGGCGAACCCGCCTCGGCGGTGACATAAGAGATTATAAAGTAGCTTCTAGAATTCCTGGTTCACGTTTTGAAAGCAAATTGTGAATGTGGATTTGAAAACCAGGCCTCAACGTCCAGCAGTGGCAATCAGGCCATCGTAGACCATCTGAGAAGGGTAGACGCAAGCTGTCGGGCTTGGCACGGACACGGAAAGGAGGGCAGGAAAACATTTCAGGAGGGACTCAGCAGGGAACCGGCCATCACCTTTCACTCCTAGGCTCCAGCTGCTCCTCCCAAGGGAGAGAGTGGCAAGAGGGAGCACAGGTGACCTGGGGAAAGGCAGGAACAACCTGCTCAGCTGATCTCTGGCTCAGCACCAGGTGGCTGTGAGGATCAGGGCCCGGCGCTCCACCTACAAAGTCAACCTGCCAGGTGGGCCAGGGGCAGGTGTCAAGAGAGGGAGGCAGCAAATTGACTCCCAGCAAAACCTAGGGTCTTGAGCCGCGGCCTAGGGACTGTGCCAGGAAGCACTGAGAAGGGAGCAGACTCCCAGTCGTGACTGAGGACCACTGTCACCAGTGTCCCCTGAGCAGGGGGGCTCCAGACCTGCCTCCTATGACGGGACTTGTAATTGCTTTATTTGTTTGTTTTGATTGTCATGCGGGGACTTTGGGTTTGTTTTTAGGGAAACTGTCAGTTCTGAGGGAAGCTGCCAGGGAGCGGATCTGCTCCACCAGATGGAAGAGCGGTGGCCTCGGCCACCGGGGCTGTGGGCGGACAGTGCTGGCTGGGCTCCCAGGAACCAGAGCTAGCCTGAGGACATCACCCTGCCAGCAGGACAGGGGCCTCCCTGCCAGCACCTGCGGCCTTCCAAAGGGGCGAGCCTGGGGCCCAGAGGCAGGACATCCTGTCCAGTCATGCACAGCGGTCAGCAAGGACTGGGAGTCACACTGGAGGGACAGAGAGCAGCCCTGAGCTCCGCCTTCATAAGGGATGTCAGTGAACACCCAACACTGGAGAAGGATCCTCAGTTAATGGGTGTCAGTGTTCTGTCTGTGCACTTTGGTGTCTGTGGTCCTTTGTAGCTCCCTGCTGGGGACACCTGGATTTCACAGGCCCCCAGAGACAGAGACTCCTTCCTGATGGGAAATCCAGACCTCATGTTGTAACCCTGCCCTCTCCAATGTACAAATCACACCCGAAGGGAAGATCCAAGCACTGTTTTACAGACATCTATTAAATCTAAAACATTTTATTTGTGACTTGTTTTCACATTAGAATTCCTGGAGGTGCAGATGTTAAAATTGTTAAAATTAAGAAATAGGGACAAAGAAGAAAAATAAGTTTGGTGTGTATTGCACAGTGGAGTGACTACAGATAATGCAAGGACGGTACTGTGAATTTCAAAGAGATTCAAGAAAGGATTTTGAATTATTTTTCTACAAAGAAATGATAAATAAAGTGATAGATTTATACATCACACAAATGTATATAAGTATTGAATATTGAAACACTAAGTGGGACCCCCAAAACATGTACAAATATGTGTCAACTAACAAAAGATCAAAGAAAGACAGAAGTTACAGATGAAAATATCCAAAATTCAGAGAACCAAATCTTTCCATCAAGATAAAAAGTACCTAAGTAACTTTTAAAGAATTAAAATGTCATGGCAAAGGCCTGGATTTTCTGAGCCAGGTGATGAGAGAAACCACATAGGCTGTGTTGGTTTGACTGGTAGTAAGATCCATTTAAAACAAAAGCTGAGTTACAAGCTTTGGCAGCCAAACGTCTTTAATGCATTCCTTATTTAACAAGTTTAGATGGAATGTTACTGCATAACACTTTTAAAAGGAAAAAAAAACGCCTTCATTCTCAAAATGCCTAATTTTAGTTAGCATGGATTATGCTAAACACACACAAAGGATATTTTAGCTGCTCCCAAAACCAAAGGCAAAATATACTGGAATAATTTAAATACTGTAATAAACAAAGGAGAAAAGACATAATAAAAACTCTAAAATAGCAGGGAAAATGAACTCATTTTCAAAATTGGTCTTTAGCAGGTATAATGAAAAAGATAAATTTGAACAATTAGGAACTAATGAAGACTTTGTAAAAATTGCAATCTACAAAGAATAAGTGAGAAAATGCTTGGGAAACATAGACATGCATTAAGAAACATGCCTGAGTGACAAATGCTCCAGGCTGTTAAGGAAATTAGTCGAGAAACAGAATTAACTTGCTATGATTTTTTCAAAATTCTTACAGTAGATCAGATACTGGCAAAATGGTACACATCTTCAGAATAAGGTTAGGAAGGATGAGCTCAGATATTACCAGGTGGTAATTTTCCCACCACTCATATTAACCATTATTAAGATTACAAGGTTAGAAACTCAGCATTTGACAAAAAGATGATGTCACCAGGACCATAATCATCATGAACATGGTAAAAAACATGAAGCACACGTAACAAAGCAATATTCATTCTTTCTCCCCTCAACATCATTGAAATACAATCTAAAGGAAGGAAAAGAAAATTTACCTTGGCTATGGAATATGAATATATGTATACATATCCCATCTGTATACATGTAAGTGTATATATACACATATATATTTATCTAAGTACATTGAGACTTGACCTTGGCAAGGGAAGATTGGTAATGATCTTCCCATAAAAGAAGTCTCCAGTGAAAGGTTACAACTGACCAGAAGACTGATTTCCCTCAATCCACACCCTCCTGTTGATGTCAAGACCAAACACTGTGACACTTGGTGATGCCCCAGTAGTGAGGGTAATTTTAAGCTGTAAACTTTCCTTGCACTGGGACTTTGTGGTTAGCTTGGTATGAATAGAAAGGAGTGTATCTAAAACCTCAAAGCCAAGGGAGAAAGTAGCTTTAAGTGAGAACACTGGAGACAAATAATGAAAGGAAAGCAAACCTTTAATGAAGATGAATAGGTGGGGAGAAGCAAGCAATCGGTAGAAGGATGTTCCTGAGCCAGTGGCAATCCTAATGAATTATTCACAAGGACGAGCCAAAGGCCTGGTAGGAGCCATCCGGTCCTTGCTCGGCAGTTCCTCGTGTCAAACTGAACCTCATGCACACGTGGCCAGCCATGGGGGAAGCAGATTCTGGCAGATTTGGGGGACTACCTTCGATTGTTGAAAATAACCTGTGTCCACCTTGTTAGGAAGAAAAACTAGACACACAGGGGGTGAAATGATAAAGACAGTGCCACCTTGTGGGATATTAAATCCCCTTCTCTTGAGCTCATTGCCAGGTTCAAGACTAATACTAGTTTTCTTACCTCCAAACAATGAAAGGAAGATGGTTTCTTAATAAAAATAATAATAATAATAATAATGCCAATTTATTCTCAATCTTGTACATTTTAATTTCATTGAGTTTCTATTTTCTTCTTTTTTAGTTTTAAAACAGATGATCTTTTTTTAAGACCAACTTACCAAGATTACTGTAAAAATTAAATTTCCTATCCTAGCTCATGGTGTAGTCATTCATAAATCTTGACATATTTCATGTGATTCAGTACCATCATCCCATAGTTTTGTAGACAGCTAACCCAGACTTAACATATACATGGGCTTTGGGGGAAATGTGTATTATACTTCCTAATACTGTGACACTCTGATGGGTCTAGATGTACAGTGATAAATAGAAGAGAACTCTGCCCTCAGAATGTGTGTTCTATGGAAGAAAGGGACATCACAATACAATGTGACAACGGTTCTGGTGTACATCAATGGCATTTATGAGGAATATACTTATTCCACTCAGGCCAAGGAAGACTTTTTGGAGAAAGTGACATCTCAGCTACAAAAAAAAAAAAAAAAAAGGAAGTATAAAATTTAGAAAAGTGAGAGAGAGTTTTGAAGGGAAGGAGGACCCAGACAGAACAAAAATTTGCAAAATTCTGGAGGAGTTGTTCAAAGTGGGTTTTTGGAATGGAGCACAGTTCAGTTTAAGTAAAATGAATTGTGTGATCCTATGTGTAGAGACAGATGGAGAGGTTTGTAGAAGCCAATCCCTGGGTGGCCTTATACAGCATACCACAGGGTCTGCACTCTCTCTAAGTGATGTGAGTAGGCGGGAGATAAACCCTTTCAAGTTCCAGTTATCTCGTTGACAAAAATCTCTATTTTTATTATCTCTAACATCTACAAGTTCAAACAGTAATGATTCTAGATCAGAATGACTGTTAATCAATTTGCAACAAAGGAGAAAAGATGGTTGAGATGCTGTAAATCTAACTGAGAAATAAAATGTCAAGAGAGAGAACCATACTGTTTAAGAGATATGCTGAGCTTAAAAGAAAAATTCCTTACTCAACGTTTCGGAGGTGTATATCAAATCCTGTCCAAAATTGAACTCAATACACACTGTTTACATAGTTGTATTTTTAACAAGTTGAGAGTGTGGAAACCTCTTTAATGGCTTTCTTTCTACACTAACACTTCTGATTTTGTGATGGTCTGTCTCTGATGAGAAGCGCCATACAATTTCTGATTGACTTCTCTTTCTCTCCTGTGTAGAACCAGTGTAGTAGTGGTAGCAATTGACCAATAAGGATACTGCAATGATTTGAGATGAGGCATTGATGTATATATATATATATATATATATATATATATATATTGGTTGATTGCTTTAATTTTCAGTGTTCTAGAGACACTTCCTTCTAAAAGTTCTCTTTGTCCTGTCTTTTTTTCCTTGTGCCCTGGAAAAAGGGAGGAGAATGAGAGGATCTTCTGTGGTTGAGTCTAAAGATAACATTAATTATTCAGCAGAAAAGGCTGGGAGAGTAAAAGTTGCATATGTGTAGTATAAGTGTTGCATCTCTATTACTTCAGCACTTAGGTATTTGCATTTAAAACCCAGAGCACAAATATTGTGAGTCAGGATCAATTTTGCTTTAAATCAGTTGGGTAGGTCCAGAGCCAAGGCACACTGGCAGCCAGGGCACCTGTTAAGGGAGATGATGAATTGAGTCCTTAAGTCCTTGGCAGAGGAGCTGACTTAGAGATAAGAGATAAGAAAATTAGTCTGCAATAGAATCTCTAATGATTAGATAGGATGAAAATCAGAAGGTCTTCTGAGATCCTGATTACTTTTTTTTTTTTTATCTTGGCAACTTATTTGGTACATCAGCATATTTTGCAACTTTCCCCTCCTCAGTCCCTTCAGTAACATCTTTTGCTTGAGTGAGCAGTAAATAACAAGGAAAACCAGGGACAATTAACTATTATTGTAGCCCTATGACTAATGAAAATTCGTACATTGCACTTTGGGGGGAAATGTACTTATTAACATGCCTGTGGGGGGTCGGTTAATGTTGCTATTTTAACTTCGCTTGGAGAAACTGAACTAGAATAACTTACCCAAGGTTATCCAGCAGTCTGTAGCAATCAGAATTACACAGCAGAGTTCTTCAGCAATGGCCCAAAGACACATTGTAAAGATGGTCAAGAGTACTGGTAGCATCCTCTGTATAAACCCCAGACTCCAAACACAGACTCTGTCTTTACATAGTGCAACTCTGTAGCTAACTAACTCAAAATGTATGTTTGAATTAGTAAAGCTTAATACTTAATCCCAAACTCTTCACAAACATTCATTCGTTTCATTTTTTTTTTCCTTTCATTTTTGAGGAATCATGAATTCAATAGAACATTCAAGGTCCAAAGAAGAAACATTTATGGTTGAAGAAACAATCATTGAAGTTGCCATATGAATTCATTAGCTGTTACATCACATTGTCACTTATTTTGATTCAAAAAAATTTACTGAGCACTTTATCTGATAGCACAAATCTCAACAGAAGAGTATAGTGTTAGACTTAGGGCACATACAGAAGGTTTTCCTTACATAATATGAAAGAGTGTTTGATCCTGTAACTAATGGTTAGCTGCTGGAAAATTCCAAGTAAGTTGGCAGTTCACTTAGATTTATGATTGGTCCCAGTAACAATCTATATGATGAGAGAGTAGAAGTTGGCACAAGAGTTAGAAAATAACAGTCCTTTTCCAAGAAAGAAATGATAAGGACTCGAACTAAACCACTGGCCATGGATATGGAGAGATGAAGACAGATTGTGAGAGACATCGGTACTCCCCAGATGTATCCCCAGGGGTAGCAGGAGTGACTGGATGTAGGCAACAACAGAAAGGGGAAGGATGAGATGACCGTCAGTTCTCTGGCTTGAAAAACTATGTGGGTAACATTCGGTGAGACTAGAACCACAGGAGGCAAATGAGGCAGGCGCTGGATGCAGTGCAGCAGATTCAGAATGGAAAACGTCTTCGTTTTGAACTATGTTGAGCTGAAATGCCTGGAGACATCCAGAAGGTGATTTCCAGGGGGCAGTTTTCCAAAGAGGTCTGAATCTCAAGTGCAAAAGCACATGAAGTTTCCAGAGTCATGATGTAGTCAGTCCTTGTGCATCTTGGCTGACCTTGAGTCTTTATCCAGCTGGTGTTTGGTCTTGAATGGAATTTATCATCCGGAGAATTCCAAAAGTAGATACAGTCATTCATTTTCTCTTTGACTTCATTTGCCTCTAATGCTTTCTTTTAAACCATGAACTGTTCTTATGATCCTGGCAAGTTCTGGGAAAATATGCAATTAAATATCAAGATGTGGCTAGTAAACTTTGAAACACTTTTATAAAGCCATGATAATAGGGAATGTAACTCACTGCTGTTTCCCATCTTTTCTTTAATTCTAATGACATTCCTGAGTATTTTTTAGCATTTGTTCTCTGCCTTGTAGGAGTCAGTAAGGTAAAGTAATCTGTCAAATGTTGGACAGAAGAAAACAAGTAAGATGGTCATAATGAAAAGAATAATCCAACACATGTAAATAACATGTCTTCACACTAGGTATTCAATAAGTATTTTTCTTGCCTGCTTTAATAGCTCTAAGTGCTTATAACAACTTCTGTGGCATAAAACTAAATCTGTAATAATAATAATGAAATCATTCCTAATCATTGCAGTTGGTTTGACCTTGACAATATTTCTAAGGTTTTCTTCTAGCACTTTTGTTTGCATTCAATGTGACAGGAGACCTGGATACAGTAACTGGGGATTTTTCGGATTTTTCTCTTTAACTAGAGAAGATTTACTTATTCAGGAATATTTGTCTTCTGAAGAAAACCCAAAGCTGATCATTGTGAAGTTTTGAAAAAAAAAATAAAATAAAACAGCAAGAATGTTATATGAATTGTGATAGACCCATTCCAGGTTATTTCAAAAGTAATTCTCTAAAGTGAAAAAGTTGCCACTTGTCTAGAAATGTATGTAAAGGAAATCTTCAGCTACATGCGGACTAATAGCGACACCACGTGGTATTAGGCTGGAAATGCTTTTACATTCAAATAGTTTTGAATAGGTGAAAATTACAACCTGAAATTGTAATCAGTGTTGTCTGTGACGCATCTGCAAATCAGGAAGAATTTTTAAATTATAATTGTTAACTACTGCTCTGAGATACAATTTTTGTCTCCATCCAAGACCAGAGTCCAAGAAGAAATTCCATAGGACAACTGTGATTAATGTTTATGAGCACAAGTAATTTTGGGGGAAGAGGCAGGAGGCTGTGTGACTTCAGCGTAGTATAGAAGCCTCAGCTGCCGACGATCATCAGTTACCCATGGGAAAGTTCCCCAAGTGATGCCTAATTCTACTTTGCTCCTTATTGGGTGCATGATTTGGGCCTATTATTTAAATAAGTTTATACAATACATCTGTGAGGCGAACGTGATAACCACTACACTATGGAAGCCGTCTATATAATACATCTGTGAGAAAACCTCCTCTCACTGGGATTTGTGAAGAATCACGAGCTCATTGGCGTGTGCATGCCTGCAAAGCCTCAGTAACAGGCGCTCACTCACACGTGGTGCCTGTTTCTTATGGCATCTTCAGCTGGTCGATGGGATTGACCTACCGATCTATACACATAGCCTTTCTCTCTTCATTCATGGAATAAAAGCAAGTTAGAGTGACAATAGTCAACCATAATTTATTGTGTTTTTCAAAATAGTGAGGAGAGAGGTTTTTAAATGTTTCCAATACAAAGACCTGATAAATGTTGGAAGCAGTAGATTAGCTAGTACCCTGATTTGATCTTTGCGCATTGTATACCTGTGTCAAAATATCACAGAGTATGCCACAAATAAATACAGTTATTATGAGTCAACAAAAAGATAAGAATACAAATGAAAAAGAAACTGGCTGAAAAATATAAGACAAAGTTATTCCTAATCCTTGTCTTCAGGGAAAGGTGGTTTTAGAATCAGGTTTTATCTTCTAAAAAAAAAATGTGCCTGTGTATTTTTATTTTTTTTAAATCACACAAGAATTCAGATGGAGAGAAATTGACTTTGACCAAATCCTACTCTAGTAGAAGAATTTCTGGACTTCTTGTCATCAAGTTCAATGATACAACAGGGAAACAGAAAACCTCTGCCCAAGTTGCTCATTCCCCTGGAAGTACCCAGACTGGGGTCTCAAGGGGGCATCCAAGATGCACAAAGTGTGGCCTTCAAGAAAGCTTGGTTTAACTGGGGTGTCTCTGCTTTGTCCTGTGTGGCTCACAGTGGCCCACCTGGAAGCTCTTCTCTGCCCCTCTTGGTGGCCAGCCTGCATTCTCCCATGCTGTAAGATTTATTGATGGGGTTTGACAGTAAAGTGGTCCGGCAAACAGAGAAGTTGTGGATTTAAGATAAGAATGAATGTTACTTTAGGACATGAGATACTACATTCAAAGTTCAGATTTGATATTGTGAAGCAGACTTTTCTTTCCAGAATTCGGAGGAAACAGTTACATGTAGACTTAGGTGTCTTAGAAGTGCACAATCCTATAGGTCAGTGGTTTTGAATGTGAGAACTATCTGATTTCCTTTCAGATGCAGTGTTTCAACTTCTCAGAAAAATGTGCTTACACATATAAATTTTTTGGTACAACTTTAGAGGCTTCCGTTTCCATAAAGCTTACCAAGAGACCTCTTAGAAGTTCAAGACCAAGGGAAGAACTTGAACTAGAAGGGATTTGTTTGAGTAGAATGAGAAAATTATTTAATATTTATCAAAAAGGTTATTGATGTCAACATGGACCATCAAAAGGGACACAGCTAGTGAGTGTGAAGAGGATGGCAACAGAGCCACAGTGTACTTGTTCAAGGAAAGACAAGGCTCTGAACCAGCAGCTGCTCTTCAAACAGTGGTAAGGGGCCACTTTAAACAGGGGTATTTTGTTTTGTTTTGTTTTATTTTTTCTAGGAAGGGGAACCAGAGATTTAACTCAGGTGCACTTGACCATTGACCCCAGCCCTATTTTTTGTATTTTACTTAGAGACAGGGTCTTACTGAGTTGCTTAGTGCCTCTCTTTTTGCTGAGGCTGGCTTTGAACTCGCAGTCCTCCTGTCTCAGCCACCCGAGCTGCTAGGATTCCAGGCATGCACACTGCACCTGGCTAAACAGTGGTATGTGAAGTGAACATGGTGAAAGTTTAAATAATTGCTTTGGTCATTGAGTTATTCTTAGGGCATGAGTTAATCGGTGATATTTTGAGTCTTTTTAGCAACAGAGTTTAGCTTTTGCTTTTCCTCCTATAGCCCTTGAGACATTGCAATAAAGCAAGCCTGGAGTCAGGGTACCTTGCCCTGGGATAGAGGGGGAATACTTGTAATGTCTCACACAAAAGTCCTGTTCAGCTTTGAATTTCAAACCAGATATTTTTTTTGTTTTGTTCTCTGGTTCCCAGGGAGCCTCACTCTCCAACAAAAGCAAAATAAAAAATAAGGACTTACTTGGAATTTCCAAGGCTGAGTTTTAGCTACTAAGAACCAAAGCCATTGAGAAAGAAAATAAGTGCGTGACTTAAGGGAAGCTTCCCCGGGCTAAAGAAAGACCTCGGAAAAAGTCAGAAGGGTTGAGGTTAGATTGATGGTGCTGCTTAGATCATCAAGGAAGGCACTTAACCAGACAACCCCTGACCCTCAACCTGGGGTTGGGAGGGAGTAGGGACAACAGAAATCCCAGGGAGCTTAAAAGGCCAGTGTTCTGTTTTCCATCAGGATCTCTGAGGCTGCCTGATGGAGTCCCAAGCCCACAGGTGACAATTCTAATGAAAATATTAAGAAGGCACAGTAAAACAAAGCAGACGGGTGAGGGAATTTTATCTCATTGTGCACACCCACCTGGATGGTGCAGGTTGGAGGAACCCCTTGGATACCTCAACTACAGAAATGAAATGCCCTGGCTTTTGCTTTTGTGTGAAAAAAAATTGGAAGGACAGATATTAAATTGAAGTAAAAAGTTATGTAGTATCATGATCAATATCAGTTATGAGATCAGAGGCGTCTTTGATCTGAGGATTCTAATGAGCAAGTAGCACACTTCCGACACTAGCAGATGCAGTTTGGAAATCTGGTTCACATAGCTATTGATCTGTGAAAAGACTTTCTCTGTACTTGTGGATAGAATTGAGCCAGGAGATGTCCCAGACCTGAGGAAGAGAGTCCAGGCGTGAGGGCAAGCTAGCCACAGAAGGATCCAGACCTGGGAGTGGGTTTAAATACCGGGCTCCTCTTGGCTTATCTTTACCTGGTCCACTTGAGAAGTGCTGGTAGCAGGGTGCTCTGGTGGGCTGGGGTATGAAGACAAGAAGTGGAACAGGCAGCCTCCGAGATCCTTAAAGAACCAAACCCTGGCCTTTTAACCTCCCTGGGATTTCTGTTGTCCCTCTCTCTACTTGGACACCCATTCTACTTGGCCAACATCCATGGACACAGGGATACAAAAGAGCATGGAATATTAATCCAACTCCCAAGTTTACTGCATCTGGCACATCCTGTGCCTCTGGGAAGGCTTGGGCGGTGGGGAATGAGGGTAAGGAGTGAGGGGACAGATCATAAAAGACCTTATCACTCCAGCAAGTTTGCTTACTTTTAAAAATCATAACTCTAAGAACACTTTGAAGAATAGTTTCAGGAGAGGATGTCTAGCCTTAAGACAGACATAGAACTGTTGACGAGGGGGAGGTGGATACCATACAGCCGTGGACCAGGCTGTGTTCTAGTTGACTTGTTTCAGAGCCACTGCACAGAGAAAAACCAGGGATCATGCCTAGATTTTTCTTTTTCTATTTTGGCAGATGAAGATCTAAAACTATAGGAGGAAGTACCAAACATCTCTTTGTTGCTGCTTGTAACGATGTAAATCTTGGGTTTAGAGGTGGTGCAGAACGGACCCTGGAAAGCTCCTCAGCGTGGGCCCAACCCCTCACTCTTCTTCCCCCACACACGTCAGGACTCCCACCAGCGAGAGCTATTCGGCTGCACCCCATCTAAAACCATGCAGTAAAATGCTCTGATATTTAAGGATATGGGCTGAGTACCAGGAAAGCCACACAAACTCTCTGGGTCTTAGATTCCACACATAAAAAAAAAAATAGTTGGCATTTGATCATTACAAAATTTGCTCCCTATTCAATTATGGAATCTCTGTGTTTTTTCCTATAAACTCCTTCTTAGTCACTTGTCACTCTCACCAGTAATGAGATTTGCTTATCCCTCCCCCTCATCACCATTGATATTTCTTTCTGCTGCCTATCTAAAGCCTTAATTCAACCTTTTGTTGACCACAAAATTGTCAGTGGTCCCCAGTTTTATAGAATAGAAATGATTTCAAATGTATTGTCTCCACACCAGGCTGGTATTGGTCTCAGGAGAGACAGCTGAAAAGCTTTCTTTATGCACATTATGAAAAGCTTTGGATACTGCTGGATGCACAAGCCTCTCCCATCACCAGCTGTGACATGCTTGGGGCATGCTCCAGTCCCAGAAAGGGGGGACCAGGTCAGTTCTCCCTCCACCCCAGGCCCAAGATTCCCGGCCCTCTCCCAGGGATGCGACGCCTGGACCACTGACCCTATTCTGGGGAAGAGGCGGGCAGGGTCTGTCTGTTAGCAATGATCTTGCTGCCATTCGGTACCACCAGAGCCCAGGAGCCCCTGAGCCCCGAGGCACAGTTCTTCTCCAAATCCTGGTCCTCTATTTGAATGTCAGTCTTTTAATTAGATAGAGGCAGAGGTTGTCTGGAGACCTTGCTGAGCACTCAAGAAGGCCTGCCTACACCCCTTTCTCTGACACAAGCAGCAGCCCTGGAGAACTCTCAGCAAAGGCCTTCATTCTGAGGAGAGAGACTTCAAAGGCCCCAAATGAGGAAAGAGGTGTCGCTGGAAAATGTTGAAATGACAAATAGCAATATTTCCACTGACAAAAGATGAAGATGAAACAAATGTTAGAACAGAAAACACGGTTTTATTTTGCCACACTCTCACTGGAAGCTATCATCAAAGTCCTTAACTGAAATGAAAAAGGTACCGATATAACAAGCACACGGGAGCCAACTTAGATTTCTAACAACAAAAGTCATCTTTGAAATAACAAAAGCTTACAAAGTAATGGGAAAAAAAAATGTCAATGCAGAAAGTAAAGCATATGTCCCAAAATAGCCTTGTGCTGCACATTTGTTAGAAAACGTCAGAGTTGGGAGCCACTCAGGAATCATCCGGGCAGACCCTTTCATGTTTCAAAGGAGGATAATCTGAACACCAAGGACTCGAGGAAAACTTGCTCAAGGTCACGGAACTAGTTGGTGACTTTGGAATCCTTAGCAACTGTCTTCTGTACCTCCACGGAGCAGAATCTGCAGTCTTCTACCTGCCAGTCTCTCCTTGCCTAGTTACTGAGGCCACCCTGGTCAAGGCCCAAGTTCAAGTTCACCAGGGGCTGTGGCCTTGAGTTTCTCTGTGGTTGATCCATTGTGCGCTGTGTTCACTGAGCCATGGACTTGCTGGAGCCCCCTCATTACCACCCCATGACTGTGCAGACCATGCCCTCTGCAGTTTGGTCTGTCTCACATCTGACAACCAGGACAGGGACAAAGTCTTTAAATTCCAGAAGAATGGACAAAAGGGATAGAAGGCTGGCTGAGGCCTGGTGCATCCCAGAAATTAAAATCCCCAGAATCAAACATTAAAGATAGGGGAAAGGTCAGAAAGGCCAAAAAGGTAAAATATATGACGCTTTTTCAAATCCTACGTACAGATGTCCTGAGGGTGAGTCCACAGTGAGACTTTCTGACCATGTTTTAGAAAGTGGCAAAATGATTTGAACTCTGAAGCTCAGTCTGCCTTCCAGATATACAGACCTCACATTATTCAGAAAAAAATAAAAATAAAAAATAAAAATGGGGGGTGGGGATGGCATGGAGCCTGTGGAAATAAACAGCCTCAGATCAAAAAGAGAAAGAGCCAGCATCAAATATATACAGAGGCCAAGTACAGTGGTGCACGCCTGTAATCCCAGCAGCTCAGGAGGCTGAGACAGGAGGATCACAAGTTTAAAGCCAGCCTCAGCAACAGCAAGGTTTTAAGCAACTCAGTGAGACCCTGTCTCTAAATAAAATACAAAATAGGGCTAGGGACGTGGTTAGGGGTTGAGTGCCCCTGAGTTTAATCCCCAGTACATATATGCAGAGAGAGAAATAATCTGAGAATGATTACTTGGAGAATTCAAAGATAATACTTAGAAACTGGCATAGCAACAGAAAACAAGATATATTATTTATTAAATTTGGTCATTAGGGTGACAGAGTCTGTTATAAAAAGACAATTGCTGATTGTTCACTCCACACTCTTTGTCCCAAGTCCCCCTCTTTTATCCATCTAGAACTCTCCTGAGCTCCAGACTTGGCTATGAAGCTACCTTCTTGAAATATAAACATGTATATCTTTTAGAAATCTCAATTTTATCAAGTTCAAAATGGAAGTCTTTGTTCCCATCCCACCTAAAACTTTCTTCTTCTGCATAACTTTCAGTGGGAAAGCAACACTTCTCAAACTCTTTGATAATTAAATATTCCCTCTCTATTGAACACCTATCCTATACAGTCTACTCAACACCAGAACTTATTATTCCTTTTTAAAATTTGTGTCTCACATACTCCCTTTTCTATGTGTACTTTTTCGTGATCCAAATCCACCTGACTCTTCCTCTCCCTCTCTCCCACTCCCCGTCTCCCACTCCCCGTCTCCCACTCCCTCTCTCCCACTTCCCCCCTGGTTCACAACTCTGTTTCCCCACTGGAGCTCTTCCCCATTCTTCTTCAATAACCATTTTTCACCATCAAGAACCTGCACATATGGTTCCTTCTTTCTGGAACACTGTTTTCCATTAACATAGTCTTATTCAAAACTTAGAAGATCATAAATGATACTTCCTCCAAGAGGTCTTCCCTCATTGACAATCCAGAAAAACCTCCTGGTTGCCATCTGGTAGTATTTCTCACCTACTTTCCATACAATAGGACAGTGTATAGGTGTATTGTTGTGCATTCCATTTGCTCATTATATAACTTTTGCTCCCACGATAGAGAATGATACAAGCAGACAATCCATAAGTAGCAATCTTCTGGCAAACGATCGATCTTAGGGAAAGAACGTGTTCTTCCTTATTGATGTAGTTTAGATATGAGGTATCCCCCCAAAAGCTCATGTGAGACAATGCAAGAAGATTTAAAGGTGAAAAGATGGGGTTATGAGAGCCTTAACCTAATAAGTGCCTTCATCCACTGATGGGGATCAACTAGATGGTAACTGTAGGCAGATTGCATGTGGCTGGAGAGGGTGGAACATTGGGGGTGTGACTTGGGGGCTTATAGTTTTGTTCTTGTTGAGTCGAGTTCGTTCTCTCTCTCTCTCTCTCTCTCTCTCTCTCTCTCTCTCTCTCTCTCTCTCTCTCTCCTTCCTGGTGCCATGTCCTGAGCTGCTTTCCTCCTCCACACCTTCTCACCATGACGTTCTATCCCACCTCAGGTCTGAAGCCGACTGTGGACTCAGCTCTGTGGACTGAGACCTCTGAAACCATGAGCACCAAGTAAATGTTTCCTCCTCTAAAGTCATTCTTGTCAGATCTCCCAGTCACTGCAGCAGGAAAGCTGACTAAAACCCCTCCTCTACATATCCTATTGTAATGACTGCAAGTAAGGGAAAAGGAAAAATACCAGTGAAAATAAGGAGGATGGGAGGGTGTTCATTGATAGGTAGAAGGCCGTGCTGACTCTGGGACTCCTAATGCATATGGCAGAATATTGATGGATAAATCAAGGGCGAGGAACTAGTGCTCAGCGAAGAGCAAGGAGAATGCCAGGCACTGGTGGGAGTCCGAGTTCCCAGCAGGCTGAGGACTGGGAAGCAGGAAGGAGATGGAATTACAGCGGCTCCATGGCTCCCACCTTCCTGTGGGCAGAGTGGCAATCAGAATAGCTCCCTAGGGACCAAAATAATAAACCATGACCTCTTCTGTAAAGAAGTATTCAAAATATGCTCTGAGAAAAACACAACTTTTAATACGGTTGTAGAACCAATCGTGGAAAGCATCTCATTCTGAAAGTTGAGCGAGCTGGGACAAGAAGGGAACAGCAAAGCAGCTCGATGGGACAGAGATGCTGATGTCCCTGAATAAGTCAAAGTTTGTCCTAAAAAGCAGTTATTTAAATTGACTGTGCAACTACTTTTTAACATTAAAAATCCCAGTCATACAAAACCAGTTCAGAAAATTAAAAGGTCTAACGTGCTTCTCATCTCATTCTGTGAGCCCAGAGTTACCCCTGAAACCAAACCAGGAAAAGGCATGAAAGGGAGGGAGGGAGAGAGAGAAGGAAGGAGAAAGGAAGAAGAGAGAGAGTGAGAGGGAAAGAGAGGGGAGACGGGGGAAAAAAGAAAAAAAACACACAGACCAAGGATCCCCATGAACACAGGTGAAAAATTCTAAAAGTAGTTTAACAAACTTAATCCAATATTATATGAATTGGGAGAAGCACCACGATGAAGTGGGATTCATCCCATTTTTAACATGAAAATCTTAAGCACAAATATTAACAACCTAAACAAACAAAACCACCGGATGATCTCAAAGACACAGAAAAGGAATTTGATCAAATCCAACATCGATTTCTTATTTTTAAAACAAACAAATAAAATATACACCTCTCAGCAAAGGAAGAATGGACAGGCTTTCTTCAACCAGGTAAAGAACACAGGAGAGAAACCTACCGCTTAGGTCACATGTACCAAGGGAAGACCACACACTGCCCTGAAATCAGGAGCAGGACAAGGCTGTCTTCTCCTGCTACCTCTAACCAACAACCAGAAAGTCAGAAAAATGAAAAATATTTATATGGTAAGGTGAGAAGAAAATTTTTCTTTTTTTTTTTAGCAGATAGAGAATCTACAAAAACAGAAAACAAACAAAAAAAATTACTAGAACTGACTGATTTAAGCAAGTTTGCAGGAAATGAGATTGAAATACAAAAATCAATTATGTTTCCAAAAAATAGCAACAAATAATAAGAAACCAAGATTTTAAAGTAATACCATAATAGCTTAAAAGCCTAAAATATTTAGGAATAAATCTGACAAAATTTGTGGAAGAACTGCTTACTGAAAACTACAAAACGATGCTGTTAAAGAAGACTTTAATATGGAGAAATATACTTTGTTCATAGATTGAAAGATTCAAACTTGGTCATGTTAATCCAAATTAATATTTAATATCCATATAATCCCAATCAAAATTCTAGCAAACTTTTGTACAAGTGGAAAAACTAATTCACAAATCCATAGGAGAACATACAGCTAAAATAGCCAAAACAACTTTAAAATATAAGAATCACGTTGGAAGACTTACTTGATTTCAAAATTTATTATTGAGCTACAGTAATCAAGAGAGTGTGGTACTGGCATTAGGATTGACAAGTAGATCAATGGAATCCAATAAAGTACAAGAATAGAACTACATATATATAATCAACTGATTTTCAACAAAGATGTAACGGTGATTCAGTGGAAAAAGGATAGTCTTTTCAGTATATTGAGTTCATGCAAAAAGGTGAACTCAAAATGGATCCTAGGCTCAAATAAAAAAATGAATACTATTAACATTCCTCTAAGAAACATAAGAGGTAATTCTTATAAACTTGGGTTAGGCAAAGAGAGATATGACAACAAAAATTGTATATATTTAAAAAAAACTAGCAAATTGTACTTGATCAAAATTAAGAACAATTGCTTTTTAAACGCACTGTTATCATAAGGTAAGTTCAGGATGTAACCTGTGATCAAAACATTTACAAAACACATTTTCTGACAAAGAATCTCATCTGTAACATGAGATTCCTCAAAATACATTAAGAAAACAAAAAGCTATAAAATATGGGTGGTAAATTTAAAAAGATATTTCTTTGTTTTTAACCTCAAAACATTCACTTTTATTTTTATATAAATGGATTATTCCCAATAAAGTCTTCCATGGCACAAAGATCAGTTAATTCAATAAATGATGTAAACCAAACCAGACTTTCATATGCCAAATGATGGAGTTTGACACCTTCTTTACAATGTGTAAAACTTCACTCAAAATAGATAACAGATCTCAAATTAAGCACTAAAACCATACAGTTCTTATAAGAAAACATAGGTCCTGTGATCTTGCATTATTTAAAAAGATATTTCACCAAAGAATATACATGGATAGCAAATGACCACATGAAAAAAATGCTGAGCATAATTAATTAGCCATTGGGAAAATGCACACTAAAGCCGCAAAGATATACTACCACATTCCTGAATCAGCACCATTGGCCATACCCAGTGTTAGTGAGATACAGGGCAACCAAAATCCCCATATACTTTTTTGAACATGTTAAACTATGTAACCACTCTGGGAAAGAATTATCCAGTTTGTTGAAATGTTAAGCACACACCTTCCATACAGCCTGAATATCCCACGTCTGTGTGTCTATGTAAAGGATAGTACGGGAACATACAAAGTGAGTGCTCACAACCTGCAAGGGCCAAACTTTGGGAACAACTTAAATATCTATCAAAATGTGAATGAATAAACAAAGTGTGGCATATCTATACAACAACACGTTACTCAACAACAAAAGGAACTAACTCCTGATTTATACAATGTGGAAGAATCTTAAAATAACTGTATTGAGCTACAGGACACATACAAAAAGGAGGAAGTAACGTATGGTTCCATGTAACTAAAATTCTAGAAAATGCAAATTAATCTAGAGGGGTAGAAAGCAGATCTGTGGCTGCCTGAGGAGGTGGGTTCAGGAGGGGAAGGAGGGAGAGATTCCAAAGGCTCAAGAGGAAATT
Organism: Urocitellus parryii; assembly: GCF_045843805.1. NCBI lineage: Eukaryota > Metazoa > Chordata > Mammalia > Rodentia > Sciuridae > Urocitellus > Urocitellus parryii. The sequence continues at coordinate 12,423,279 of NC_135543.1, forward strand.
CAGGGGTGTGACAGATATGCTCATTATTTGAATTGTGGTGATGGTATCACAGGTGCATACATCAGAACTTACCAAAGTGCACCCAGTCAATATGCAAAGTTTATTTTGTGCCAGTTATACCTCAGAAAAGGTGTATTTTAAAATTAGATATTGAAATGAAATCAAAACTCACAGATACACACTTTCCAGTCGTGAATTAATTTTTGGCCAAACTTGCTTGATTCCTGAAATGAACATGACTTGAGAATATATTCCATCCTGGTAAGTTTTAAGTAAGAACCGTAATATAAATGGTTCATGTAACTGTAACTGTGAATCAGAAGTAGCCAGGAATAACCACTGTTAATAGTCCCACTCATAAAAATTAATAATAAGGCAGGCAGCAGTTAATGCTAGTGTAAGTGGTAACATCAGGAGGTGTAAATCAGCACAAATTTTTGGAGACCAATTTGGAAGTCTCAAAATGTACCCAATTTTTATCTTGACAGAACCATTCTTAGGAATGCTTCTTTGAAAATTAATTAAGGATGTGAGTAAATATTAAGGATATTCATAACAGTGCATATATAACATGAATAAGTCAAGCTACCCAAATTGCCTACAAAAATTCACTTATAAAAATATAACCATAAAGCAGAATATTATACACATCAAGTTGATGACATGGATAGTCTTATCTTGAGAAAGGCTCCTAATAAGAGTAGAAATAAGCTACAGAAATTATGATTAACTTGTGCAAAAATTATAAGGTTATATTTGTGCCAGGCACAGTGGTGTATGGCTATAATTCCAGCTACTTGGGAGGCTGATGCAGAAGATCGCAAGTTCAAGGCCAGCCTGGGAAGCTTAGTGAGATGCTACTTCAAAACAAAAAGGTCTGAGTATGTAGCTCTGTGGTAGAGCATCCCTGGGTTCAATCTTTAGTAACACACACACCCACACACGTGCATGTGCACGCACACAAAAATATTTGCCTTCATAGAATAGGGAACAATGTGTATCATTAACAACAGTGACTGCTGAATAGTAGGACTGTAGATGATTTAAAATTTTTTGTATGCTTTCCTGTAATTTCCAAAGAGTTGTCACAATATAAGTTCTTTATGGTCAGAGGTTCCCTCTTGAACCGAGGTGTGTGGTTCATGTCTGAGCACACACGATTCATCAAAGGTATGATGGCTTCTAAGAGTTGTTTGGTTTGAAGGTCCCTCTGACACTTGGATTATGAGTCCAAGGGAAGTGAAGGAGAACAACACAGGGCACGGTTAGGAGACATGCCTCCCAACCCAGTCCTGATACTCACTGCCGAGCCCCTGCACTTATATCTGTGGGTTGTGCAAATAAGAGCCAAAGAGCTGTTTTCATGAGTCCCTGTGAGACACTGTGTGACTCTGCTGGGGGACAGACACAATCTCAGCTGTTAGTGAGACTCTGAGAGGCTCCAGAGTTGACTCTGTAGGCGTCACCCATGGCTTTGTGTGTAGTGGGCCTGTGCCCTGGGGTCCCCTGGTTAGCCTGGCCGTGGTGGTGGGCAGAGTGGTGGTCATGGCAGGATGGAAGAGCACACTGAGGGCTGGATCACGAGTCCTGAGATGCTCACAAACAGTGGACAAGGGCATCAGGAGAGGGCAGAGACAGCAAAAGTTACCCCAATCATGCAAATCAAGTGTTCCCAGCCCAATTTCACACACTGGGGTCTCTGTGATCCACCCTCTGCCCTCTGCATGGCACTGCATGGCCACAAAGATGTTTGCAAACAACCAGGTGCACAGACACTTTATTTCAGCATTCAAGCCACTGCACCAATTTGGCCAGGTGGAATTTTAACTCAGGCAGAGCAGGCAGAGGGGAAAGGAGGGCAGGTACAGAAATTGCACCTTTTTACGGAGAAGAAAACCTGCCACAGAACAAGATGCTCTTGGTTTCGTGGTGCTTGATAAAGAAAAGGAAGGGGTGGTCTGCACAGAATCTTGGTTCTATTCTCACACTCCGGGCATTTCTGACCACCGCGGTGGCTGCAGCTGCCTCGGTGCCTTCCTCGTTGACCTCCACAAAGCACTTGTGGGCAACCTTGGACACAGGCATGTTCTTCTTATTTGCCATTCCAGAGAAGTCGGCCTTGGTTTCCTCAAATGCGTCAGTCATTCCTAAAGCGCGAAGGAAAGACTCCAAGTCATAGCTCTCCTCCAGCTTTAATCTGGGAAGGAAAACTTGAACTTTACTTTTTTTCATGTTTTCTGGATCTGTCCAGGTTCTGAACTTCTCATATGTAAGCGCTTCTTCCACCTGGAAAAGCAAAGGGTCAAATCTTAAACTCTAGAGGAACACAGCCTGTGGCCACCACCCATGTATTACCCCTCTCCCCATGACATGGAGCTAAATGGTGAGTTCTTGTCCAACACTGTCTTCAGATGTTTTTCTGGCTATAAAAACACTAAGCGTTCCCTCAAAATCCCATCTTTTCCCAGTCTTATGGATATAAGAGTTGAAGAGCTAGAAGACACCTTAGAGAAACAGGAAGTATTAATAGAAACAATCTTCACTAAATTCATTTTAAATATTAAATTTTTTTTGACATTTTAGAAAAAACATGACCAATTAATTATATTCATATTCATATTCATATAATCAGTCAGCTTCAAATCCTCCAAGACTCATCACTGATTCTGTTGATCCATGAAGAAGGAGGGAAGGAAGGAGGAAGGACACTGGCTTCCATTTGCACCTCCCATTCCTTTACCAAATGGTGCCCAGCAGAGTGTCCCTTTCCAGGGACAGTGGTTCTGATGCTGGCTCTATTCCTAAGCTCTCCTAACTTTCTCCTTGGGGTGGCCATGACAGATCCATTCTATTGCCTATACCTTCCTGACTCCATAGAGAAGCTGAGGAAATCCAGTGGCCCGCCCTCACGTTCCTGTTCATTGGTATGCTCAACTGGATCTTATCAGCCAGGATGGAAATATTGACTCCATGGGACTCAGCAAACTAAAATCAAGGGCCACTCCCAGCTCTCAGGGACCCTGCACCTCTTACCTTCCCAGTTTACTTCTCTTTTCCTGGACTGTTTCTGTTCTATCATGAGAAAATTCTTCTCTCCTCCTATCTAAGGTAAATCCCTCACCTGCACTTTAGACCCTTCCTATTCAACGTGTGGTCTGTTAATCAGTAGCATCTGCTCCACCTGGAACCTTACAAGAACAGCAGTCTCAAAGCACAGTCCACTGGTCAACATCTGCATTTGAACAAGATCCCCAGAAAGTTCATATGCCCATTAATATTTGAGAAACACTGCTCAGTCCAATCCCTACCCTTCTTCCAGGACTTTTGTCCAAGAGTTACTGGGTTCTGAGGGTTCCAATCCTGCCCTTTAGAATAAAGAATGCTATTGTAGCTTCACCAATACTCATCCACTCCTAGACATATACTCAAAAGAAATGAGTATACATATTCACCAAAAGACATGCATCTGTGTTCCCCAGCACCACTTGTAATAACCTATAACTGGAACCTCAAATGCCATCTGGCAGATGGACTTGAAGAAATGGACTCATCTGGAATCACAGACACAGACTAGCTGCCCAGGGCTCACCGTGGCAAGGTCAGTGCTGTCAATGGGAAGCAGAATGATCATGCTCAGCTCCTCCTCTGCATAGGGCAGTTCCAGGACCTGGGTGTGCACCTCCTCCACGTACCCAAAATTAAATCTGGCTTGTTTAAACATCATCTGCACTGTTTTCTGCTCCTAGCAAAAACATGAAATTAAAAGTTAGATCCTTAAAAATAAGCACAATTCATCAAAATAATATATACTTAACTCACAGAATTCTAGAGAGGTATAAGACAATTATTATTTCCATGCATTTATGCTGTTAGAAGTCAAATCTCCATTAGTGTATCTCAGTGTTGAGCAGAACAGGCTATTGTTCCCCCAAACAAGTATTATTACCAGGTGAGAGAGAACAGTTTGATGAATGCAGAAGGACATAAAAGAGTACATTATTTTTGGAAGAAATTGTGTTTGCTCTTTTGAGAAGTTCCATAGAGAAGCACTCCCATGGACCTTATAATTAAAAATTATGTCTCCAAGTTAAGAGGAGCATGAACTAATATTCAGCTATGGGGCTGAAGGATCTGGCTAGAAAAGATGAATAGGCCAAAGGGAATTATATTTTTACTCTAAAAGTTGCCCAGTTACATAATCTACTTTATAGCTTTGGTTTTCTTGGGGAGGGGAACTTGACAAGATGTATAAGGTCAGGCATTTTTAAAGCTTGCTTTAAATATATGCTTGCTTTCATATCTTTGGGCAATATGCTGTTGTCAGGAGGTCAATTTAATGAAGGTCAGATTCCTAGCTAACAAGTATTGACCTTAGCCATTACCATATTTAAAGGGAAAGGCAGAAAATTGTTTTTAAAGTTAACTTTAATATCAGCTGAGACTTTTTTCTTTTGTTCAGAACTGTAGGATCAAGAATTCCAAGGCAATAGACAGCGATTACTGCCACTGACATTGCAGAAAGGTATCATAAGTAAATACAGACAGTGTCACTATGTATGTAAAAACATAGTGTCACTATGTATGTAAAAACATAGTGTCACTATGTATGTAAAAACAGAACTATCAATACAATTATTTTAGTGTTTTCTCCTAGTCCAATTAAAGATATATGGGAGGGGGTATTAAATTCATTCTGAAATAGATTAAGAACTAAGATGGCATGAAATAAATAATTCAGTTTTGCATTCATCATATGCTTTAAAGAAGTAGCAGTACATGGGAAAATATGTCCCCACCTGGTTGGTTTTAAAGGGCATCCCCCTTGTGTACTTCCTGTCAAATTGCTCATTCCACTTTCCCTTGAAGTACATGGCATTCACAAGGACCAACTTAGTCAGTGGATCGACTGTCCCAGGACCCAGCAACTCTGAAATCTTGCCTGTGAAGAATACAAGAAAAGTTTCTAGTGATTTGGGGGGATCATACAACCCCTGGGCATACGAAGCCCCGGGGCTGGTGAGAAGCCAGGCCAGGTCTGTCTTTCACACCCAGTGCAGCAGTTATCCCTAAAGAACCATCTTGACATGTGTATTTGTAACTTTGGTTTTTACCTCAGTTTCTAGATACAGAAATTCAGGATGAGAGCATGTGCCCTGTTTTGTGCCAAGTTCACACTGGTGGCCAGTGGGAAAATAACCCGAGTTTTCATTTTCACTGTGGGCTCTGGACTGACCCTAGCATGGTAATACCTCAGCATCATTATTGACATAAAGCATCATTACTGCCTTCCTGGGCAGGATACGTCTTTGTCCTGTGCGTCGTAGAATGTTGAACTGGCCGGATTTTCAGCAATTGTGACAACTGAAAATGTCTTAACCATCTCGTCTCCTGGAGCGAGAACCACCCCTGGCTGAGAACCACTGCTCTGAGCCAAACTTCCAATCTCCCAAAGGATGGGGAATATACACCTGTGGGTGGGAGAGGTCAGGCCATCTCAGAGGAGTGAATGGGACAGAGGATCTGGGGGATGGAATAGAGGGACCCAAGTTGAGTTGTCCCAATGACAGAGGAGATCCACCAGCCCCTCCAGCAAGTTGATGGAGAAAATCTATCAAGCAAATACCAAATAAAAGTTAATAATAATAATTTTTGTAAACAATGGACATCATGGATAAAATGAGTAACTTCAAAAATGAAAAGAAAGTAGCTATAGGTTAGAGATTATATTTGCCTAATAGGATTACTTCAAAATCTATAAGGTAAAAATTGATAGACTTACAGAGAAAAATTGAAAAGTACACAATCATAGTTGGAGATTTTGACCTGCCCCAAAGATGCCAAAATTAGAGTGACACAATCAAAAAGCTGTAAACTAAAAGTGGTACATTCATCCTGAAAACATTGATAAAAGTGATTGTTTATAAAATTGCTTAAGCTAAATGTCAAGTCTCAACAATTTCAAAGAATTAATAAAATAGAGCCTACCTACTCTGGATATGGGATTTTTCTTGTTTTCCATAACAATTTTTAATTCCATACCTCTGTTCTTTTAAGAAATTCCTATTCATTATTGTCCATTTTTATTCAAGTTAAATGATGTGTCACTTAAGGAAGGGGACAAATTCATAGTTATTTGTTATTATAATAAAGTATAATTGGGTATAATTGTATGTGCTATATATTATTATTCAGTTTAATAAATGATATAAGTGTATATTTTAAGGAAAAAAAAAACTAGTTCAGGTACCACAGGGAGGTCATGTGACACCAGGAACTGATGTCTCTAGGCTTCAATCTAACTGAATATCATCTGCATCAGCTTATAGCCAGGGTCTCCCTGGGAGAAGATAAGCAGGCCCCCAAAAGAAGCATTTATTGGGAATTTTCCAGCACAATATGGAGCATGGAGTCTGAAATCCCAACATCAAGTTTATTTCACTTTGTTAACCCTAATTTGTAATGTGGTAAGCCCAAGAGAAACAACAGAAATGCATCATTGGCCTGAAAACCTAGAAAGCACACAAAGAAGCCTCTAGTAACTGGGTCATGGCGGTAGCTTCCTGGAGGTTCCGTCCCGCCTCCCCTTGCATGGTACCTCCAGGTCCACCTACATTAAAGCCTCCTACCTTCAGTCTTCTCTGACACCCAGTCATTGATGTGCTTCCTGCATTCTTCAGTATCTTGAGCAAAGGACAGCTCCTCCAGCTCTGCCTGATAGAACTTCTGACAGGATTCCTTGAAGGTCTACAAACACACAACGCTGAGTTTGACCTGATTCAACAAAGGTGCCCACAACTGTGAAAGAAATTTCTTTTCCCTCTTAACGTATTTGTATCATACATGCTTCCAGAGGTCATGCTGGATTTTAAGATGTGTTCATGAAATCACCATCAATGTGTGGACCACCTACTCTGTGCCTAGCACTCTGCTAGTTGTTGGACACCAGGTGGAGACTTGGTGTCTGATGAGATGGCCCACAGCCTGATAAGAGAGAGTCCAAACACAGACACTTACAAGATGTGAAGACTGTCACCACCCTTGCACCAAACAGCCCAGGAACATCTGGCAAATATTGACTTTGATTTTCTGTTTACCCCAGTAGGCAGTCCAACTCTACATTTTCCACATTGCCAGTACCAACCAGTGTTTGAAATATTTGTTGAATGACTGACAGGAACTAAGTTGTCAAGAAATCAGATCTACAATTGGACAAATAATGAAAAAGCATTTTAGATCTAGGACATTATGGTTGATTGGGAGAACATGGAGCAAGGAAAGTCCTCTGGGAGAAGAGTGTGCTAGTTTTGGATTAGTATGTGTGCACATGAGCAAATGAGTGTGAATATGTGCATGCATGGGTGTGCACATAAATGTGTGTGCATGTGTACATATTTGTGTGTACATGTGACTCTGTCTGTATGTTTGTGCATTTCAGAGAATTTAAACATAAGCTGAGGTCAAATCGGGAAAGACTTGTATCTAGTACATTAAATCCCAGATCACTCCCCCCACAAATATCTGTTTTTAGATATAGCATCTAGCTTCCATCTTCTAAGCATCGCAAATATTTTAGGAGCCAAGCAATTGAAAAAGGTGAACATTGGTTCCCTACGATCCCCAATATTCAAAGATCATATGGATGTTCAAAAATAAATGATGGTTCACCAGATTTCTGAGATCCAGAATCACCTCCAGTGATAGGTGAGTCCAGAGCTGACAACTTCTGCATGACACCATCAGATGGCAGCCAGGACCAAGGTATATCTGAATGTTGGATAAGAATCCTTGGAACTCTGCCAATCAGATGGTCACTCTTGCCCTGATTGTTCATTAATCTCAAGGCACGCTCACTTTGCATATTCTGTGGCATAATTTTTTGGAACTCACTTATTGTGTTATGTCGGGCTCAGAGTAGACCAGGGAACTCTGGAATCAAATGCTGAAGTGTGAAGAGATTTTCACTTTAGAAAGAAAGTAGATTTATAAGACAAATAAAAGGGCCTGGCAAGACTTGGAAGGCCAGTCAGGAGGAGTGGATGGTAACGTGAAAGATTCAGTAAATCCAAACCTAAGCATCGCCAGTGGTGATTGAGAAGGGAGCCAATTTAAGAGAGTTTGAGAGGCCACCTCAGCAGAAATCAGCTCAATGAACATAGGTGGAACTCACTGCAGAGGAGCTTTGTCCAGCACACAGGATGATGCTGTCTCTCAGAGATGGGGAAGGGGGAGAAAACATCTGGGTGCAGGAGGATGGAAGTACTGACTCTGGCTTCAGGGAGGGATATATCAGAACTAATTTAAAAAGACGTAACCCAGAAGCATGGTGGATTATGCATAGTGGCATAAAGTAAAATTCAGAATTATAACTGCAGACATGTAAGTCTAAGCACATTTTTAAGGTGGTAGAGTTCTTCACTCTCTGCTTTCATCAATGTGTGAGTACTACTTACCGAAAGAAAATCACACGTTTTTTCTCCAAAGAGTCGGCTGGCAGTTCTGAGCACATACTGAGTGTCAGGTTTGTTGATATGAGTGAGAAGTGACTGGAAACCTTGGTGAACGTCTTCATCTCTGTTCAAACAGAGAGCCTGTGAGTAGAAAGGCAGTATATTTAAAAGAGATATTTCCAAGCAAAATTCTGGACTGAACGTCATACAGGTCTCTTTCTTAATTGCTTTAACTGTGCAGGGGCTTCAACTTGGCACTATTGACATTTGGAGCCTGATAACTCTTGGTAGTAGCTACCCGTGTGCTTTGTAGCACGTTTTGCAACATTTCTGGCCTCTGACCACTAGCGGGCGGTAGCATCTCTACACTAAGAAAACTCTCCAGATCTCACCAAGTGTCCCTAGGGAGGCAAAAATCCCCACCTGGGTGAGAGCCACTGGTGTAGCAGATTTATCCATGGCCAGGAAAGAAGCATGCATTAACCCAGAAACATAAAAAATAAGTAGTTGGGGTAAATCTAATATGACCCAGCGATTGCAAAAAAAAAAGAGTACCAATAAAAACAAAAAATGTTTCCTCTGCAATTTTACAGAAGTTCTCCAGATCAGATTGATTTACAAGTCAAGTCACAGTGATAAGCAAGGTTTTTCCTGTCACCTCAGTTCAGAGCCTCCCCCAGAGAGTTGAAACAACCACTGTGGAATCTCAGCTGGGGTCTCAACTGCAGGAGACTGTCATACACCCCTGATGTGAGTGGCAAAGGGACACCCATGTGACAATTTTCTGGAATGTTTTCACCACATGGTGGGAAAATGTCCCTTAAGTATTAGGGTGTCTATACCATTTAGGGTTAATCAGATTATGCCTTCCTTCTAAATAACCCCAACAGATCTAAATCCATATTTATGTTACATTTTTCTTCTGCTCTGCATAAGCATACACTACAAATAATCCATTTAATAAGAAGCCCATTTACACAGCTGTACTTCTATTTAAAACATAATGTTATCAAAAGTTTTAAATATAACAAGGTTGAAATTTTTTCCTTTGTGAGACACAGTTATAGTTAACCTTATTTATCAAAGATGTGATTCCACTAGAATATTTGATTGCTTTATTTGAAGAAAATAACTTTATAGCTTGATTTATCCTATAAACATCAGTGGACATGACCCATCCTACTCCACTCAGCCTTCTCTCCTGTCTGCCCCAGTAGGCATAGGCCCAGGACCCTCCTCCCACCTAATGGCTACCCTGGCTTCCACCAGCTGGAGTGAGAGTAAGAAAGATCAGTTGTATGTGAGGGGGAAAAAAAAAAAAGGACCCTGTCTTCCCTGTCTTGTTATTTTGCTTTTTTCCAGCAGGCATACATACCTGGGACATCTGGACTGAGGTGTTTCCTTTTGCCCCCAGGTAGACCATGCCCAGGGCAGAGGAGATGCTCAGGGGGGAGAAGAAGACGTTCCGTGATTTGTCCTCTTCACCCAACATTTTGAGTAAGGTGATGGCAAAAGTGCCATTTGCTTCACTGATATCATCCATCTGGAAGGTCTGGACCAAATTCAGAACAGAGGCACATCAACCAAGCCCTCCTGGAGTCACACCCTCATCAGTGCCCCATCTGCAGACACTAGGCATGCCAGGTGAGCAACTGCATCCCCAGGACCTCTGCTCCCCATCCTCAGTCCATGACTGCCTCATCTTACCTGGCAGTAGGGCCTTTGCAAATGTGATTAAATTAAGGGTTCTGGATGTGGAGATTATCCTGGATCATCCAGGTGACTTTAGTGGAATCGGAGGGCTTTTATAAGAAGGAGTCAGGAGGATCAGCGGCGGAGAATGAGACCTGAGGGCAGAAGCAGAAGTCAGATGGATGCAGGTCCCATGAGCAAGGAATTTGGCTGCCTCCAGAAGACAGAAAAGGAAGAGAACAGACATCCCTGGGGCCTCCAGGAGAAAGGAGGGAGGGAGAAAAGAGGGAAGGAAGAAGGAAATCAGGAAGGAAGGAAGGCAACAAACGGCTCTGGGTACCACTTTGAATTTATGACCCTTAGAACGATAAGATAATAAATTCATGGTGCTGTGGCCACTAACTTTGTAGGAAGGTGTCACACCGTGACAATAGAAGACTAAGACATTGTGGGGGTCTTGGTTTTAGTTTTTTTCCACAAAATATCCAACAGTGAGTGGCCCATTCTCACTGACACCATTCTTGAAAACTGGGGCCGGGACACCCTCCGAAACCTGCTTAGTCCCTCGTCCCTGTCCCTCAGTGTGACCATGGCCAGCAGGGTCCTTGCCAGGCACTGTTCTCAGTGCTTCCTGTGGATCATCTCGCTGAGCCTACACTTTGATTCCAGGGCCTGCACCCTTCATCATTACACAAAGCCCCCACATTACTGCTACTTCTCTTTCAGCTTGTGGTCTCCAGCGTAAGGTACACAGAATCTTCTAAGAATCAAATAACTCTTAGCGAATAAAAACTGCATCCCTGTCATCATGTCTTGTGGAAATGGCTAGATATATTTCACCAAGTTTGGAGGGTATATTTGGGATAGTTGGACCTATAAAAAATGGGAAGATAAAAAATTTACTTTGAATCTGGGTGGTTTCAGAAAGATGCACTATTTTCCACAAGAGCTTCTGAAATTGGACAGAGCCAGCTACAGAAAGAGTTCAATTGAAATATAATCTTATACAATATGAAAATGTTTTATTATAACAAAATATCATATGTCATATAGAGATTTTTACATATACACACACAAAATATGAAGCCCAAATCTCAAGTCGTTGTGCAAACACCTTGCATTAGATGCACCGATTTGGGATCTGTTTTGGCCAAGGTGACCTTAATGTTCCCCTCAGCTTGACTAAACAGTAATTAAGCTAAACTTGATTAAATAAACACACCAGCCAGGTCTCTTCCTGCCTCAATCCTGACATTCCTTTAGACAATCTGTAATTGTGCATCTTATTTATCAGGGACTGGGGTCCATTCCTTTGAAATGCAACCATCAGTGAGGGCGGGGCTGCTAGCAGCCATATTCTGTGGAAGACAGGAGCCTAACTTATTCAGGCACATTACTGCAAAGCATAAAAATTTACTATTGGTTATTATTAATTATTACAATTTCAGAAAATTATTGTGTCCTGCACTAATTCATTATTAATTTCTACTAAACCTTATCGAAACCCAGGCTATTCCATAAGATATTCAAATTCATCCACTTGTTTCATTTCTCCTGAACTTCCTTCTTGTTATAATTAAGGAGAGTTTAGAAAATAAAAGAACAAATCATGGCCCAAGAACTCATGACTCTACAAGCTCTTTTCTTCTGTTATATTATCCCTTTTTTTAATAAGCATGTACATTTTTTAATTAAAAAAAATAAAGTCAAACAAGAAAAATAAGTCCCAGTTTAGAAGGTTAGCAAATAAGCAAAATGGAAAGTACTGGAAGCTCCATCTAGAGACCCAAATCATCACACGTGTTCCTGTCTACAAACAGATGGGTCACCTTGTGATGTGTCTCATTCCAGTTCCTGTTGGACCATGAGGTCCCTTATACAGGTAGCTTTGAAACCTTACTCCATTGGGGCAGGTCTTGTGGGTCTCAGAGACACAGAAAAAGGGAAGCCAGGTGGGTGGTCCTGGGGGAAGGAGAGGAAGAACTAGGCAACAGAGCATCTCTATAGAAGCATCTCTAAAGTGTCTCCTAAAGTATTTTTAAGAAGGTGTCTCTGAATTTTTTAAAGTGTGGTTATAGTTTAGAAGGTGTACAGGCAACACTCTAATTACACAACCCAAACCAGTACAGATTCTCCAAAATCTGAAATAAATGGGTGAAAATGTCAAACAAGAAACGACAGAGTGGCATACTCTGTATAACAGTGCTCTGGACTTAGTAGGCCATTTACTTGAGAAAAAAATGTCACAGTTCCTCACTGTCCCCTATCATAAAACCTCCCCAGAACTTACACTGAGGGTTGCAGATGTTGGGAGGCTGGTGTCTGCCACTGTGGGCCACCCCCTAGCAAAGCAGCATCCAGCCTGCTTCAAGCCACCTCCAGCCCTACACAGACAGCCTCAGTTACACTGGATGACGCTTCAGAAACAAGGAAACAGAAAGCAATATTCACACCATATAAAATGTGCCCATCAGACACTGGCATCCAACAAATGAAAAGAAAGAAAGAGTTAGATAAACTGGATATGACAGTCAGAAATAAATTTGGATTTGATTCTACCTTAGCATGAGAGCTTTGGACTCCAGGTGAGGCAGTCATGATTTTAGGGTGGTGACTGTGTGTGCATGTGTGTGTGTGTGTGTGTGTGTGTGTGTGTGTGTGTGTGTGTGTTGTGTGAGATTATCTTGTCGAACAGGAAAAGGAAATGAATTAAACTATTTCATCAACCTCGTTTACATTTTAATTGCTCCTAATTGTAAATTCCTACTTCTGGTTTCTTCCGTCTTTCCTCTTCCTTCATCTCAATTCCTCGCCTCCATCCCTTCCTAACATTCAGGTGCTGGTCAGTAGTGTAGCATTTCCCATCCATATCTACCCCATACAGCTACACACATACTGGCTCACCCCCACACAGGTGCATGATCCTGCTCATGCCAACAGGCAGGCAGGCGCAGAGACCAGCTAACAGAATCACTTCCCTCCTCTTTTTCTGGGGCTCAATCTCATCTGTACAAGTTCTTGAAAAGGTTGAAAACTGAAACAAAACAGACCTTGTCCAATACATCTAAAAAGGAATTAATTTCAATGTAATGCAAAACAATAGTATTAGGTTCAAGTGCTACAATTAGATTGTCACAAAAACACAGCAAGGAAAAGTTTTTATTTCCAGCCAATAAAATACATTGATATTAAGCTAGTGTTCCTTTCATAGCTGAACAAATGAAAACAAGGACAATTATGTACTATCTACAGACTCGCAGGAAAAATGACAGAAGATCTCAGAAGTAAGCCTTCTGCTTCCAAGTATGTGACATGGTTGTCCTCCTGAGACCCTTGAACACTTCGAATTCTGCTCTCCAAAACCCCTCCCCCTCCACACATCCCAGAGTGCATGTATTCAAAGGGCACTTCCATAGAACCATCCCCACATTCTTAGGGAGAAGGAAATGAAGCATAATTGTAATAATTACTGACCAGGAGGAGACACGCATACTGAAATGCATGCCTGTAAGTTGTCCAGGTGCTCTATAACTGAAAAACTTTCAAAGTGCTAAGGAATCCCCCCTTGTAGAGAAGCTGTTCTGAAAGTTTGGGCAGGTGTTTTGTAGGCAGTGTAAAGGGGGAATGTCGCCCTCAGGATTGGCAGGTGTGAAGAATGCAGCAGGAAGAGCATGGTAGTGTGGGGGCCCAAGGAGTGGATCTGCTGGGGGGTGGGGGAGGCAAAATGGGTCCCAAGTGCTAGCCTTAGAGTCTAGACTGGGGCTAGGGTCTGGACAGCCACAGGTGGTTTTTAAATAAATATCTTAAGGAGTAGGTTGGGGTTTAGAAAAATGACATGGCTCACTATATGGTGAGGAAAAGGGCTGGGGAACGTGCAGGAAGACCACTACCACGGACTAGTGACTCCTGTGTGGAGGAAACACCTGTGCTGGAGAAGAGAGAGAGGGAAGTACCCGCAGAGGACTGCCCACACAGGCTGAGCAGGAGGCCAGGATCATTCTGAGCACAACCCTCCAAATTCATAGGAAACTTACATGAGGAGACACCCTGGAATGGGGAAGGTCATACATTCCACTGGAGAGGCGGGGAGCATACCATACCAAGTGGACCTGTAACAAGGACAGCCAGGGATGTTTGGACATATAGGTAGGCCACTCGGTGAGTAGAGGCCCTGGCATGAGAGGCTGGGAGTCATCAACATCCTGATTCCAGGAGAGTCTATGAGAATGGATGAAATGACTTGGAACATGTGGTTAGTGGAGACACCCGAGGACAAATTCACTTAATTAATGGAGGGGTTCCCCTATATTTAAAGGTAGTAAAAGGAAGAAAAAAGAGACTGTGACCCAGCAATCAGGGATGTACTGGGAGAACTGGGAGGTGAGTCTGTGGGAGGTCCATTATACACAGCATCATTACACACAGTTGGAAACCACCGGGAAGTTACAGGGGAGGAGAAAGCAGCCCTTGGTGAGGGGGTCAGCAGTGCCCTCCGCACAGGAGCACAGAGCTAAAGGCTGAAGAGGGGTACCTGGGGAGTGAGGAACTAATTTAAGTAACTAAAGGGCTACTGCGGCTACAACCTAAGGGGGAGGTCGGTGAAGAAGGATTTGGTGGCCCGGCAGGTGGAGGGTGGGGGATACCAGGGACGTAACTCAGGGTAGAGCGCCCCCCTAGTGTGCTGGTCCGCAGGAGGCACGAGTCCAGTCCCGGTACCGCAGGTGGGGGGGGACGGTGCGGTTTAAGTTGAAGGGAAGTGACCACGGAGGAAAATGAAAGACGAAGGGAGGGAGGAAAGGAAGCAAGGAAGGGAAGGTACAGACTACCAGCTGCTGCCGCAGGAGACCCGCGTTCGTGCTGGAGGTAGCTGAGACCCCGCACTTCCCTAGAACTTGCCCCAAGGCGCCACAAAATTCCCGGGAAGCTCCAAGTCGCAGCCGAGCGATCCGACTGCACCCGCGGCTCCTCCCTGTCCTGCCCCTCCCAGTCCTGCTCCCCAAGTCCCGCCCACCAATCCCAAGCCCCAACCCCACTGGCTGCTTTCCCTGCCACTCCCCACCGCTGGCAAATCGCAGAGCAGCGGCGTCAGGAGAAGGTGGGGACACGACAGTGGGGAAACAAGCAGGTGACCCAGCGCGGGTCTGCGCTCCCGCCCACGTCCCAGGATCTCGGCCTCCAACCAGGCTCTGGTTAGAGGTTCCAGGATCTCGGCCTCCGTCCAGGCTCTGGTTAGAGCCCGGGCAGCGCGGACATCGGGGTGCGACCCCGGGCGCGCTGGTGCCTGGCTGATCCCCGCTGCCCGGTTCCCTCCCGCCTTCGGTCTCCTAGTGCTCTCCTCTTTCTCCGCCCTGGTCTTCCCCCCTCCACCCCACTCCCACGCTCCACGGGGCTCTAGGGCAGAAGGGCTGGGGAAACCCGAGGACCCCAATGCCTCCCCAGCGGTACCTGCGAGATTCTTGCTGTCTCTGCAGCTGCTGCGTCTACTGATTCTGCTTTGTGGATGCTCCTCCGCCTTGATGGGGCAAGGCTTCCGGGCCCGTGACTCACAACAGATTGCACGTTGCTCAGGCCTGTGCTATCTCTGCCTCGGAAAGCCCCGGAAAGCCCTGTGCGGGGATCTGGGAGGAGCCTGCCCCACCGGGTTCCTGGGTTCCAGGCCTCGCCGGTGGCTTAGGGCGGTGTGGGGGCGCCTGGTTCTGGGAGGGTGGTCTGGAAGGCTTCTTCCAGCAGCGGATAGGTTTGTTTTTCTGGGTTAGTACGTGCAGTATTTGTGCTTAGTGTGCCAATGGAAGAGCAATTTCAAAGTTGGAACTTAAAAACAAGGAGTTCAATTTGCTAGTCAGTGGATTCCAAATTGTTTAGGCCAGAAACCTATCAACACAATGTTTGACACATCCCTGGTGGTTCTTCATTTAAATGTGATAATGTGCTTACATTACATTAGTACAAGCACTATAAAACACATACACAAAAATTTAAAGTAATGAGAAAAAAACATTTTTGTATCACAAAAATTATTTTAAAATTTTATGAGAGCAATGTGATTAAATATGTATGTGCCTATTGTTAACCTAGTTTAATGCTTTGAAATACAGTAATTTGCAGATCTGGTATTAAGTTCAGCTTATTTCTGAATTTGGATTGGTAACCATCATGGGAAAAAGCTTTTGGGGAAATGAGTTTATTTCAGTGGAATAAAGGCAGAGTTGGTTGTTCTTTCTAGATCTTGACACTTAATATTCAACTTATACACTAACTAATTAAAGTTTTTTTGTTAAAGTCTAGGTGAAATCTATCATCTTGAAAGCTAGTTGTTCTCACAAACCAATATTTTAAAATGTTGTCCTTTTAAGATTTTTAACAGGCCAAAGCCAACCAATTATCTTCTTTTGGGAAAGTCCAAAGGAAGTCTAGAAATTTACATTTTCAAATTTTTAAGTGTCCACATAAGAGAGTTTTAGCAATAAACTGATGTAAGCATGGGAAACAATATCAGAACAGTTGTTCTGAAAATGATATTGCAGACTCTTTAAAAAGCAGTGAATTTCTCATTTGTAGATAAAATGCCCTGTTGCTTGGAAGGCAATCAGTTATATGTTTTTCAAAACTATTTGCTAAATATTCTCCAAGGAACTTACTATCACAGAAAAGCTTAGCACATTGGGACAATACCTTTTAAAGAGAGATAGAGGAAAAAAAAAAATATATATATATATATATATGTGTGTGTGTGTGTGTGTGTGTAATTAATTGCCTTTTTCAAGTACTCTCATTAGATAATAAGCATGCCTCCAAAAAAATATTGTATGTAATATATGTAATGAGTATCTGCTAGGCTACTTATAACAAGGTCAAAAGTTCTACTTAATGTTCTAGGTTTTAAAAAGTAGCATGTATCTCTTGCATTATGAAGGGCTCTATTCATTATGAAACGCTTCTCTGTACCTGGATAGAGGTTCAAAAAGACAATGAACAGTTCAAAGTATCCCAGATTCCAAAGTCTGTATGGCTCTGCTTCCACAGAAGAATTCGAATGCCTAACTAGGAATTAGAAATAAACACTCAGTTTTAGAATGACACAATTTTGAATTGCAATCCTTGCCACTGGGTTTATAATGGACTCCTACTGCCCTGGGTGTAGTGGCTGTGGTAATCCCAGGGGTTTAGAGGCTGAAGCAAGAGGTTTGCAAGTTCAAAACCAGCCTCGACAATTTAGCAAGGCCCAAAGCAACTTAGCAAGGCTCTATCTCTAAATAAAATATTTTAAAAGGGCTGAGGATGTGGCTCAGTGGTTAAGCACCCTGGGATCAATCCCAGGTACAAAAAAATTAGAATAAAACATCACAAACCCCGACTTTTCAGAGGTGCCTTCCTCAGAAGCTCAGCCCTGACACATCTTTTGCAGAACATGAATGGGACAAAGAGCACACAGGTATCAATTATCCTGGTTGCACAGCAAGTAGTAGCAAAAGGAAGGCCTTAAGCCAAAACAGTTGGCACTTTAAGTCTCTTTACTCTTCTATGGGGGTTTAGCCAGCTGTCCCTTACCTGGACCTTCAATCTCTCTGCCCCTCTGTTCTAAGGAACAAAATCCACCTCCTTGCAGTTGTGGCTCCATTAGTTACCTTCACTCTGGTATCTTTCATCCACTCCTTTCTATCCTTTTCTCAAATATGGTCAATATCTCCCATACTAAAAACAAAAACAAAACTCTTTACAACCTTTCTACTTTCATCATCTATTCACTATCAAGTAGTCAGTTT
The DNA here is from genome assembly GCF_045843805.1 of Urocitellus parryii. Classification (NCBI taxonomy): domain Eukaryota; kingdom Metazoa; phylum Chordata; class Mammalia; order Rodentia; family Sciuridae; genus Urocitellus; species Urocitellus parryii. The sequence continues at coordinate 12,441,181 of NC_135543.1, forward strand.
TTCTCAAAAAAGAAAAGGTGTGCATTTACTGTTATTTTTTTCCCCACCTTTGATTAAAAATGAACTCTTGACTTCCCTGCAGTTGGGCTTCTACCCCAGCCTTCTCTGAAAATGCTCCTGATAAAGTCTCTAAGCACCTTCCAGTGGACACAGACAAGAAATCTGTCCCAGGTCTTACTTCATTTTATTTATTACAACCTTGCCTTTGGCCTCGAAGGATCTGCAGAGCACTCTTCTTGCCTGATTTCTTGGCTTCATCTCCTGATTTCTCCTCTTTTTTTTCTAATCTCTCTCAGAAACCAGAGTGAGTCCCTTTCACATAAACTAAATGATTAAAAGTCCTGTCATTTCTATCATCTGCCTGTTCCTCCCATCCACATTTTCTTTCTTCACCTCCTTTGCACAAGTGAGGTTCTTCTCTTTTGCACCTTATAGTCTTTGTTCCTCTGTTTCTTTGGAGCCATGGCAGACTATCTGTAGTCCCTCCATGTCTTCTGCATATCTATGGGGGGAATCTGGTCTGCTTCCTTTTCAAAATTCAGCTCAAATAAGGTGTAGGAAGTTTTCCTGACCTCTCTAAATTAGGTTTGGTACTTGTGCTGTTTAAAATCCCCATGCCCAGTGTGCACCCCAGGCCTCTTTAATCAGGATTTCTTGCCAGAGGGAAGCAGACCACACTGTTTTCTGAAGCACTCCAAGTGGTTGCAGTGTGGCCACCTGTGAGCCAGTAAGCAGGCCTCAGCAGAAACCAAATCTGATGGCACGTTGATCTTGCACTTCCCAGACTCAAAACATGGAGAAATAAATGATTGTTATTTAAGACATTTAAATAACCCCAGTCCATGGTATGGAGGACGGGGTACTGGGGATTGAATCCAGGGGCACTTGACCACTGAGCCACATCCCCAGCCCTATTTTGTAATTTATTTAGAGACAACTCACTGAGTTGCTTAGTGATCTGCTTTTGCTAAGTGTGGCTTTGAACTCACAATCCTCCTTCCTTAGCCTCCTGAGCCACTGGGATTATAGCTGTGCACCACTGCACCTGGCAGTCTATAGTACTTTGTTACAGCAGCCTCAGCAGCTTCAAACAACCTAATGCCCCACAGCTGGACTTCAGATGTCTTTAAAGGCTTGGCTGCTACAGGGACACACAATCTTCTATTGGCAGCAAAACTTGTTGGTGGTTAAAGCTAGTTTACAGAAGCTGCCGGAGAGTGTGTGCAGGTGGAACTGGTCTGAGATGCAAAATGCCTGGTAGGGATCAAGTTACCAGAGGTGTGCATCTTGACCCAAAGAACTGGCCATCTCATGGAGAAAGCATGGCCTGAGACTGTGGCCATAGATAATCATATGCCTTGCTGGGCATACGCTAAATAATCACAGGAAAACAAGAAACTTGAAGAGAAGGTCCTTTCTTTTGCCACCACGCTGCAGTGTCTTTCCCGGCAGAACAACTTATTGGATCCAGGTCCCAATAACAAGTGAATGAAATCAACTTTTCTAGGATTAAATCCTAGAAGGATCTCTGTGTGTGTACGTGTGTGTGCCTGCACATGTATGCTCACACACACTTATTTGAAACAGCATGACATAATGGAAATGTCTTCCAGTGCAATTTCCAAACAGATGTGGAAGCCTTATTTGGTGGGTGTTCTTTTAACGAAAATTTAATTGTTTCGGCCATCTCCTATTCACCTCACTGGTGAAGATGAGATATCCCACCCTAACTAATGTGAGATAACCAAACACATGATGGGGACCCTGGACTGATGAAACTGGCAGCAGTTTATTTTAGTGGCATCTACTCACAGCCCAGGGAAGAGGACTGCAGGGCCTTTGCGAGTTGCAGTCGGGAACATAATGAACCAGTGGAGACTGAGGAAAGCGGGCTTTGTAGGAACAAGAGGGAGGGTGAATCTGGTTCCTCTGGGAGAATGGGGTAGGCTTGTTTGAATGATTTTGCAGGCTGCAGAGTGAGCCAGGCTGGATACCAGGTATGCAGCTGGAAGCTGGGCAAGGAGCCTTTGCCACTTGGAACAAGGGGTGCACACCTCTGATGAGAGCAGGGGATGGCCCAGCTAAGTCTTTGGGGCTCTGAGAAGCTCAGAGATGTCAAAGCAGCACATGGGATTCCAGGTCTTACGATATAGTAACAAAATATGGTGTGATAATTCATCAAAGCAACTTAACAAATAGCTAATTTGAGGGAAAAAAGAGCCTCTTAGAGCAGTATGCATGTTGTCTATGTGTTGTGGCTTTCCTGGCTAAGGTCTCACTGTATGATGAGTCTGTAATACATTTGAACACTATCGTTCATTTTCGTAATTCACTACGGATTCGCTCTGAAGGTCCCCAAGGAGGGGAAGAAAGCCACCTGTGTGCCTGGGTGGGTAGAGCTCTCCGTTACACCCTCCCACCCTGCACATAACTGAACTCTCAGCAAGGCTGTGCAGGGGACCTCCTTCCCCAAGGAGCAGGGCATCAGCCCACTGCCACTGGCTGCAGCACTCAGAGGCTCTCTCTGCAGTGGAAGAATCACAGAAGCTGATTACCCACCACCCTGAGTCCTTTCTCCAAGTCCAAGTGCTGGGAATGGAGGGGGAGGAGAAGTGTGCTGAAACCAGCAACCTGTAAGTCCTCTCCACAGCCCATATTATAAAGTCAGCATGTCCTTACAGGCCTCAGCCCCATTACCTCCTGCAAGCAGGTTGCTGGCTTGCCTACTGAGGGAAAAGTGAACCAGCTACAGAATGAAAATAGGGCCCAGGGACCTGCTGACTGCAAGGACTAGAGCTTCCCTCAGAACAGTACCCCACCAACCCAGGGTCCCCCTTGTGGCTGAACACACAAGTCACATTTCAAGCAAGTAACACAAATGGCTACAGAAAGCTTAGCTTTATTTTGTTAATATTTGAAATAAAATAGACATCTGATGTTTGCCCATGAGGCTGTCTAAAACTACATTACAGTGAATAGAATAGTTTTAATTATCTCTGCCTCCTGACAGCTATGTTTAAATTTTCAGAGAAAGTGGTATTATACATTTGAGTAGGTGTGTGACCCACTAGTCCCTACAAATGCCTACTGTGATTAAAAACATGAGGGAACTGGATGTGGTTCTCACTCGTCTGAGTTACCTGTTCTCTTAGCCTCTCTGCTGGCTTCTGAAGAACCGGCAGGAAGCTTGGGAATGGAGTCCCCTCTGCTCCCCACATCTCCTCCTGGCTCTTTATTTATTCTCTTTTTCATTAAAAATGGGTCACAATGTCCATGCAACTTACTACAGAAAAGAAGGAACAGGTATCTTCTTGTGCCTGGGAGAATAGGAGCACCACAGACCAGCAGGCGGTGGGGGAGGTGGGCACCTTACAAAAAATAAAGGTAGGAAGTAATTTTGTCACTTTGACAAGTGAAATGCATGTGCATGGGAGTCAAGGATTGGGAACAACACTTAGACCCAAGAAGAAATGTTGGGCTGAGTGATCAGTGCCACCTCTGCCGAAATGCCTGCAAGATTCTTGGAGAATGATAATTTCAGACCCTAGGGGTGGGTATATAGCTCAGTGGTAGAGCACTCGCCTAGCATGCACATAGCCCTGCAATCAATCCCCAACATCACAAAAACAAAACAAAACAAAAATGTCAGACCCTAGAAAACATTTACATGTGAACACACACACACACACACACACACACACTCATGTGGAGGTTCTAAATGTGGATCTCAAAACTGGACCTCTATTATATGATCAATCACCTCTGCACTGATAAAGTTATATACTGAGCTGCAGGTACATTGTGAGGTGTTAGAGAAAGAGCAGGTCAGTAAGAGAAAAGAGAAAGGATGCATCCAATGTGTATTATCAGTTCCTGTGGAGAGGAGAATCGCCACAGAAGAAAATACCATTGCTGTTGCTGTACTGGATAAAGAAAAGGAAGGAAAACTAGGGGTGACTGCTGGGAACAGGCAAAGGATGATGTCTGTGGCCGCTGCAGCCTCTGTACCTTCCTTAGTCACCTCTACAAAGGACTTGTGCATGACCTTGGACAAGTACAGCTGTTTCTTAGATGACCTTCCCTAGAAGAAATCCCAAAAAGGCATTTTAAAAAACACTTTGAACTAAATGAAAGTGAAAACTCACTTTATCACTTTTTTTTATTAAAAGTTTTAAAGAAAACTTTTCTTTATCCACTGATAATGCTAGTGAAAATATGGCGCAGTGGGAGTGGCCACTCGTTGTTAGTGGGATACAAAAGACCTTCCCTAGAAGAAATCCCAAAAAGGCATTTTAAAAAACACTTTGAACTAAATGAAAGTGAAAACTCACTTTATCACTTTTTTTTATTAAAAGTTTTAAAGAAAACTTTTCTTTATCCACTGATAATGCTAGTGAAAATATGGAGCAGTGGGAGTGGCCACTCGTTGTTAGTGGGATACAAAAGGCTGTGGCCACTTTGAAAGACAGGCTGGCAGTTTCTTATAAAACTAAAAATACCCTTGCCACATGATACAATAATCATATTTATTGTAATTACCCAATGGAATTGAAAAAAAAATCTGCACACAAATGGTTATAACAGTTTTATTTATATGTGCCCAAAGTGGAAACGCCCAAGATGTCCTTCAATAAACAAATGTATAAGTAAATTGTGGTACTTCCCAATAAAGGAATATAATTTCAACACTAAAAAGATGTGAACTAACAAGCTATGAAAGATATGAAAGAAACACAAATGCATATTACCAAATGGAAGAATCAACTGGAAAGGGTATGAACTGTACCATTCCAATTGTATGACATTCTGAAAAGGCAAAACCAAAAAGACAGTAAAAAGATCACTAATTGCCAGGTGTTGGGGATGAGCAAGGAGGAACAGGTAGGAGAAAAGAGGATTTTTAGGGCATGAAAATATACTGTCTGATTCGATAATGCTTGATACATGCTATCATACATTTGTCCAACCCCACGGAACATACAAAAAGAGTGTATTTTAATAAAAAAAATCTAGATTATGGGTGATGATGCATCAATCAAGTCTCATCCGTTGTAACAAATGTATCATTCTTGTGGGAGATGTTATTCTACTTGTTTTTTTGTTATCAAAAACAGTTAAGGGGGGATCCAAGATGGTGGTCCAGAGGGAGGCAGCATTCTGTGTCGCTCAATGACATGGGACTCAAGTAGTGAGAATACCGCTTCTCTGGGAGCGACATTCCTGCTTCCACACAGGACTCACGGCACCGTGCCTGTGCAGGGCTCCAGGCCTCAGCGTCAGAGTACATCTCCCAACTACTCGCCCATGCAGAACTAGAAGGTACCTCAACAGGACCATCGGCAGCCGCAGAGAACTCTAGGCCACCCACCCAAGCACAAATCACTGTTGCCACTCTCATGCAGAAAACCCAGCAGCTTCCTAAGAACAGGAACTCCGCTGACACTCCCCTATGGACCCCCCATCTACCAAAGTGGGGCTCCCCTGGTACTGCCATCTTGGGACTCTGCAGCAGCAGAGATAGTCCCCTATGCGCAGTAGCCTGCCTGCACCAGGGAACCTCACAGTCTCTGAAGTCAGAGACAGCTACACGTTGAACCTATTGTCCAACACTATTGCTTGGATCCCCCCACCCAACCCGACACCCCACCGCTGAAAGCAGGCGCCTCCATCTTGGGTCATTTTTATCACCATCTTTAGTGGGAGCAACTCCCAGTTGGAACTCCCAGGTACCCAGTTTCTAACTCCCCCCTCTCCCCAGCAGCCACTACCCCAGCACAGTGTCACCCTGGTTACCTTCACCATCCTCAGGGTGGAGATACCAGCTAACAACAGATGACCCCACCTATTAGGTGAGAAGAGAAACAGGAAAGATACTGAATTCCAACCAAAACAATCCTATTTCTTCCTTCAAGATTTCTTTTTTTCTCCTCTCCCTCTCTATTCTCCTGCCCTCACATCCCCAACATATGTGAAACCAAGTACTTTGCATGAATTAGGATTTTGAGGACTGGGACATCAGAATAGTATATTAGAGTTGTGTTGTATATTCTTTTTTTCTTTCTTCTTTTTTCCTTTTGTTCCCAATAATTTCTACTATTTTAAAAAATTTTTCTTAATTTATATATATATATATATATGTGTGTGTGTGTGTGTGTGTGTGTGTGTGTGTGTGTGTGTGTTTGGTTTATGTACTCTACTGACTTCCCACTTTATTCACTACCCGAAATTACTTCCTCTCCCTTTTCTGCTACTAATCTTGTTCTTTAGATTTTTCTTTCACATTCCCTAAGATATAACAACTCTATATTCTCACCTCCTACCTCCTCAGCATATCATCCTACTCCTTACCCCCAGTTCTTTGTCCACCATCAGAAACTGTAAACCCTTTTACAAACCTACAGAGTATATTGTAGATAATAATTGAATTCATCATTTCTATACATTGTAACCAAACTGTAAATGTCTTATTGGCAAACATTTGTTTTTAAGGTGTATATTGTTTATATTGTGATTTGATAACATTGTCCTTCACCTCAAAGTAGAGGTATTGGATCCTTACAGAGGCACTAAGCCTACAGGGTAAAAATGGTAAACCCTAGGATCCACAGAACTAAAAGGGAAGACACACAAGCAATATGAAAAGACAAGGGAAGAAAGTGCCCCAAACAAATCAAGATACCACATTATTAGAATCATGGCCAGCACAGCAGAAGAAACGACAGAGAAGGAGTTCAGGATGTCATAATTAAAATGTTCTCTGAGTTAAAGGATGATATAAGAGAGAAAATACAGGCAGCAAAAGATCATTTTGACAAAGAGCTACTTAAACAAATACAGGAAGCAAATGATTACTTCAACAGGGAGATAGAGGTCCAAAAAAATAAATCCTTGAAATGAAAGAAACAACAAATAAAATTAAAAGTTCAATTGAAAGCATCACCAACAGATTAGACCCCTTGGAAGACAGGCCCTCAGACAATGAAGACAAAATATATAATCTTAAAAAGAATGTAGACCACAGTGACAATGATAAGAAACCATAAGCAGAACATTCAAGAAATATGGGATAGCATAAAAAGACCAAATTTAAGAAGTGTTGGGTTAGAGGAAGGAATAGAGTTCCAAACCAAAGGAATGAGTAATCTATTCAATGAAATATCAGAAAATTTTCCAAACATGAAGGATGAATTGTAAAACCAAATTCAAGAGGCTCACAGGATGCCAAGTGTACAAAATTACAACAGATCCATGCCAACACACATTATAATGAAAATACCTAACATTTAGAATAAGGAGAGAATATTAAAAGCCACAAGAAAAAGGAATCAGATTACATATAGGGGGAAACCAATTAGATTATGTGCAGATTTTTCAACCCAGACCCTAAAAGCTAGAAGATTCTGAAACAACATATATCAATCTCTAAAAGAAAATGTATGCCAACCAAGAAACTTATATCCAGCAAAATTAAGCTTTAGATTTGATGATGAAATAAAAACCTTCCTTGATAAACAAAAGTTAAAAGAATTTGCAACTCAAAAGCCTACATTACAGAACATCCTCGGCAAAATATTCCATGAAGAGGAAATGAAAAACAACAATAAAAATCAGCAAAGGAAGGTATTGCACTAAAGGAAAAACTAATCAAAGGAGAAACCAAGTCAAATTAAATATCAAAAAGTGCTGGGAATACAAGTCATGTCTCAATAATAACCCTGAATGTTAAGGCCTAAACTCACTAATCAAAATACATAGACTGGAAGATTGTTTGTTTTAAAAAAAGGCCCAACAATATGCTGCCTCCAAGAGACTCATCTCATAGGAAAAGACATCTACAGACTAAAGGTGAAAGGTTGGGAAAGATCATACCACTCACATGGATTGCAGAAGCAAGCAGAGATTTCTATTCTCATATCAAATAAACTAGATTTCAAGCCAAATTTAATCAAAAGGGATAAAGAAGGATATTTCATACTGCTTAAGGGAACCATACATCAACAAGACATAACAATAATAAATTTATATGCCCCAAACAATGGAGTGTCTATGTTTATCAAACAAACTCTTCTCAAGTTCAAGAGTCAAATAGATCACAACACAATAATTCTGGGTGATTTTAACACACCTCTTCACCACTGAATAGATCGTCCAAATAAAAGCTGAACAAAGAAACCATAGAACTCAATAATACAGTCAATTACTTAGATTACCTGACATATATAGAATATTTCATCCTTCAAAGAAGGAATACACTTTCTTCTCAGCAGCACATGGATCCTTCTCTAAAATAGACGATATATTATGCCACAAAACAACTCTTAGCAGGGAGAGGGACTGGAAAGGAGGAGGAAAAGGGGTAAAAAAGATGGTGGAATGAGATGAACATCATTACCCTACGTAGATGTATGAAGACACAAATGTTGTGAATATACTTTGTATACAACCAGAGATATGAAAAATTGTGCCCTATATGTGTAACATGAATTATTAAAAACAGTTAAAAATACTTTGAGATGTGATAACCACAAAATGTCACTCTTGGAAATCAGTGAATATGTTGAGTGAGATTTAACATTGCATATACTGTGGCTGGCTGTATTTTTAAAACAGACTAAAAATTTAGAGTCTTTTTTCTATAAATTATAGGGAAAATATGTACTGCTTTACTCACCTTCTGCATCATAAATTCCTGTGGTGATGGGAATGTTATAAATCTGCAGTGTCCAAAATGGCGCTGCTAACAAGGGCCACTGAGCACCTGAAGTACAGCTAGTGAAACCTGAGGAGCTTAAACATTGAATTGTATTTAAATTTTAATTAATTACATTGACACATAGGGTCAAATGTACCCTTCCGAATGTCTTAGATTACCATTAACTCCGGAAAAAAGTTCAAAAGATATTCAGTTAACATAGTCTATGAAATTATAATGATATTAATACATACCAATACACTGCAGATTTATAACATTCCATATAAAAGCAGACAATTTAGTGGAAATTAAATGGATTAAAATAAGCAATTTGTTGATCATGAATTATGGAATGGTTCACTCTCTCTTCAATTGCTTAAAGCGAAATTATTTAATGCCCCTTTTCAGCATTCACTTTTAAGTTATAGGATTTTACACTTCTGTTTCAATATAGTACCAGAGAGGAAATATGACCCAGTAGTTTCAAACACAACATCTGAGATTTTACCTGCTGTAGGACCTTCTTGTCTGCTCATGCCTCCATGTTCTTTGTGTAGCCTGGGGAAGGATTAATGGCTGCCCCTCACTGGAGTCCTTGATGAATCACCATCAAAATTATCGTTTCCTGGAACTTTATTAAGTTCTAGTATGTTTCCAGGACTATACTGAGTGATCTGTATACATCATTTTATTCCATCCTCTCACAACTCATGTTTTGCCAATTTTGCTGACTCTGTTTGTTTTTCAATGCCTCGGAAATTTAAAAAATTTCCCAGTCTAAGAAAATGATGCAAAAGCAAGCTGACTACTTGTATACTGGTGACTTACTGCACCCCTCCAGGATCTTTCCAACTTATAAACATATTTTAAGTCACTGAAATAGAAACTCAGGGCCTTGCACTTGCTAGGTGAGCACTCTACCACAGAAGCAATGACCCCAGCCCCAGGACTCTTGTTTTTTCTGCTTAATTTGCATTTACATACAAGAAATTATTTGGGTAGTTTTGCTTTATAAAAATGAAAGAGGTCATGAAAGCATTGCCACCAAATACAGCCTTGTAATCACCCAAAATAAACCCAGAAAGATGTTCGTTCCCTGAAAAACCAATCAAAATAGCTTCATGTCTAAAAAGCTATGCAAGTATCACAAGATACAAAGCACCACAATGACCAGAAATATTTATTCTCACTACCACTTGGTTTGGACTGACCTTATCCAATTTTGCTAGGCTCTTTGTTAGTTCTAATGTAAATAGCATCTCCCTCAAGCTTCACAAAACCCCGTACAGTATTTGCTGCAAGGCCCATTTTACACATGAGAAAACAGGAACAGAGGCTTTCTGAGCTTTGGAGAGCTGAGTGCAGACCCAAGGTCTAAATTCACAGCCCACATTCTTTCTACCACTTCTCACCACATCACTGTCTTCAGTTCCCTACTGAAAAACAAGTGTGACTTACTGGAGGAAGTCACAAGACTTTTCTCCAAAGTGCCTGCTGGCAGTTCTAAGCAGTTGCTGTCAGTTCTGTTCATTTCATGAGAAGCAACTGGAAACCTGGGTAAATACCCCCACCTTCACCTCTGACCTTACTCAAAGAAAGTGCCTGAAGTAAAAAATAAATTTTACAAAACAGAATAAAATACATATTTTTAGTGTTCCCTGACTTCAAGAAATGGGTACAATGCAGAACTCAACACTAAGAGCTTTACACCTTGTAAATACTGTTTAAAAACTGACTCATCTAATTAAAGGTGAGGCGTGTCTTAAAAACCACCATCTGGGTCTGTCTTGTATGACTATACAAGATACCCGAGACTGGGTAATTTATAGAGAACATAAATTTAATGGTCACAGATCCAGAAGTCCAAGATCCAGGTGCTGTCCGTTTCAGTAGTTTGGGGGAGGGGTGCATGGTCCACAAGGGAAGAACACTGAGTCTTCACGTGTTGTAGGGCAGAAGGGCAAACTAACTGAATACTACATGAAGCACATTAATTCCATACATGAGAGAGAAGCTTTCATGGCCCAACCACCTGTTAAAGAATGCACTGCTAATACTGTCACCATGACACCACCTAAATTTTGAAGGGGACATGTCCAAACTTTAACAGCTGCTGTACCAAGAACTCTTCTGAGGCCTTCCTATAATCACTTCCTGGAGGAAACCAGAGGTCCCCCTGGATTCTAGTGCTTACTATTTGTGGTGATTGCCCTGTGAACGTGGCTGCCAACTCTAAGTCTCATCTCTGCATACCCATGCAGCTCCTAACATCACAACATGAAGTTTCTAGCTCCTCCCTTTAGATCTGGACTGGTCCTATAATTTGTCCTGAGCAAAAGAATGCAGGAGAAGTGACACGTTTTTAGGCTTAGTCTTCAAAAGTCCTCAAACAGTGTGAAGAAGTCTAAGCTGACCCCAGAAAGACCAGGTGACAGGGTCCTAGAGGAATGGAAGGGCATCTTTGTTCCTTTAGAACTGAGGCCCCAGCTGTCAGCCAGCACCAAGGACCAGCATATGTGTGAAAGCTTCTTGAACTTCCCCGTCCAGCTGCTGCAGCACCCACATGAGTGGGCCTGGCCCCTGAGGAGCCAGGACGGACCCATACTCCATCCTGCCAACCCCCCATCCGCATCCCTGTGACACTAGCTGTGTCTTAAGGGCAGTTTCTTTGGGATTTGAAAAGTTAAGTCCATCTCAGTTGATATATTTACAGTAGATCTTCTTGTCCTGAAATAACTTTAAGTACCCGGAACATCTGGGCAGTGATGTTTCTTTTTGTCCCCATGAAGATCATTGCCAAGGCAGAGGTCATGCTCATGGGAGGAAAAAAGTATGTTTTTCAAGTTGTTTTCACCCAGATTTTTCAAAAGATTCAAAGCAAAGGTGCCATTTGCTTCTGATAGAGTGTCCATGATGGTAGGACAAATTTGAAATTTTGGATTTTAAAACAATATTGCATAAATAAAGGCTTTCAAGTATTATACTTTTCTCTGTTAATAGTCATAAATGATGCTTTTGCTCATTGAGTGTAAACATACACATGAAACATTAAATGTTTCTTTGTGGAGCTCTCAACCTTATATTGCATGCTTTTAATATTGAAGTGAAAAAGAATAAATAATAATGTTTCTAATATGATCCAATTTTGTAAAAAGAAAAATAAACCATCTGAATACCTGTTTTATAAGCACAGAGAAAGTGTGGAAGAATACACACATGACTAGTAACTTTACTTCTTGGAGGCAGAATTAGAAAATAAGTTGTCTTTGGATTGGTTAGTTTGTTGCATGGGATTGCATGTATTTATAATTTTAAAACAGTTCAATATGAAAAACTAAACCACAGAATTACACAAAGTAGTTGAATGTTTTTTATAGTGTTGGAGAGAGGACCCCTTGGCTGCTGAGTGTCTCACTGACAAGGAACCTCTGGTACCTAAGAGGGCAGGGGAAGTCACTGGGCTGGAAACACAAAAGGTCAGACAGTTTGAAATCCTGCTTTTGTCATCAGCATAATTAGATCCCAGAGGCAGAAATGCCAATGTCTGCCCCTTAATTTTCCTAGCTACTTTCTGTAACTCCTGTTTTCCAAAAGTAAGTTATAAGAAAGGTAGGAGGAAAAAGGAGGAGGAGGAGGAGGAGGAGGAGGAGGAGGAGGAGGAGGAGGAGGAGGAGGAGGAAGCCTCCGAGGTCCAGCTCTGGCCACGGGAGTGAGAGTCCAGGGTGGTCCTGAAGGAGGAGTGGCTTCAGAGAAAGAAGAAGAGTCTGGGTGACAGGTTGCAAGTTATGAGCAATCTCTGGAAGACATCTCATGCTGCCTCTGGAGAGATCTTTATTTTTATACTTTTTTTTTTTACAGGTGTTTTTTCAGGTAGTTAATGGATACCTTCAAAGCCTGAAACTTTTTTGATTTACATAATTTTCAAGAGTTACAATCTTTTCTGACATACATTGATTACCTAAGATATTGAGTACATTGTTCAAAATATTTTTCTATGACCTTAGACAATCATGATTAAGCTTTTACATTTTCACCTCAATCACTAGGTGCTAGGCGAAGCAACTAGACTACATGACTCCTGACCTATTATTCACTTCTAACTTTAAAGCATACCTATGATTATTTCATTAACCTTTAACTTTAAAGCATACTTATGATTATTGGTAAGCTTTCTTATTTCTAAACTAAAATCCCAGTAAAACACACTTAAAGTAGTGAAAGTCTATTATTTAAAAGCCTGAACTCTGAAGTGCCTCTAAAATATATCTATGATAATTTTACATTTTACATTATTTACATATTTACATTATTTACATTTTACATTATTCTATTTTAATTTCCAAGGTAATTTTCTTTTTTCATATGACCTATTCAACTGTTTTCTTAAAGAACTTCCTTGATCCTTGGTCAAAGCACACCAATTCTTATGTCTTTGTAATCTTTAACTAAAGGGCAGGATTTTCACCTCAACTCATTTGTCATTTATATTAACTGTGTGTTTTCCATTTTCATCATAAGTTTCTGCGTAAAGCAAAGGAGGGTCTATTGGTTGGGGAATGTATTTTTATTAGACTCTTGTCCTTAGGGGATACCATAAGCTACATACAGTGGTTCTTGTACTGTTGGCACAGCAATTGTTTTTCTGTAGTTAGACTATTGTACAGGTTGTGGCTTTAGAAGGGGGTTGGTGGGGCTAGTGTAAATTGTTAACCATGGGAGAAATATTTCTCATTGCTTAGGCTTGAGGAATAACACCATTGTTTGTCTCCTGAGATACATTGAAACCCACCTCATGGCATGTCTCCATTGTATCCTTGGTCTCATTCCCGGGAATTTTCCTGCAATCTCAGGCAATACGTACTTTTCTCATTGATTGACATGCCCTGTTATCCAGGTCATGAGTATCATAAACAAAACACTTAACATGCCTAATGGTTCCAGTTTCCAGATGGTGTGGCCTTGCTGCAGGATCCCCAGCGGGTGCAGGAATGGGGGGAGGAAGAGGAGGAGGAGGGGGGGGAGGGGGAGGGGGCTGTGAATCCGGCCTCCTCCTTTCACCAGGTGCTGAGGGAGCCCTCCTGGGACCCATAACTCCAACTCCTTCTCTCCCCTCAGGCATTTTCAACGCTCTTCTTCCCCAAGAACACCTCCTCCTGGGATGCGAGGTGCGCTAGTACTGGGTCAGGTGCTGCTGGTCGTCACCCACAGTCCGGGCCACTTCTACTACCGGTGGCGGCGGGCGCTCACAGTCAGCACCCTCTTCCTGCTCCGAGCTGGGACACTTATTCCACCTCTACACCCTCACCCTAGCTGAGCGCCCTTTTCGCGGTCATGCCCTTTCCCTCTGAGCACCAGCTGGTGACACCGTGCAGAAGGGGAGCCCCGGGGAGCCAGCAAAGGTGCCCTGGGTGTTCCTGTGCGCCGCAGCGCTTTTCCCGGTGCTGTCTCTGGAACCCGAAGCGCACGTGTGGGAGCAGCTCTCTAAGCCACACGCACACCCCAAGTTCTTGGCGCCGCTGTCTGGCCGGAGTGGGGGTGCGCTGCGGGGATGGAGACGCGGAGCAGCGCGGGGCGTGACACTGAGAAGGGCGGGTCCTACCCGCAGTGCTTTTCCCGGGCGCAGCTTCCCGGAGTGCTGGAAGGAAGAGGCAGAAGTCACCACCCCCGGAGTTTTCTATGGCAAATGAGGGTGGAAACGCTGCCTGCCGTCTGGGGGCAATCGTGCTGGAAGTGGGGAGAGGTTACCCAGAGGTATAAAAGTGGAAAATTCATTGCACTGTGTCCTTCTTTATCTACTTTGACAGTTTTTGAGTTAAGGTACGTTTATATAAGTATAGCCACCCCGGCCCACTCTTGGTTTCCGTGTACTTGGAACGTTTTTTCCACTCCCTACACTTTTAGTCTACACATGCCCCTACAGGTGATGTGAGTTCCTTGTGGGCAGCACATTTTTAAGTCTTGGTTTTGTTTTGATTCATTCATTGACTCTACCATCTTTTAACTGGAAATTTTAGTCTGCCTGTTTATATTTAAGGCAATCAGTGTAATAAGTAAGGACTTGCTAGTGGTATTTTGATGCTTTTGTATTCTAGTTTTCTTGATTGGTTCCTCCTTTCTTACTGTCTTTTTTTGTAGTTAAGGGATTTTATGTAGTTGCATGTTTTGATTCCTTGCTCTTTATTTTTAGTGTATCCGTTATAAGTTTTTCCTTTGTGACTACCATGGGGCTTGCAAACTACATCTTATAAATACAAGTTATTCTAAACAGTTATTTTTGACTACAAACAAAAGAAAAAAAAATCAACAACTTAGGTTCACCCATACACTCACACTTTAAATTTTAATGCCACAATTCCCATCTTTTATATTACCTAGCCTTTAAAAATTTCTCATAGTTACAATCTTTTTAAATAGTTCTTTTAGCCTTCATGTTAAGGCTATAACTGGATTACATTCTATGGTTGTCACATTGGAGTATTCTGAATTTATTTGTGTACTTATCTTTACTAGTGTATTTTATACCTTCCGCTCTTTGCTTTTTATATGTTAGAGTACTATTCTAGCATCTTTTGCAGGCCAGATCTTGTGAGAAATTCCCCACTTAATTTCTGAAGGACAGCCTTCTTGGTTGGCAGTTTTTGATCTTCAGCACTCTGAATATATCATCCACTGTCTTCTCAGTCTCCACTGAGAGGTCTGGTGTAAAGTGCATTGGGCTTCCTGTATGTATTATTTGCTTTTTTATCCCCCTACCATTGCCTTGAGAACCTCTTCTTTTCTCTTACTTTTAATAGTTCGATAGTAATTTTTAAGGGGTAGTGCTATTTGTGTTGAAGCTGTTTTGGTGTACTTTAATCTTCCTGCATGTTGTAGTTTGGACCTGGAATGTCCCCAAAGGCCATGTGTTAAAGGTTGATTCTAGACTGGCACTGTTGGGAGGTGATTGAAACTTAAGGTGGGGCCTAGTGAAGAGTCTTCAAGTCACTGAGGATGTGCCTTTGAAGGTACAGAGGGACCCCGAACCTTTCTTCTTCCTCTTTCACTTCCCAGCCATGAAGGGAGCAGTTTTTTTTTCCTCTGACACATTTTCTGCCATGCTGTGCCACCACAGGTCCAAAACTACAAGCCAAAATAAACCCCTTTTCTTTGTAAGTTAATTATCTTGTTAAAGTGATGCAAAGATGACTAGCACATGGTACCTAGATACTTGATCTCTCTTGAGGTTTAGACTTTTTCCTGCTGTTATTTCATAAAATAAACATTTCACCCTTTTGTTGTTTTCAAGTCCCTTTTGACCTCCAAAAGACCCCTAGACTCTTTCAAAGTTGTCCCAAATATCCTATATTGTTAAAGTCAGTTCATTCTCTCTAAATTTTCAGCTCCAGAATTCCTGTTTCATATTAAATTATTTTAATCTCTTTGATAAATTTCTTTGATAAATTTTTGAATTGCTTTTCTGTGTCCTGGAGTTTGCTGAGTTTCCTCTAGTCATTTTGAGTTCTTGGTCTGTAAGGTCTTCTGTCTTCATCTGGTGAGAATATTTGTATGCCCCTTTATGGCTTTGCGTTGTTGAAGAAGTTGGGGTTTTTTGTTTGTTTGTTTCAATCTTCACCGTCCAGCCTGGTGTGTGTCTGTGTTTTTAAAGTTAGGTCTGTCTAGTGGTTTTGTGCAGAATGTAGGATTCCCTTAACTCAGAGTTAATGCCTCTTTTATGACACGAGATGGCGCCCCAAGACCAGGTTGCTGCAGGGCTTGCACCTATTTTAACTTTGGATGCTCCAATTAAATGGGCCTGAAGAGGACCTTAAGGGCTCACCCAGGTTGTGGGAAGGCCGGCAGTGGAGTGCCTCTTGCAGTGTGGCTGGTTATTACGAAGCCTCTCAAATTTTGTGTTTTCCTAGGGGACCTCAGGAGTCAGCAGCCCCACTCCACATTTTGTCGTTGACTGGACTGGCCAGTCCTACCAGCACTAACCGCGCTTCGGATGAACTAAGGCGAGGACCCTCAAGGATCTCACTTTTCCCAGTCTAGAAACTGCGACAGGGTGCCCCGGGGCTGGGGGACTTCTGCCTCTGGGTCAGCTCGAAGGGGTGGATTACGGTCAGAGGTGCGCGTTTTCCTTCACAGCCTTTATTTTAAATTCAGGGTTACACCAGCTGGTGATTTTGCCACTAGGTAGTTGTGATTGGTTTTCCCGGGGCGGTTCCGATCGATCACAGGCGGGGGAGCTGAGCTAGGGCTTCTACTCCGCCCTTCTGGTGACGTCACTCCTTGCACTTTTCCTTGCAGTTTGTAATTCTGCTCTGGTGCCTTTTCCATTCCACTCCAAGCCCAGCTCAGAGGACATTTCTCAGACATTATATTACAGAAATAAAAGAGCGATGTGTGCCAATATAACAGAAATCGAGCAATGCCAAGTTATAGAAATTAAAGAGTGGGGTCGTTTCCTTTCTCCGCCAGAGGACTTTCTGTGCATTAACATGTGTACATGTGCACACGTCTATATTGTACTTCAATGGGCATACCACCTCTAAAAGAAGTCCTCCAAAATAAATAAATAATGCTCCGAGAGAACTGAGACTCCTCTCCGACGCTGGTTTTGCGTGGTAAGAAATGAGGTTTGTAGGGATAATTATCTGCTGATCCTGAAGGTCCCTGATTCTTCTAAAAAGACAGGCTATCAACATTTGCACTGAAGGAGAAGAACGTGTAACAGCAAATCCCGCTATTTAAAGCTTCTTCGTTTAAACAACACACACACACACATACACACACACACACACACACACACACCCCTCCAAGAATATTACAATTTATTTTACAAACATTCTTTTCACTAACTTCCACTTTTCCCCACATTAAAGTGTGGGAGCTCCTTGCTCACAGGGAACCAGCAGATTCTGTTTCTGTTTCCAAGCTGATCAATGAACACTTTTTGATTTAACGACTGCCTGAGTGAATCTTACTGAAGTTTCTAAGATCAACATTTTCCTGTTATTGCTGTTTGTTTAAAATATGTTGCTTTTGTTATTTTCTGATTGTCAACCTCTGAGAGTAGTGGTAGGCAGGTCTTCCTTTGATCTGACTTGATATGCAAACACATATGACTCACTACTTACTAGTTCACAGTGATGTATAACATTTAACAACTTTTAATTTATTGGAACACAAACACAGGGGATTGCTTTCACTGCTAGTAAATGTGGGACATTATGGATAGAAGCAAAATGTTTCATAAAAGTATGATACAAGTTTGTATCTTTTTTTTTTTTTTTTTTTTTTTTTTTTTGCTAAAGCATAGAACTATTCTTGTATCCTATAACACAGGACCAAGATTCCATTCAGGAAATAGATTTTATACTAATAGGTATGCTTTTCATGAGATAGAGTTTTACATTTTATTAGAGAAATAGAAAAAAAAAAAGCAAATCTGAATGGCAAAAATTGGTCTCTAAAATTAGAACAACAATTTATGAGACCACCAATAAACAAATTTGTATTAGAAGATAATAAGGCATAAAATAAATTGTAAAATCACAGCCAATTTTATGGAAATTTTAGTTTTATTAAAATATGATGTTATAAATAACTTAACACCTATTTATATAAATGAAAAATTTACTCTTCTAGCTTATTATAATTTTAAAATTAAGGCTCAAATGTGACTGACTTTTTACACATAATTATTTTAAACAATTTTTTATTTTTGAATAATTTTAGATTCATATAAAAATTGCAAAAATAATAGGATTCCCATACACCCCCAATACAATTTCCCCTAATGCTTAACATCTTATATTATCAAGGTACATTTATCAAAGCTAAGACATCAAGATTGGTACACTGCTACTAACTAAATCATGGATTTCACTTGCATTTCACTAGATTTCTCATTAATGTCCATATAAGTATTTTTTTTTTAAATAGCAGACAGGGAGAGCTAATTTTATGTTGGATTTTAAGAGTCAACAAATGATATTCTTGAAAATGTCTTATTTTTCAATATTATGTTGCATTTATAAATATTTTCTACACTAATCAATGAATGTGAAATGTAATTGACATTAATACAATGATCAGGTAGCTCAAGAACTGTGAATTATTAGATGGAATAACATAGCATATCTGCAAGGTAAATCAAAGTCACATTAAAACCAACTGCTGCTTGTGTGGTAAAAATAAAAAGCTTCATTATCTCTAGCTATACAGAAATGACAAGATCATTATTTAAAAGTGAAAAGAGGTGTAGACCACTTATTTTCATGATAACTGTGTTTTCTATCATATGGTGCATTTTTCACACCATAAGATAGTCTTATTAGGTGAGAGACACAGGGTTTAGGGGGAACAGAATCTTCCGTAAAAGAGAATGCTATTGGTTTTGTTGTGCCTGATGAAGAAGAGGAATGGGTGGTCTGCATTGAATTCAATGGAGGGGAATCCTCTTCGAAAAGCCACCTCACTCCCGGTGCCAGCTGCAGCCTCTGACCCTTGTTCATTTATTTCCACAAAAGCCTTGTGGAAAACATTGGACAGAAACAGGTTTCTCTCTGAAGACATTCCTGAGAAATCTGCTTTGCTCTGGCTAAAGGCATCTGTCATCCCCATGCTGCTCAGAGTGGACTTGAGATCATAACTCTCCTCCAGCTTGAACTTGGGCAGATGCAGCTGCACTTCACACAATTCCATCATGTCTTCACTGGTCCACTCTTTCAGCTTCTCAGAGGTGACCACCTTTTCCAGCTGCGGATCAGAACCAACGAAGTCAGGAGAGGAAAATGGTGAAGAGCAACCCCTAGGGATCCCACAGATGAATTGCAATCACTCCCTTCACCCAGGGTAACAAACGCACACAGCTGTAAATCCTTTTGGTTGTGTAATGATAGCCTTGTGGAGTGGACCTGCAGAACCTTTTGTTTTGTAGGTCAACATGGGAGAGAATTCTTTGAAACCAAACTCTGGGGCAAAATAAAATTTCTATACTCTAAAAATCACAATAATATAAACCCAATAACCATAAACTATGCCATAAAAGAAAAATTTAAAAATGAAAGCTCCTAACTCTTAGGAATAGTTTTTTTAATATTAAATATGAGGGTAATTTTATCCTCTTTATATTCTGAATTTTAAAATAATAAATAAATGAATGTGTACATATGAATGTATATGTACATATGCATGTGTGTTTATATATGTATATGTTTGAATTTTTTAATGACATGTTTGTTTCAAAAGCACGCACTCTTGCTATCTTGAGAGTTTCCTATACCCAAGCATTCATTGGCTGTTAGTGACATATTTATATATGATGTATATTAATAACATGACAGTATCTTCAGCTTGGGACCCTGCACACCTAAGAAGAGAAACTTATCTTAGGCTGTGAGACTCATGGGTACTGGTCCACAATGGTCTTTTACCATTCTTTTTAGTTTCACATATTTATGAAACAATTTGGAAATCTTTTCTACATACCGGTAGGGCCATGGAAACTTACAACTAAGAGTCTGGCACAGATGAAAGGCCCAGTGCAAGGAAAAGCCATCTACTGCATGAGACACCAGTGTTCATTCTATTAGGCATGCAACTGCTCAGGAACATGGTCTGGCCAAAATTACATCCAGCCTAATAGAAATATGGTTAATAAACAGCTTAAATAATATCTGAAAATAGCACCAATACAGGGTTTTTTTTCATGAAAGTTTTTACTTAGGAAAAAAAATGTAAAAAAAAAAAGTTGTAGAACACACCACACACACACACACACACACATGCACACACAAAAATGATTAGAACAATTAATCTTGGGTAGGGGGGTATAGATCAGGGATAGAGAACCTGCTTAGCATAGCATGATGAGGTCCCGGGCTTCATCCTCAACAACACACACACACACACACACACACACACACACATCTTGAATTACACAGTTTCTACCAGGAGACCTAGACTGAAAGATTCCTATGATCAGTCCACACAGCTCTGTACCTGGCAAAGAGAATCTATCTCTGTTGTATATGTGGATCTTTGTGTAACTAGCCCATGTTAGAGGTGTCTATGGATTCCCTAACCTCTCCAAGTAATAGTAATATCGACTTTATAGAGCTTTGCAAAGTTTAAATGATACTGTTTAGGTAAAGTACAGAGAGCTCAAGGCAAGTTGGCTGATTGCCTTCCTGTTCAGGAGTTAAGAAGCAGGGAGGCTGAGTCCTTAGTTTCTCCCTGGAAGACAAGGGTGAACGCAGGCGCCATCTTCACCTAGGAGAGACGGACACGTTTACCTGCTTCAGTGTGCTGTCATCATCAGGCAGTAGCACAAGCAGGCTGAGGTCAGAGCCCTTGTAGTCAAGTTGGAGGCCTGTGGCTTGTGGATTTTCAATATGAAAAACTTGAAGCTTCTCTTTCATAAACATCATTTGCACTGGTTTGCTTGTAGTCTATATATATAAAAAAAAAATAGGTAGCAAAGTCATTGAAGAGATGTTCCACCAAGTTCTTAATTCTTGGTCACCATTGGTTCCCAGCTGTCTAGGACATTGATGAAACCGATCATCCTCTGGTAAATACCAAATAAAGTTATCCAGACCTTATTTTTTGGAAATTCTGAACAGTATCACTGGTAAGAGGTGAATGGGAAGGAAAGTTCCATCTCTAACACTATTCCAGAAATCTCTATAAGTCATAGTAAGGTGGATTCTACAAAATATTTTGAACAATATATAATTTTAACTATGTAACTGTCAATGATCCAGAAACTGAAGAAGATATATTTCACATGCAAACATTTGAGAAAGTATCATAAAAGTTGAAATGCACTAAGAAGGAAAGTCAAGCAATAGACTAAGAGAAAACATGTGCAAAATGTATCTAACAAAGGACTGGTGTTAAAATATACAAATAATTCTTAAAACTCAACAAAAATAAAATAAACAATCCAGTTTTAAACATTGGCAAAAGATATGAATGGGCAATTCTAGCTTATGAAAAAATGCTCAGTCATATTTCATTAGAGTACTCAAAGTTAAAGCAACTATTAAAACGGCAAAAATCCAAACACTAACAATACCACAGGCTGACAAAGATATGTTCCATTCATTGCTGGTGGGAATGTAAAATGGAACAGCCACTTTGGAAGACAATTTGACAGTATCTGACTAAGATCAACATTGTCTTTTCCTATAATCCAGCAATTGTGCTTCTCGCTCTTCACTCAAATATGTTTAAAGCTTGTGTCCACACAAAACTCGAACACAAGTGTTTATCTCATTGTTATTCATTATTACCCCAAACTAGTAGGAAATAGACATGCTTCAATAAGTGATCGGTTAAACAAACTCTGACACATCTGCACAATAGAAAATTATTTAGCAATAAAGCAAAAGGATCTATCAAGATGTAAAAATATATTCAGGGTCCCTAAGTACATATTGTTAAGTGAAGTGAGCTGGCCTAAAAAGGCTAGAGAAGTCAAAACTGTGGAAACAATAAAATGACCAATGGTTGCCAGGGCCTGGGTGGAAGGAACGAGCAGGTGGAGCCACAGGGCATTTATAGAGTGGTGAAACTCTTCTGAACGATTCTACAGTGGTGGCTATGTGACATTATTCATTTGTCAAAACGACAGAACAATACAACACCAAGAGTGAACCTGGAAACATTATCAGCTCCAGAGAGTTAATACTAAGCTGTCAAGATGAGCTGACCAGTTATAAAAAATGTACCATGCAGGATGTTAATAATACTGCAAAGTTGACGTGTGTTGAAGGGCCTGATATGGGAACTTGGTACTTTCTGAAAAAAAATTTTTTCTAAATTTTCAAAAAATGCTCTAAAAATAAAGCATTTTAAAATAAAAGTCAATTGCAAAACAAAACCTTCTGCAATCCAGATGTTGTACACACATGTTATTTATCCATTCTGCATAGAGCTGAGGTCAATCCCAAGGTAGCACCCGTATGCTAAGCTGATGGCCATGTGACCAGGGCCATTTATGGGGAGCACCCCAGGATACTGTGCCTGTTTCCAGGTGAGCACAAGTCTGACCCCCACCAGAATCCTCCTGTTATCAAGCTGTTAGAACCAACAGCTAGGACTTTCCATTTCTAATAGGAGAGTGGAACTAGAAGGCTAAGAATGAAGCAGCTATATTCCCTAGTCACTTAGATAGACTCCATCTTCAATATAACAGAATGAGGGTGAGGCAGGAAGAAGAGGTGAGGGCAGAAGGAGAAGGTGAGAGAGAGACAACTAAGATTACCTACAGCTCTACAGACCCCACCCATTGGACTGCCCACTTCCTCTTAGGGACATAACCTAATTCCCATTTTGTTGGAGCTAGTTTAAAATGTAACCAAATATTCCAACTCAAGTAACTACTCAGCTCATTTCTCATTAGCCTGTTGCGCTGTGTGTTTTGCCTGCCCCATCCTTAGAGGATCCCTGCTACACACATCAACACAGTTGCAGTGGGAGGTCCTCAGCAGCGCTGTTTGTGTGATAAGACCACCCTGGCCAGCACAACTGGAACCAACCTTGGCCAGCAGTTCCCTTCCTAAAAATTCAGATGGGTTGCATCAGCCTGGTCTCTAGAAATGAGAAGGCTGTAGGTAGCCATGTGGCTACTGTGGATCAAAAAGCAGAGAAAGTTACAGTTTGGCCCGAGAGAAGACTGACAGAAGAAAGGGAGTTGAAAAACTTGAGAAAAAAAAATCCTGACATTGATTTCTTATTTCCACTCGTATCCCAGGACCCAGCCACATTCCTTTCTATTATCATTGGATCTTAAATAGCCTCCAAAGACCATGTGTTGATCTTCAGTCATTGGTGCTCTTAGGAGAGGGTGGGACCATTGGAGTTAGGGCCTAGGGAAGGAACTCAGGTCCTTGGGCATGCCCTTGAAGGGGGTACTGCCATCCTAGGCGCTTCTCTCTCTTTCTTTTCTAGCTGCTAAGTGGTAAGATCCATTACACACCCTCTCCATGATGTCCTGCCTCACCACAGGCCCAAAATGACAGGAAAAGTGACCATGGACTGAAACTAAGAGCCACAGTGAAGCTCTCCTTCTTTAAAGTGGTGCATCTAAAGTACTTTGTCAGTTTTCTGAAGTGAGTTCCTGTTGCTTGTAATAGGGACAAGCCTATCAGAAAGAAACCTTAATGAAATGAGATCTAGCATTTTAACTGCTTTTACTTATGGAAGGGTAAGAATGGGGTAGGAGATAGCATTGGTTTAGTAGAATAAGAACAGAACTTACAGTGAAGGGTCTTAGGTTCTGGTTCTGAACTCCTTCCCACTCATTCATGCCTCCAGTCCCTTGGCCACCTTGTATTTCTCAACTGAGAAATAACTATAAAACCTACCCAGCTCATAAGACCAAATGATAAAATATGTTCATGGTCAGAGAAAAACAGTGACAGGGGAATTTCTGTGTGGGAGAGAACTAAGAGCTTTGCCCAGCCATCCCTTCCCTAGTAAGAGTCCTAGTTTAGAGGAATATATAGTCAGAAAGAAGAGCAAATTTAAAATAGGGTCATGTTACAAAGCCACGTGACAATTCAAGCTGATCTTTCACAAGTTCAGATTCTCACCTTGTTTATTCTGAAAGGCTTTTCTGTGGTATTTTGCACTTGGAATTGATGTTCCCAGATTCCTTTAAAGTAAAGGGCGTTCACCAGGACCATCCTGGTCAGGGAGTCCACAGAGTCATCCGGTAGGAGATTCAGAATTTTTCCTGCAAGAGTAAAAGGACAGATTTCAAATGGCCTAGTAGAAATGTGTCTATTTTAGTTATAAAACCAGACTTCCATCTTTCTAGACTCATAAAATTTTCTTTAAAAGTTCTTATTTCAGATCTTCCAGAAACAGGTCCATTCAGGAATTTAAGTCCTATTTCTGTTTAGAGTAGCTATGAGAAACCAGGGAAACACTGAAGAATTAATATGCTGAGTGGCCAATAAGTATTATTTCACATTAGGAATAAATTTGCATTTCAATTATAAAAATTCCCTCTGATACAAGTTGCTTTGTACCTCTATTTTGAGAAGACAGAAATGCTTCATCTCTCTTACGTCTGTTTGTAGTCACACACTGTGAACTTCTCTGATTAAATCTGAAAGATTGTGACAGTGTCTCCCTCTGCCCCTAAAATATTGCTTTCTGCAATTGTGCATATTATATTGATCTAGCCATTGTTTAAAGTGATCTTTGATAGGCAGCCCCTGATACATTCTGTCCAAACTCTCCACTAAAGCACCTTCTTAAAAATGCATAAGATCAGGTTTAGAGGTGCATTATAAAGTCAACATGTTTGATAAATGGAGATAGAACCTGATTCAGCTTCCCCCAGAAACAGAAACTATTCAAAAATCTTCTCAACAGTCCAAGTATAGACATGAAATCGATTTTTAAAATATAGCTTATAGTACTTCATTTAAAAAGGTGATATGGATGAATTTTCATATTAACAGAAAATGCAAGAATTAGTAGAAAACCAAGGGGAAGGGACACACACACACACACACACACAAAAAAAAAAAGCCTCATAAACATCAGAACAATCAAGTGGCTACTTCTTAGAGATTTGAAAACCTCCTTTAAAAACAGGAAATACATCCCAGGCATGCATGTAAAAAGATGGATTCTTTTAAACTTTCAAATTATTGATAGAGCTCTATTACAGTTTCAGAGCATAAAAATGAAAAGCCCTCTGATTACTTATATCAAGCTAGCACATCCCCAGTATGAAGACACAACCAAGGAAGCACAAAATTGCCACCTATAAACCAATTTCTCTTATGAATATAAACAAAAAAAAATCATGTTGAATTTAGAAAATAAGTATAGATTATGTCAGAAGGTAAGAAACATATATCAAGAAATCTATTAGTATAATGCATTATTGTTGTGGTGTGAATATTTGTGCTCCTCCGAAACTCATATGTTGGAACTTAATACTTACCCCGACAGTGTGGAGATGGGGTCCCAGGGAGTAATTAGGTCATGGGGGCTCTACCCTCAGGACATATTAGGATTCCTGTGAGTCCTTCTACACAGGAGGACACAGCAGGAAGGTGTCCTCTTAGAAGGAAAGAATAAGCTCCCAACAGACCCAGGTGTCTTGATTCTGAACCTACCAGCCTCCAGAACTGTAAGAAATGATTTCTACAATCCACACATTTCCCAGGCAATGGATTTTATCATAGCAGCCTAAACAAACTGAGGCCATTGTTCTCATGGGTGATAGGAGAAAAATCATCTTGATGGATATAAAAATACTTTTGATCTATTTTCATCAACTATTTATAATTTTTAAGTTATGTCATTGTACATTAAAAAGAATGAGTACTTTCTTAATAGGAAAAAGAATATTTTTTCTCCAAAACACTTTCATAATTATACTTACCAAAAAAATACTAGTAGTATTCATAGTCTGTTTTGAGTACCATTATTTAATATTTTTATCAAAATGGTAACTCATGTCATAAAGTAAGAAAACTAAATAAGATATGATTGTATAAAAAGAACAGACAAAATTATTATTTGCAGGTAATGCGGTAAGCAAGGAGAATTAACTGAAAATCAAAACTAATAAAGTACGTCCAGGTGTTGAGTTTACTCTTACACAAAAAATTAATTTTTTTCTTATCTTCTAAAAATAAGTAACTAAAAAGTGGAATTGTTACATCCTGGTATGTGCCACATTGGTAAAAATGATGACTGCAAAATATTCCTAAAAAATAGCATTTTATTTCTACCAATGACACAATGATAGGAAGTTCCTATCACTAGAGTACTATTAACAGGTCATATTCAAATTCCATCAACTGTTTATAAAATCCTTTAATTTCTGGGCCATAAGTCAATCAAGATCTTGCATTACATTTGATTGTGATTTCTTCATCCCCTTTAATCTGTAACAAGTCCTCATTCATTCATTGTTCCATGACCTTGGTACTCTTTGAAAAATACTTGCCATGTTTGTAAAATGTCCCAGAATTCTCAAGTTTGGGTTTGTTTGTTTCCTCAAGATAATATTCAGTTATGCATTTTTTGCAATAATATCACACTGTTGTAGGTTTAATTTTGACTTCCTTACCCCTGCCAAGGAGCCAGTCAAGTTTTATCCCTTGGTACCTAAGAATGTGGCCTTATTTGGAAATAGTCTTTGCACATTTAATCAAATTAAGAAGAAATCCTCCTGGATTAGGGTAAGCCCCAATCCAATGGCTGGTATCCTTATAAATAGATGGAAATTGATACACAGATGTAAAGAGAGGAGAACACCATTTGAAGATAGAGTCACAAAAGACACACAGAGCCAGTACTGGTAGCACACACCTGTGATCCCAACTGCTAGTGAGGCCTAGGCAGGGGATCCACAGCTTGAGAAAAGGCTGGGCAACTTAGGGAGACCCTGCCTCAAAATAGAAAACAAAAGAAAGTGTCGGGGATGTAGCTCAGTGGTAGGACATGCTTAGGGTCAATCTCCAGTACCAGAAAGAAGAGAAAAAGAGAGAGACATATAGACAGACAGCCAGACAGACAGACACACACACACACACACACACACACACACACACACAGAGCCATGTTCTCACAGAGGCACAGGCTGCAGTGATGCATGGGCACACCAGGGATGCCAAGGATTGCTAGCAACCAGCAAAGCCAGGAGACCATGAGAAAGTGCCTTGCTGGTGCCTTCAGAGGGGGGCTGGCCAACTGCACCTGGACATCTTGCCTCCAGAACACAGAACATACACCTCTCGGCCCATACTCTAACACACCACCTTATTTTGAAAACTATTTAAGATAATGTAGCATATTTAATGCCCCATTTTTGTTATTTGTTAGTAGTTATTATTTATGTCAAAGCCACAACTACAGCAGCATTTCACATTTCCTTCTTTGCACTTTCCTGCTTCTAAAACCCAGATGCCTCTTTGGAATTAGTGGGCTGTGATCCTTCTCTTGTCTACTGGATAGAGTAGTGATTGGGATTCTGGGTTTCAGTTGGGACTTACTGGGAAAGCTGAAAGTCTAAAGAGTATGGGAATAAGCACATGTAGAAGTTTTGAATATTTACACTATGTCTATAGTTCCATTTAGGAGCTGGGGTTGTGGTTCAATGGTGGAGCGCTTAACTAGCATGCCTGAGGCCTTGGGTTTAATCCTCAGCATCCATATTAAAATGAAATAAAGATATTGGGTCTCCACCTACAACTAAAAAATAGATGTTAAAAAAGAGAGATACAGACAGTTACACAAGGCACAAATTCAATTATGCAGCGATGCTGGGAGAACCCTGCACCCAGCCCCTTGGTGACAGGGTACCTTCAGTCCTGCTTTCCACCCAAGAGTTGATCTCCTTTCTGACTTGATCAGAAGCATCCACAAAGTTAACAGACTGTGGTTCTGCATCAAAATACATTTTCATATCTTCTAAATATTTCTGAAAGACATAGGTAAAATCTTCTTTTGTAGACTTTGCCCAAAATTGAGAAATCAAATCTATTTACATTATTAAAAAAATAAATAAATAAAACCACAGAGATGAACAATGGCAAACTCTACCCCATCCCTCCCATCTCTCTTTCCTCACTCTCAGTTTTGGTCTAAATCTCAACACATCCCTCTTTAAACCCACTAGTCATGCAAAACTCCAGGTGTGGAAGGAAGGTCAGTCTCCCTCTGTGCTGGGTCTTCTACAACTTCTTTGGGTCCATTTTTATTCATACTGGGACATGAGGATAAGATGGAAAGGGAGGAGGCTATAAATCTCAGGAGTGACCCCCTTGGCCAAGGGTACTGGGAGTTGAGCTTGGCTTTCTGTGTCAGGGACACAATAACAGTTAGCTCCCTGGTCTGGCATCTGCCTTCAGTGAACTCTAAAGTCCTGGGAACTAGGATGGAAAATATCTTCTGCTGTTAAAGCTGATTTGTAAGGTGGTTAAAGCTTTCACCCAGCATTCCAAGGAAACAGGCCAGGCCTTGTCCTTTCATCTGGTGGCAGTCAGCACAATGGGCTGTCACCGAGGTTGTCACTATGGGTCCCCCTGCCTTGGGAGCATAATTCATTACTGTATGTAGTTGTGGTATTCCTTCATGGAGGGCTTGAAGGAATAAAAATAGCAAGTTAATTGTTTATGGGAAATGGTTTGAGATTATAAAGGCCAAGTTTTGCAGAATTTTTAATCTAGCACAAAGAAAACCTGACTCTTCAGGAAGCACCACTCCCTGTCTTAACTCAGAGCTGTGGACACGTAAAAAGATGTTTCTATGTCCATGTCCCCTTGTTTCCCAAGTGCCCACTGAGCTCAGTCATCTCACCTACTTCAGAATCAAACAGGAGCTCATAAGCCTTCCATTAGTGAAACTGTCTGTAAGACCCCATTTGGCTGGTTTTGTGCCCTTTGTAATACCAAATAGCAAGTCCTGAACTCCCCAGAATTCCCCCGATATGGACAGGGATAGCACTGCTGGAAACCACAAAATAGCTTTATTTTACCTGATTGCTGCCCTCTCTAACTTCCTTGCCCTTTGGGTTCAATGTCTGGGTCCTCCTGTTCCTTTCTGATCTATGCCAATGGAAGTGAGGGACAGACCGAGAGAGGCACATGACTGCCTGCCACACTCTGAGTTCACAGGACAAGGCAGTATAGACGGATGCAGATTCAATCATTATCGAAGGGGTAAGTTGGCATTGTTGCATGTTCCATATCCCCAGTGTCTCTCTAAAGTCCGGATGTGAAAATCACTCCCTACTCTCACGTCTTAGGCTACACTCCCTTTTCACCTTATAAAACCCTGATCACGACACCTGGTTTGAGACCCATTATTAGTTTCCTTTACAACTAGATGCTAAGTGCTTGGTCTAGATAATGGTTTACCAGAAAGTACTGACCACATTAAGATTGTCCCTGGGATCTCTAGAGAAATGTGGAACTTTTTACTCCTGATGCCTCTTTGGAATTAGTGGTCTAACTGGATTCACATGGCTCTTTCTTTCCCATTAGCTTAAAATAAGCCGTTTGCACTTACATTGTTAAATGGATATGACTTATGCCCATATATTCTGTTGGCTGTTTTAAGTATATAGGAATGGCTGGATTTGACGACTTCTGCAGAAAGTGTCTGGAAGTCAGAGCATATTCCTTCAGCCTTGCTGGATGTGAATTCCTTTAAAAGAAAGAGAGTTTAAAAGATGTTGAACCAGAGCTACATATATGTGTTCAACCTATAGCAAATTAAAATGATTTGGTGTATTGCAAACAAAAGCTGAAATTCATTCTAACATAGACCCAAATGTCTTCTTCAACTTTATCACAGCAAACACTTTATTATCGATGAAGCATATTTATTCCTTTCTGAACATTCATTTTGCAAAGGCAAGAGCAAGTTCAAAAGTAGAGAATTTTCAAGAGAAATTTAAAAATGAGATGAGACAAGAGACTCTTCTGAAAACTAGAATATTTTCTGTCCTGAAGAGAATTTCTATAATTTTAACAAGTTTCTAAGAAAGGTTACCCATGAAAGGTTGTTTAAATCAACTACTAAAATACATGTTCTAAAAGTTCTTTCCCCGCAACTGTTAAATGGATAGTAAAAGATAATAAATACCATTTTCCTTTTTTTTTCACTTTCAGGACAAGATTTGCTGTCCTGGTGTCTGTTAAATTGGAGAACCTGTAATACCAATAAAAAGAAAAGTAAGTACAATTTGCATATGAATAATCATATGGAATAAACATTTGTAAATATGAGCCTGTCATTCTTATAAATGCAGAACATATAATTGGTTAAACAAGGAGGCCCTCATTTAACTTTACTAATGTACTAATTAAACTAATATAATAAGTCAAGAGCTGCTTTTAACTAAATTGTTAAAAATCTAATTTATGTTACTAGTCTTTTAATTTTAATGTTTGTATAGGAACTTTGGGATGATGTTGGGAATAGCCTGAGGTAAAATCATCTCATTTTAAGCTGGGCACCATGGTGCACACCTGTAATTCCAGTGGCTTGGGAGGCTGAGGAAGGAGGATTGCAAGTTTCAGGGCAGCCTCAGCAACTTAGTGAGGCACTAAGCCACTTGATGAGATCCTGTCTCAAAATAAAAAAAGGGCTGGGGATGTGGCTCAGTGATAAAGCGCCTCTGAGTTTAATCCCCAGTACCAAAAAAAAAAAAAAAAAAAAAAACAAGAAAAGAAATTCTCTCCTTTTTCATGTGTCACTTGTATCTATGGTTGTTTCGAATATAAGTCTAGGTGTCAAGGTATGGAGTCTGAAAAGGTTCCCACCAACACCTGAATGGGAAATATTACATTGTGCACATGCAATATTCTATATACACAATGGAATATTATTCAGCCATAAAAGAAAGCAAAAATTCATTGCAACAACACGGACAGCGATGTGGAACATTGTAAGTGAAATAAGTGAGGCACTCATATGAGCAAGTTAGCTAACAAGGTCAGTGTCAGAGAAGGGAGATTAGATGTGATATTACAATAGATTTATTCTGCTTTTGTCCGCCGTTCCCGGCTCACTGCTGCCACAGTCCATGTAATTTCCAAGTGACTAAAATACTGCTGGGGCACTTTTGGCTTCAGAAGCTGCCTCAGAAAGAGAAGTTCTCTCCCACTGACCTTCCCCTGCCCTCCTTTCACCCGCTGCCTTTTCTCCCCCAGACAGGCCACAGAAACCAGAACTCCTCTTCCTGCAGATGAATCACAGAAACCAAAAACACACTCTAACCTCCCTTCACCTCTCTTTGAGCTGTCCATAAAGAAGTTCTCTGGTCTACCTTGCCTAGCAGATCCTGACCCCAATCAAAGGGGTCCCCTGTCCCTACAGAAGGAATGCTGCCCAGGGGGTCAGAGAGGAATCTCAGCAGCCAGCCTGGCTGGGCTCCCCTCCATCCACGAGCAGCGGCTCACACTCCTTGTCCAATAGCATTTCTACAAGCTGTCCACACCTCGGCCATGCCTGCACGGTGAAGGTTCCACTCCAAACCCAAAGACAAGACAGGGGTGGGAGACTTCTGACAGCTGACCACGTGGAGGTTCCTGGAGGGTGGGGAACTGGGCCAGGTGTGGAAGCCTTGTGCCCTGGCGCCACATCTTGCCCTGTACCCTTTGTAATATCCTTGGCGATAAACCAATAAATGTATGTCTTTGAGTTCTGAGAGCCACTCTGGCAAATTAAGAGAACCCCAAGGAGGAGGTGTGGGGATGCAGAGTCATAGCCGGATGGTCAGAAGTGTAGGGCAGCAGCCAGGGCTGGCATCTGAATTGGGGTGGAGGAGGCAGTCTTGGGGACCAAGCCTTCAACCTGTGGGATCTGACACTGTCTCCAGGTACAGTGTAGGAATTGAATTAAACAAGACCACATGCAGCTGGCCTTCGCTGCCATACTGACTGCTTGGTGTGTGGGGGAAGACCCCACGCACCTGGTGTTGTCACAAGTGATACAAATTGTGAGAGTCAGTGGGAGAAACTGAGATGGAGTTGGTTTTTGCTCTGTCCTTAGCAGAACGAGGGTGACTAGAGGCTTAGATGGGGGTGGGAGAGTGGGGAGGTTGCATAACTGCCAACACCTGGTTAGAATGGAAGTAGAAATTTTAGTGTTTTGAAGCATAGTCCAGGGATGCTGGTTCACAGAAATTTATTACACATTTTAAAAATAACTAGAAGACAGTAGTTCCAAGCTTTCCAACAGAAAGAAATAATAAATGCTTAAGGAAAAGAAAATACTAATTATGCTGATTTGCCCATCACACATTGTTGACATGTATAAAATTATCACAATATGTCTAATATCTAATGTATAATACGTACAATAGATCGTCAACACGTATAATGGATAGACAACTAAAATACAAAAATAGAAAAAGAAAGCAGGCTAGGTGTTAAATTGAGACCACTACTTCAATAATGTAAGCAAAAGCCATCATTGCCAAAATTATCTTAAAAATTCAGGGATTTTAGTTATTTTTTCTAGATAAATGCTTCATTTCTCATTGTCTAACACATCTTAAGATACATAGACATAAATTTTGCATTCACCCCAGCATTTCCTTTGAAAGTTAACAGGAAGGATATGGCCATCCCTGTTTCCCCCAAATTATACAATAGAGAACAGAAGGCAAAAGATAATTCCATTGCCCACATCCTGGGCCCAGCTCAGAGTAAGAAATAAAGAGTATCTTATGGAGGATCACACTGACACACAGTAACAGAACAAGGAGCACCTACCTTAGAAAAAAATGTGCAGGGCCAATTAATCAGGCTCATTTGCAAATGAGGCTATTAATATCTAAAGCAAGGACAAGTAGCACAAAGAGATGTACTTACATGAAATGTCCCCAAGTTGGAATTCACTTGAGAAAAAGCCTGTCACTTAATCCTTTCTAACCAGGAAACCAGTCATTACCTAGAGGTGAGCCAAGGTGCTCCTGTTGTTGTTGTGGTTGTTTTCAAACCACACAATATCTTGTGAGCTACAAGAGTCAGGGGGATCCTAGGTCGGGTACACAGAACACAGGACTGGCTGTACCCACTTCCACAGTGGGCACAGAGAAAACCATTTTGAGAAGAATTCTATCATTTGTCCTTTTGATTATTGTAATATTTAAGGCTGAACTTATTTTTTAATTTTTAGTAAAAAAATACATTTATTTATTAACAATTTATAATGACATATTCATATTTATTTATGTGTTTATTCATATATATATGATTGTATGCACACATGTACAGCTATTTTGCTATCCATGGCTGGACATATGTATATACATACATGCATATGCTCTACAGATGCTTACAGTAAAACAATCTTTTTTTGTACATTAATATTGTTTTCTTACTTTAATATTGTTGTTGGGCTCTTTAAATTCATCTAGACAACCAGTAATTAAAGAAACAGCCAACAAGGCATGAGGTACAGAAGGATCCTTCTAGTGTGTGTGTGTGTGTGTGTGTGTAGAAAACTCTTCTGAGAGTAAACGCATGCTGAATAGTTCTATTATCTAAAGTTTGACTCATTATTTCTTAAATCCTTTTAGTCATCAAAATGAAATTGGTTTTGTGTTGAACTAAAATTGATAACCTCATCATTTCTCCATTTCATTTTGCCAAAGGACACAGATCTTTTTTTAATGGTTTTTCTAGCAATAATTTTCAAAATGATTTCCTTCACTGGGCTTCATTTTGTGTTCTAAGATTTTTTTTTTTTAAAGTGTATCTCTTAATTTGGACAATAGTGTTATAAAATGAGGGTTATTGGGTTTTCAGAAGAAAAGTGAAAATACAAAGAAAGCATGTAATTTAAGGGCAGCAGGGGACCGTTGACCTTCCCCACTCACCTGGGCCATCTGGGCTTCAGTGGAACCTCTGGTGCCCGAATACACCATGGCCAATGAGGTTGAGATGCCCCAGGGAGAGAAGAAGATATTTTTACCCTCAGCAGATTCAGCTAGCTTTTTGCTAAATTCCAGGGCAAACTGGTTGATGGATGTTGCTAGAGAGTCCATTGAGAAACCCTAAGAAAAATAAAGCAAAAGATAGAGAACATTCTAATGTTAAATCCTTCTCATTTATTTTACCTTTATAAGTATATTCTTCCATATATGTATGTATAGACCTATATTCACTAGAGCTGAATGAATTTTAGTGAAATTCTAATCCAGATTATTATTTCATATATTAAAACAATGAAGTCCAGAGACTTGCCTTGAATTTTGGTGCTAACATGCATCATTATTAACTGATTCTGATCAATTCACAGCTAAGTCCCAGAGCATAGTTTTTTCCCACTTGATTGATTGACATTTATAGCAGCACCACTGGTGTTCATGTATTTATAACTGATCTTTCCAACTACCATGGGAATAAAATCTTCTTCATATACAGCCTTGTACATCCAACAGCACCTTGTCCAGGATCTTGCACAAAACAGGTACTTATAAATGCAATGTTCAGTGTTTGGGCTTTTAGCCATGTTTTATTTACTGAAACTGGAAATCAGGCACAATTAAGTGAAAAATGCTTAGAGAAGTGAGAAAGTAAGACTAACTTGCCTTTCTTCTCACTACTCTCCTTGAACATGGGACTCCTCTTTTTCTTAACTTTTAACTACAAAATTTCACCTCAATAACCCTGATATTTTAAGCTTAAATTAAAATTAAAAATTTAAAGCAATCTCTATCAAAGACATAGCAAAGTTCAATCTACTGTCAATTTATGAACAAATAATTTCTCTGAAAATAACTCAGATTCCTAGGTCTAGGAATGCCCACTTGCATCAGTGATGTGTGGAATTTGGTCCTGCCCTGACAGTTTCCTGGCTCTCTGAGAAACTAGAACAAGAACTAGCCAGACTTCTCTATGGCCAAGTAATGGAATCAAAGGT
Organism: Urocitellus parryii; assembly: GCF_045843805.1. Taxonomy (NCBI): domain Eukaryota; kingdom Metazoa; phylum Chordata; class Mammalia; order Rodentia; family Sciuridae; genus Urocitellus; species Urocitellus parryii. Next base: position 12,476,279 of record NC_135543.1, read on the forward strand.
GAGGTTTATTAGAGTTTTGGTTTTGTGACCTGGAGTTAACAATGACACTGTTGATCCCTCCCAGAAAGGCTTTCACTTAACCAAACAGCTTCCCAGCCTCTAAATCATGTCCTAGGTGTGGCTTCCAGCTATTCCCAAGGCTCCTGATGATCACAGGCCAAAAGAATATGATTCTAAAAGAAACCCACACACATACACACCCTCTAGATTTGTTGTATTTCTACACCCTCCTAAAATGTTGGAAACTTGCCTTACTTTTTCTTGACAAACAAAATGGCAACTTAGAAATTACTTCTCTACTTCCTTTAAGAGTATATTCATTCAAATGAGGTTTGGTTACTGCCAAGAGAGTAAGCTTTATCTTTTTAAAATTCATGAATTACATTAACATGGAAAACATTTGGCTTTGTGGCCAAACAACAACATTCGCCATGAAGGGGAGAGAAAGTAATATTTTAGGGCCTGGGATTTTTACGATTCTACCTACAATTTATGGTTTTTTCTAGTAATTCACCTCCAACAAATTCCTGACAACAATAAGGCTCTCTAAAGAAAGAGCCAACTACTTGTGAAAAGTTTATGTCCAATTATCTTTATCCATACTAATAACCTCAATCACGTATCAAGGCTAATCCGGAACATACAAGGACAACAACCCCATGCTTCTTTTAAGAAACTTAGGAAATAATAAGCCAAACATCTAATTCGACAGTCAAAAGCACTTTCTGAAAGGTGCATGATTTCGTGATTAGATTTTACCAGAAATCATTTTCAAAACGAATAGTTCTTTAATAGTCTTCAGGAGCTATAAATTGACGACATGCATATGCGTGTGCGCACACACACACACGCATGTTGAAGAAAAATAAGACAGTAAGAAAATAGTGTCATTCATAAAAATGTCTCATCATAGATAGACAGACTTCTAACATATCAGAGTTAGAAAGAACCTTAAAGTTCCTAATATATTTCCATTTATTCACTAAGAAACTCGTGACCAAAGAGGCTAATGAGCTGGCTGAGGATGCACAGTTAACTAACACAGAGCCAAAACTGCAGCCCCCAAACCCCCAATGTTTTTTTTAACCAATGCAGCTTATTGCATTTAAGATTTTAAAGGTAAGAGAGATTGGGGATAAAGGAGGACTAACAGGAAGAGAAACTGAACCGGCCCAAGTTTAAGACTCTTTGACTTGTACAGAAAAAAATCTTAGGGGATGGAGCCTAATTAATTATTTCTGGACTTTTTAAAAGAGGGGCAAGATAGTCTTGATCCTTAGTTATCTAAGCTCTATGACAAAGAAGGAAAACACATATAAACATTTTTAATCACAGAAATATTTACAGTACCTTATTTTCTTCTGCCAGAGCAGAATGGGCAAGTTGTTCCTTTAGTAAGAGATTGTGGCTGAAGAATTAGGGAACTTTTAACTGAAGAAAATTTTTTTAAAAAACTTGTTGCACCTCCTTCTTCGGAGCCCCACCCTTTGATTCGCTCTTTCTTTGGGACTTATCTTAGCAGGAAGTTTAAATAAAAGGACAAAGAGACAGTTGAGACCTTGCCTGCATTATTTAATTACCCACATTTTCCATGTGGTCTGCATGTAGAGGCCTGAGTCCTGGCAGAATTTCTTGCTTAATCCCCTGCGTCGCCTGCCAAATAAGGACAGTTAACATGGTTTCCCCTGGTAGACTTAGAAAATAAAAATGAAAACAGAAGCCTTCAGATTACTGGAATTGCTATGAGTAATGAAAGAGAAACTCTCAATCACAAATTGTTCCCTGGTCAATCTGTTAAAGTTGTTCTTAGAACAGTATGTGGTGGGCACTTGGGAAATTTCTCTGTATTTGAGGCGTTGATGTGGAACCCAAGGGTGACACCAGTGAGTGGGGTGTCAGTGCCCCCCACCAGCAGCAACAGCAGGGTTGTATCAGTGCTGTGGTCACAGTGATGGGGTGTGTGTATTTATTACAAGGGAAAAACAAACAGGACCCTTGTTTCATGCGCATGTGCAGGAGGAATTGTGAGGAGAGAAGCAGGAGAGGACAGGAACAGGAGGAGAGATCCAGAGGAGCAAGGGAGCGGAGGCCGCTCTCTGTTTAAGATGCTCTTTCCTTTTTCTCTTCACAGGAGCACGCACACCTTCTGGTAAAGGGCTCCAAGTTTGCTATTTGAAAGTTGGCGTGGAGCCCACGGTGGAATGTTACTCAGGGGGAGGAAACCTGTGGCAGGAAATTCAGGATGTCTGCTTGGCTCAGGGCGGGCAGATATGAGCATGCATGGGTGGCCCCAGGGCTACTCTTAGCTGGAAGTGTCCTCTGGAGGCTCCAGATGGAAGGGCGGTTTGCTTTGACCACAGCAGCTCAGAAGAGTGGCCTGAGCCCCATGGCTGCTCAGCCAGGAGATGGCTGGAGTCCTGGGGTGACACTCAGGGCATCTCTGTGGATTCTGCCTACTCAGCCAAGAAACTCTTCCTCTCCTTAAAGTCACGGACTAAGTTTTACTCACGTTTTCCCCAAACCCGTTCTAGATTCTTTCCCCACTCTTGACTCTAGATATCCCTATTTATAGAAATACTGCCTGGGTCATGTTCACGTGTTATCTCGTGGCCTGTTAGGGGACGGAAAAAGAGAAAGGGGCGATCAGATCCTCTGTTGAGCTGTATCGGCGGCATTGCCGTCTGTGGCTGGTAGGGAGAGAGAGAGAACCAAGTGAATGAGAAATAGGGGGCAAGGAGAGATTGGGCAGAGCGTTTTTATGGTATCCATGCATTGGACAGTGTGGATTTATAAGGTATTCAAAAAACGTTAGAAAGAGAAAAGAGCTCCAGGTGCATCCGATCATTCTGTGGGAGAAGAGGAGAGCCAGAGTAGGCAGTGGCCTGGAGCTGTTGACGGCTGTCTTGGTCTGCCAAGGTTGCTATAACTGCATACCGCTGGCTGGACAGCTTAACCAGGGCATCTGTTCTCCCATGGGGTCGTGTTCTCACACATGCGTGATCTTCTTGATATAAGCAGTATTTCTATAAATAGTGGTTTAATCAAGAGGTGAGTGAGAAAGGATTCTAGACAAGGTTTGGCAGGAAACGGGTAAAACTTATGTAGTGGCACCCTCTCCTCCACAGAAAATCTTAATTAAGCTTCTCCAAAAATCTTCACCATAACTGATCTTAGGACTATCAGCAAAAGAGTTTCTACAAAAGAGTCCAGTAAAGTTAAACTTCTTATTTCCTGTTGGTCTTTCTTACAATCAATCAATTTGGCCACGGACCTGAAAGAGATCAGCACTCCAGGTGCCGAACACCGCTTTACTATTTTTTTCATAAACTTCTATGAACTATCTAGTGTGTGTGTGTGTGTGTGTGTGTGTGTGTGTATAATATACATATATACTTTACAATTGGTAAAGGTTTTCAAGGGAAGCATCTGCAGATGCAGAGTGTGATAAGAAACACAGATTCTCTTAACTAGCCTCTGGCCTGGGCCCAAGCTTCACAGAGATGTTTGCATTTCAAAGATAAGAGCAGAGGTTACTAATTGGGTCCCCTGGTAACAGCTGGCAGGGGAGGGAAGAAAGGGGAGAAGAAGCTCTCCCCTTCTCAGGCGCTGTCCTTGAAGGGTTAAAACTCACCCAGAGGAGTAAAAAACAAAAACCAAAAAACAAAAAAACAAAACTGCTTTTTGTGTGAACTTCTGCAGACTGTGAACTTCTGAGTCCCTCTGCTTACATGCTGGGTATGAACTTCTGAAACTGCCTGAACTCAAGGCTCGGGGGATTGATTGATTACAGTGAAAGCTAGACCCTCTGAACCTGGCTGCAGCCAAATAAAACTGTATCCTGCTATCTTCGGTGTGGTGTCCTGCCTGTCTGTCCACTTCTACACTTAATCTGTGACTTTAAGAAGATGGGAACAGTTTCTTGACTGATCAGGTAGAATCCACATCCATACATCAGTGTCACATAAGGAACTCCAGCAGTCTTCTTGCCAAATAAATTTATTCTTATTTATTTAGCTGTAAAGGCTGGAAGCCTGTTCACAGTGTCAGCATTGCTGATGCAGGCGGAGGCCCTCCCACTGGCTGCAGGTGGCTGCCTTTCTTGTATATCCTCACAGGGCAGGGAAAAGGCTCTGATCCATTCATCTCCCTGTGAGGGCATCAGAGGCATCACAGGACTTCGCCCTAATGCCCTAGCCTAACTCTAATCACCTGCCAAAGGCTCCTTTTTTCATACATCATCGTGTTTAGGGGGATTAGAGTTTCAATATATGAATTTTGAGCATTGGGGGTGCAAGCATTGAGTCCATAGCCATGGCTGAAGGCTTCTGAGTACTGGAGCAAGAGTCAGGTCTATAGATGCAAAATCTGCTAGTGAGATGAACAGGGCAACTTAAAAAGCAAGGCAATACTACTTCAGTTAAAAACGATAAATCTTAATGCAACTAAACACTAAAAATATAGAAAGGAAAACAAGAACCATAAAGAACATTATGAGAAGTACAAAGTGCAAGAACTACCTTGATATAAACTTTCCCATCAGTATCTCGAGAGCAAAAAGATGATGACATCATATCCCAAAGTGCTCGAGAGCTTTGAACCTCGAATCCTGTGCTTGGATTCTGTCCTCAATAGTGCTAGTGAAAGATCTTTTAACACTCACCAAAACTATTTGGAAAGCAACCATCTACCACTTTGCTGAATGAATTTTTAAAATACATAGAAAAATGGATAAAAAAATATTTAGGAGAAGCCAGATACAGTGGCACACTCCTGTAATTCCAATGACATGGGAAGCTGAGACAAGAGGATCACAAGTTAGAGGTCAGCCTCAGCAACTTAGCAAGACCTTGTCTCAAAATAAATAATACTAATAATAATAATAATAAGGGCTGGGGATGTATCTCGGTTGTAGAGCATCCCTGAGTTCAATCCCCACTACTTCCCCAAATTACACACACACACACACACACACACACACACACACACATATATATATATATATATATATATATATATATATATATATATATATATATCATATATATAACCCCTAAATTTTTAAAAATATACAATTCAAGCTTTAAAAATTAATTGAGCAACTTGGGACATAAGGCAGGAGGTTCAAAGCCAGGTTCAAAGCCAGCCTCAGCAACTTAGCAAAGCCCTAACCAACTTAGTGGGACCCCTTGGTTGAATCCCCAGAACCAAAAAAAAAAAAAAATTATTGAACAGCTTTCTGGAATTCTGTGGATGTATCTGACAAGCTACACATACTCATAAAGGCAACAATTATCATGATTGTTATTTATTAAATGTGCATTTAACATTTATTAAACACTACATATGTCATTTCTATTTTAATCACATAATATGTACGCACTTAATTAATTACGAGTTCATAGCAACTGCATGAAAAATGTTACAGTAAAAGAAAACCAAAGCAAAAAATTGCACCATACTTGACCCACAGTTAGAGTCCTCGAAAGTTAGAACTGGGATTTGAATGCAGATCATCAAAGTCCCAAGTCTCCTTCCTAAGGGTCAACATCACAGGGAGGGGAGCCTGGAATACACTTCCAGGATCCAGCCCACTTCTGCAGCCAGGCTCTGCCGCCAGTCAGATGCCCCCAAACCTGTGATTTGCTTAGTTCTTAGGTTTTGAATTATGTTCTTCTCTGCCCTTGACCTCAGCAGCATTCAGTGCTGCTCCAGAGAAGCGCCTTCAGAAGGAGTCCCTTGTGTCTCCCTCCTGCTCTTACACCCAGTCCATCTCCTCTGCTCTCAACTCTCAGCTCAATGACTGTGACCTTGATTCTGTGTCTGGAGCCTTGGACCTGGTGGTTGTCCCTAGTGTCACTGAGATTAGACACTGGTGCCACCAAAGGACTTTCACCCAGACTGTTTGTCACCCTTGCTCTGCTTTTTGCTGATGTGAGAAGCTCTAAAGCATGTTTCACAGGACCCCATCTCCCTCACCCTCAACGCTGGGTTTCTCTGCAAGATGGGTGGTTATGCTCTCGGCTCCTTTATCGTGCCTATGCCTTCAGGGTTCCTGCAAAGGAGTCATGATGCTCAACTCCTGGGCATGGAGGTGCTATAGTTTAGATCTGGAATGTTCCCCAAAGGCCCATGTATTAAAGGCTTGGTCCTCGGCTTAGTGCTACTGGAAACCACCTTGGCAGTGGAAGCCTTTAAAAGATGGAGCCTAGTGGGAGGTTTTAGGTGATTGAGGGGTGTGCTCAAACGGTATTATGGGATGCTGTTTTCTTCTTTCTCTTTGGCACCCTGACTATGCAACATTTTTGTTTGTTTTGTAGTGCTGGGGATGGAACCCAGGGCTTTGTGTGTACTAGACATGTGCTCTACCATTGAGCTACATGCCCTGGCTTGAACTGAGCACCTTTACTTCACCACATGCTCTCTGCCCTAAGGCACTGCCTTACCACAGGCCAAAAGCAACATGGCCACTGGCCATGGACTAGAACTTGTGAACCTGTGAGCTCAAATAAACCTTTCCCTTTTAAAGTTGATTACTGAGTTGTAACCAACAAGTATTTTGTCACAGTAATGGAATGCTGAGTGACATGCAAGGTATGCAAGGTCTTATGATCTGAAGACCTAATGGAAGGACAACAAATGAATAGCTGAGCATAAACATGTTGATTTATTGCATGTTTGTAATCTTACATGAGCTGCACACACATATGTGATACATAATGCTAGAAATGTGCATAACAAACATCTGCTTTTTGTTCAATGATTTCTTCCAGATATTTTTATGGAAGAACATGGTAGGGACACATACTTATCCTTCATTATAAAAACAAGTGAATGCATTTCTTTAGACTGACCCCTTGCTTCTGTAACTTTATCAATTACATTAAATAGACAGTGAATAATAATTAAAAAAAACACTATTATATAAAATAATAAATAACAGAAAAAGCTACTGCTATGATATAAACTAACAACAGGGAAGAACTAAATGTATATCATCTCATTTTAGGAGCTCAAATGATGAATAGAGTTGTCATGTTATGATTGACAGTTGTGTAATGATTTCTGAGTTTGTATTCAGTGTGCAGCAGAAGTTGTTCAGGAGAACAGAAATATTAAGAAAAAGTCTCTAAATTTTTGGCATTTGACATAGCAATTCTGAAGCAGATAGCTCAGGCTACAAAACCCTGTGCAGAAACAGAATTTTTCAATTTGAAGGTGAGGAGAATCTGCCAAAAAATAGGATGCTCTTGGTTATTTTGTGCATGATAAAGAAAAGGAAAGGATGATCTGCCACAAACTGTGGGCCACCGTGGCCAGTCCTCCCCGTCACAATGGCCCCAGTGCCAGCTGCTGCTTCAGTGCCCTCCTCATTGACATCCACGGTGGCTTGATGGAACACCTCAGAAAGGTACAGGTCATTCCCCTCGGACATTCCTGAGAAATTGGCCTGGCCCTTGTTGAAGGCATCCTCCATGCCCATGCTTCTCAGAATGGGCTTGAGCTTGTAGCGCTCTTCCAGTTTGAACTGAGGAATGAAGACCTCCACGTCATCTTCAGCCATTGTGTCTTTGCTGGTCCACTTGTTGAGTGTGTCGTAAGTTATTTCACTTTCCAGCTGCAAAACACAACAAAACAAACAAAAAGACCCGCTGAGTAAGTCTAATGTTAAAATCTGTGACTTTCCCACCTTGTGGGGAATGTAAAAATTTAAGAGATTGGTCAAAATTCTTCAAGAAAGTAACATGTATAACATATGATGAAGGCTCTGAGTGAAATTTTGAGACATGCCACGTGGACTATCAACTGATTCACCTATCTCTGGGAGAAACTGCAAATCATTTTTATGTGTAGATTTTCTACTTTTTAATCTCACAAAATGTAGGTTCAGCCTCAGAAGTTTCAGCATGGTTGATGCTGTACTGCCTCACCAACTCTAGGCCGGTGGACTCATTGGCGACTTCATCTGGAAGCAACAGGAACATGCTGACATCCCCATCATACGGGAGTTCTAGAATCTGAGCCTTCAGGTCCGCTATGTATCCAATGTTCAGCTTCTCGTGCAAGTGCATCATCTGTACAGGTACCTGCTGAGTCTGAAAGTATTCAAAAGTGAAGTGTGAAGGCGAATCCTAAAATTCCATTTACAAACAAACCTAAAAAAGAATGTACCCTCCTCTAGTGTCGAAGAAATGTAGTTTTAAAAAAAAAAAACTTAAATTATTTGCATACACTTACAGTGGGTATTCTGATTAGCTTTTTCAGGATAAGTTTTTATTCAGTAAGGTAAACAACAATAACAATCATAACAAGAATACCTAATAATACTAATAAAGTACTGTTTGCTGAACATGGTGGTGCACATCTGTAATCCCAGTGACTCAGGAGGCTGAGGCAAGAGGATTGCAAGTTTTAGGCCAGCCTCAGCAACTTAGTGAAGCACTAAGCAATTTAGTGAGACCCTGTCTCAAAATAATCGAAATAAAATAAAAAGAGCTGAAGATATAGCTCCGTATTAAAGTCCCTGGTGGTTCAATCCCCAGTACCAAAAGAAAAAGAAAAAAGAATTACTGTTCGTTTTACCTACCACTCTGTAAAGTCTCATTAAATACTTACAACAACCTTTAAAATTGATATTATGTTATCCTAGTTTTATAGGTTAAAACTAGGTACATAAAAGATCAGTGAGGTCATAGCTGGTAAGTGGGAGAGCCAGCATTTGACTCTTTCCAGCACGTGTGACTGGAAAATCCCTGGTCCTCACCACTACTGATATCGCCTCCTAAGAAATTATTGAATGAAGCTCAGTAACTTGGAAAAGTCAGTGTCTGACACACATGAGTTGTAACCAGCTTGCTATGGAGGAGAATCAATGAGTTGTCTCTGATTTTTCCATCTTTGTCTTATCTAAAGCCCTAAAGTATGTGATTAGAAACGTGCATCCTGATGTCTCGTACCGTGTTCACGCGGAAAGGATAAGGCCCGTTGAGTTTCTTCTCAAATGGAATTTTCCACTTTCCTTTGAAGTAGACTGCATTCACCAGGACCATCCTGGTCTCCACATCTACAGAGCCTTCAGGTAACAGGTTTGGGATTCTGCCTACGGGAAATATAACGTGGGGTTAGGGTTTGTAATCGAGAGCCTTCAACACAGAAGAGGATTTCTTGGAACTGTCAAGTGTCTGTCACATGGGGTATCCCCATTTGTCAAACTCTGGGGAGATGTTGATCTTTATGCTTAGTTTTTTTTTCCTCTAAATTTACATGAAGTTCAGAGAATTTGTGAAATCCAAGAGAAAAATGAAAGAATAATGCATTTCAGGTACAAAATTACTGTCACATTTGGAAAGGAGATTTTCACTTCTCTTTATACTGTTTGCTCAATGTTTCATGGTTTTCTGACAGTTATTGAACCCAGAAGGAAGTGAAAGGGGCTCCAATGAATGTAACAGTGGTCACCTACAGCTTGCCATTGAGTCCCTTTAGACCTGCTCAAGAGAGTCTTTGGATCTGAAAGTTGAACGGGTTTTCCAAAACATGTTTTTAAGTTGTGATGGACATAAAGTAGGAGGAGTACTGATGTAAGGGATGAGAAGGCAGAAGCATCTCGAAGAGGCTCGAGGGCTGGAAGAGATATTCAAAATCCATTGTGAAATAGTCTGTAGCACATGCTCTAACTGGGCTAAAAATGAAAAGTCCTCTGATAATGTTGAGAAGGCTGCAAAGGAGTGAGCCAGAGAGGGTTCTTAGAAACGACGGCCTCTGGCTTGATCTTTAAAAACATGGCATAAGGAGCAGTCTCTTTTCAGTGAGCACCTGTTTTGAAGTCTCCTCACCACTCAAAGGCATTGTGCCATTTAAACTCATGACTGCTGTGTTAGACTATAGGTCTACGATGGCTTGGTTGACCATTTTTATCCTCATCTACGTGCACTGTCTGCCTGGCATATAATATGTGATACATAAATATTTATTGACTTAACAAATTCATTTAATAATAAAGAATGAATGATTTAATTAAGTTTGAGTCCTTGTGAAAAATGCAAAGGGAAGGAGATGACTATGAGAAGAATCATGGACTGGAGTTAAAATGCTACAGGTGACCAAGAAAACCAAAAAATTTGACAATGAACTGGCTTTGCATAGTGAAAGAAGGAAGAGCGAAAAGAATTTCATGACTCTTCCCTGCTCTGTGGCCAGTGTTCTTCATAGCTCATACTAAGCTTAGGGGCAAGTCTTTATATCTTTGCTTCTGTGCACAGTGAGCACAGAGCCACAATTATTTCAATTCTAATATTTCCTATTTGAAATTTTTAGATATTATTCTCTGATAATATCTAAAAGCAGAATATTTAAGTACTGGACATGTCTTCGATTATTGGGCCTCATCTTTTCCTCTTAAAACATCATTGAGCTAAACATGAATAAACTTATTTAACCAAAATCATTTAAGTTGGACAATTTTTCAGGGAGTGAAGCATAAGTTCAAGGATGATTTTAAAAGACCAACGTGGAAAGAAGAAAATATTTCAGTGCGTTACCTTTCGTCTGAGCCTTGACCCAGGAATTAATCTTTTTTCTGGCTTCTTCTGCACATTCCAGGAAGTCTACTGCCTGGGGTTCTGTTGAGTAATATTTCTTACAGAGTTGCATGTATTCCTTTAATGCAAGAAAATGCCAAAGGTTACATGGAATATATCATGAACAAACCAGGGTGTGATTTTAAATCATGGGTTTCCTGTCAAGCCTGGGAGGCTGGGGGAGGAGTTGGGATGGAATTTCGCAGGAGTGGTGCTGAAGGAGGACATAGTACAGATTACAAGTTCTCCTTAACCCCCTCCTCACATTCCAGCACAAACTCTATCTACTCTCTTGCATTATTCACACAATAGACAATAAACAAAAGCAGAGAGGTTTCATGTGGGGAACAGTGACCCTGGAAAAAGTTGGTTTCATCTTCCTGATTAGCACTCTGAAACAGGGACATTGGTGATAGGAGGGGGAAAACTGACAGAGGAAACAGGACGGACTGGGAGATATGAGGCCAGCCTCAAGGAGGCTGCATGGAATCCTGACTCTTCATGAATTGTAGACAGGCCCCTGGACAGAGCCCCTGCTGCTGGTTCGGGACCCCAGCCATCTCAGTCAAAGGCTTCACTTACTTCCTTGAATCTTGCAGACTTCTCGCCAAACAGCTTACTGACACTTTCCAATAAGTAATCCCCTGTGGTTGCGTTGATGTCTGAGCTGATGGAGTGGAAGGATGAGTGGACTTTGTCCCTCACCTGTGCCTTAAACAGAAGACAGGGATTTTCTTTTTATAACAGAGGACTAGCAAGCAAGATATTTCTTAAGCAATGGTAGCTTTTCTTAACATAGTAATAAAACACGTAATCATGCATATATCTTTTTGGTCCTTTAGAGTAATCTCTGAGGAAGTGGTTTTGATAAGATGTGGCTCCTTAAAGCCAATGAGATAAAATTTAATTTGTTTCAAAGTTTACCCTTTTTATAGATTGGATTCAACCAGGAGTCTCCAATAACCTCCAAGAAAAGTAGATTTCTTTTGAGTTTCTAAACTTCAGGTCCTGTAAGGAATTTTTATTATATTTATAAGATGAATAAGTTCTGAGTATTTACAGTATGGCATGCTGATTATAGTTTAAAAATACCATGTTGTTTCCTTGCAGTTTGTGAAGAGAGTATATTTTAAATGTTCTCACTCCCCCCATACACACATGGTAACTAGTTGTGGTGGTGGGTAAATTTGACTGTGATAATCATCTCACAATGTACAGGGAGATCAAATCACACCCCAGCATAACTAGAATGTATACAATTTTTATTTGTCACGTTTGTTAATTGTGAAGCTGTCGATAAAGCTAGGGGGGACCTGTTACCTTAGTAGTGATCTAACACGGTTCACTTGGCTTCTATAGGTACCCGTTTACAGGGTGACCTACACAGTGGAAAATCTGGGTTTTAGAAAACCACAAAAGTGAAGGGGAATTCCAGTGCACAACCCAAAACTTGTAAGCACCTACAATCAGAAAGCTTGTAAGCACTGTGACAGACACGGGGCTCAGTCACAGCAGCAGCGGAGATGAAGCAGAGAAGGAGCCCCCCAGATGGACTTCCAGGTATTACAGGACACTCAGCGTAAGCTCCAGGTTATAGGCACCTTCTCCACCTCCTCTAGCCCACAATGTCCTGTGTGATGGATGGATGGGTGGAGCATCACCATGTTCAGGAAGGAAGCTATGAGACACCTCCCCATAATCTGTCTCGTGAGCATAAGCATGGAAGCTGGTTACCAACAGGAGCACATCTCTACCCAGTTCCTAGAGTGTAGCCAGACAGCTAATGACCTTTAAGGAAATGGAGTATTGAGAAGAGATGATAGACAGATAGATAGACAGACAGACATATAGATCTCTGAGAGTCAGTAGCCTCTCACACGCTAACTGGGCATGGCCTTCACCATTGCTCAATTATTTGTCACACCCCCACACCCTCTCTCCTCTGGAAATTTCCACCCATGCATATGTATTCTAGGTGTCTATAGTAAAGAATAGTTTTTAAATAAATATCTAATGGCAGAGGGTTATGGTAGAATTGAGAAACTACCTTGGCCTAAAGTCATGAGTGTGGATTCTGCCCTGGCTCTGCCCTGGGTTATTCGTTGATCTTGGGAAATTTACGTCATGACTCTGAGTCTTCCTTTTCTCTCTGTGGCTGGAGGAAACTGTCCTAGGATCCTTCCCAGCCTAACACTGTGATTTTGAGAAAAAAAAGAGAAATAGAATTCAAAAGAAATGAGTCAGTTACCTGCAAAATGGCATCAGGATAATTTCCCTTCTGTATCTGCTGCATGAAGTCACAACCGGTGAGATTCTGCGGGGCCCCTGACGCCATGCTGTAGTTTCCAACTTTGTCAAACTGAAGCACCTGCAATCAGAAACAGGGAGAATGGTGACGGTCTCCTGCTGGACTCAAGTATCTCTGGCTCCCTGCCTTGTGTGTGTGTGTGGGGGAGCCACCAGACACCCTTTCTATGTGACACGGAAGGGTCCGCAATTTAATTTCCCTTACAGGAAACCACCTGAGGCGGCTGTATTCATTCACACACTGGTCATTTTGGAAGATGAGGTGATTTATAACCCATTCCCTAACTTACCTAAATTATCACCCAGCCCATAAATTGTCTTGAAAAAATGCCAGTATTTTAAAGAAAATAATACAACTAACTCAGAACTTTTTCTCTCTCTCATATCATTCTCTCTCTTATCTGTCAAAAACTAAGAGTCAAAAGAAGCTGAAGCATAAAAGCAGATCCTCGATAGTAAACAGGGATCATCCAAAATATTAACATACATCATATGTACACAGAGAAATTATAGTCCCTGCGGGGGGACAGATGACAAGGATCTGACCACAAGATGGATCTATAGTGTAAGTAGTTGAGATCACACAGTGAAGCTGGCGGGTAGAGACCAGCCTCTAAGAAGCAACCTCCCCTCCCCACAGCACTGTCACTTGTCCAGCTTGTCAGTCTCAGCACCCACAGGGTCCCGGCCCCAAGACCTGCTGCAGTTCCTGTGGGACCCATGGTAAGAAGCTGATCCTGTAAATGGACTCATGACTGTGGCTTGGCTGATGAGGAGAGGCAGCCATGCCTGGCCAGCTGGTGAATTCCTGGACTGGAGGGCAAAGTTAGCACTTGAGGGACCTTAAAAATGCCCCCCCCCCAGCATATGTCATAGGTCCTGCCACCCTCTCTGAAAAGAAGTGGTCCCACTCTGTCCCTACACAAGGGAAGGATGTTTCCTACAATGGCTTCTCTCGTTCCCTCCCTTCCAGGACAGTTGACCCTTATTCGCTGCAAAGTCACTCAGGCAATGTCCCTGCAGAAGTGGGGATGTGGGGTGACCCTGGGCCACCCTGAGACCCACAGATGCAGCTTGGCCTGCACAGAACCTTGGTCCATGACCTCACCCTAAGAGCTACAAAGACATTCCTCACTGGCACCCTGATTTCACATGGACCTCTGCTCTCTAGGAGTTTCCTTCATTGCAGCTCTGCCACCTCTTCCAGCTGCAAGTGTCCCCAACGGGAAGGTTTCTCCTTACCCTAATTTCCTCATCTGCAAAATGAGTGTGATAATCACAGCAACTACTTCATAGAATTTTGAAGACGTTCATAGAGAGCTCTCTGGCTACGGCAGAAACCAGTGTGAACTATTGTTACAACTGCTGCTGTTAGGTGTCCACATGTTCTCTCTAATCTTTTCAGCAGTCTTACAAGTTACGCATTTTCATTCCCATTTTATATAAGAAAAAAACTGCAGCTCCAAGGGTTTCCATGCCTGCACACATGCAGTAAGTGACAAGGCCAGGACTCAGACACTTATGGGCCTGTCCCTGACACCCATGTCTTCCTCGTCCAAGCAAGGAACTGCATGGTTTATTTATTATTTTTTATAATTTAGAAAGTAAATAAGCATTAGAATTTGAAAATCTGCACATGCAACCAAGTTATAAGAAGATTATATAAAATCTTTGCACAGTCCCAAGTTCTGAAAGCACCTTGATATATAGAAAAAGTGTCTTGAGGCCAGAGTGACCATTGCATTCATTTTTCCTTTAGTATCCAAACCAAGTTTTTTTACTTTAACAACCTGGAACATCTACTTAGCATTTGCCCTCAAATGTGTTGCTTCTGATTCCTTTACATTCAAAAACATAAACCCCTGATGTCTTTAAAGGTTTTCAATGCAGTTCACTCTCTTTATTTTTCCAGGAGAAAGAAGATAAAGGGGAAGGGATGTTGCCAAATCCTGCTGGTATCGAGTTGAGCAAGGTTTTTGTCATAAGTCTTGATGTTTAAACTGCAACCAGCACAGTGATAAGTCCTTTCCTCTCCTCCTGCAGTGGGATTGGCCAACGTGCTCTACCCTAAATGGGTCACCGTGTTCCTGAAAGGGATGCATTTATTCTCAGGTACATTTCTCATGGGAACCCAGAAACCAGCCGGTGGCATTTTGGTGTGACTGAAAGCACAATGCCTGCGTGTACTTAAAGCAATTTGATTTTAATGTCAGCATGGATGTGAGCACAAAGGAATTTTAATTACATGATGACCACGTCCAGATCGCTCACTGGTCTAGGAAAAACAGGATCATGAGAACTTTAAAGTGTTGAATGGATCCCTTAAGTCTATGGCCATGTGCAATTGAAGCACTTCAGCAAACTAAGGCCTCAGCCACCCCAGAAAGTGTCCCCTGCCTGGATCTGTGTCCTTTCACCAGGGAAGGAAAGCAGAGGCCTTGACAGAGAGTCTCTAGTAATGCTGTTGCACACTTGTCCACCTTGAATTTGAAGACTGGTCTTACACGATGCCAAGCCCCATGGTGTGGACATGAGCTCCCAGGCTGGATGATATGATGAGGTCCTCTGAAGCCACGTCTACCTCTGTGTCTCTGTGAGTGTGGTGACCACTATCCTGGTGCATTTCTTTTCTCTTTGTGCCTCTCCTAAAGCCATGAGGAATTCTTCATAGGAAAGGGGAACAGCTGCTCCACGGTGGGAGAGCAAAGGGAAGGAGCCTGAACTGGGGGTTAGAATACTGTGGGCGACCTTGGGAGAGGTTCTTCATTCACACTGCCAATGCTGTCATCTATAAAATGATATTTATCTTAAAACCAAGTGAGAGAATGTGTGCAAAACACTCACTTTGAATAGTATGAGGGTGGAGATTAAAATGAAAGATGTCACTTAACATTTTCAGCCTTGAAAGCTAATAAACTCTGATATGCCTTCTGCTATCTACACTTGAGGGGTTTCCTGGTGGCTTTGTACATTTAAGTCTAAGGAATCTGTGTTGTAAAAGCTGGTGATTTGTTAGCACACCCGATCTCTGTCTTCTTAGGGTTGATGACCTGAGCTTAAAATAAGAAGAACTGTACAATTCAGTTCAGGATCCCTCAGGCCTAATGTGAAGCTTCAGTGCCAACTCACCTTGGCTATCTGGTCTTCAGTGTTGCCCCTGGAACCCAGGTAGACCATGGCCATGGTGGAGGAGATGCTCCATGGAGAGAAGAAGACATTCTGGGTGGGACTCACTTTTGCCAGATGCTTGAAGAAATTGAGGGCAAAGATGGTGTTTGCCACATAAAGGTCTTCCATTGTTTCAATCTAGAAGGAAAATAAAGATGGGAAAAACGATCTAAAAGACGGTGCAGCATTTTGGGTGAGGTTGGCAGATGTTCCCTGCTTAGGGTAGGGTTTCCCACTCTGTCCTTCCTCCATGGACTAACTTGAGGGAGGACAGGGAAAACTTCAAGGTCATGTGACCTGTGCAGCCACAAAGGGCCCATGATGGTGCCAAGCTGTCCTTGTCCATCTTGGAAATGCTTTAACCTGGCCTGCAGTCTCACTTTTCACCAGATCCTGTGAATTATGTTGCAATTCTGAGATACAATGAACCATTTTATGATGAGCAGTGATGCTTCCTGTTACCATATACAAATATTGATAATAACAGCAGTAACAAAAGCATTCATTTAGTTCTTATTGTCCAACAGGTGTGTTCTGAATACTTTATCTGCACTAATCTTGTCATCCTCACTGAGATCCTATAAGGAAGGCAATAAGGCAAGGCTATTTCTTTTAACAAAGGAAATGTGGAGATTAAGTGACCTTTGCCATTCAAACCTATAAAGGGCAGGAGTAGGAATTGCAGCCAGATAGGTGGCCTCCAGGGTCATGCTACACTTCACTCACGTGCATAACCACGTGGCACACACACGTGGGAAAAGTCATACATATTCAAACATATGCCACGTGCACACATATTCCTGTTGGCTCCAGTTGAGATGTACAATGCTCTTTCAAGTTTCCATTCCTAGAAGTGGCTTATGTTTGAGAGTCAGTACTGTCACCCAGGTCCTACAAATGCCTCCTCCACTCCCCGCACATGCGTGCGACACTGCACATAACCACAGCTTTGCCTTAAAAGCACTTCCTGTGCTAGGGAATTCATAATTGGAAATACAAGAAGGGCTCTCTTTTGTTGGTCCCCCACTGCCAGGAAAGCCACCTGGGCAGGAATGCAGGGATAATCCCAGATGTACGAAACACACACATACACTCCATTTATTGTCACCTCAAAATAAATCACAGACACACCTCCATGACCTAAGGTTCTGTGTGCAAGTGAATGCTTGGAAACTCCCAAGGTGTGTGTGTGTGTGTGTGTGTGTGTGTGTGTGTGTGTGTGTGTGTTTCGTACATCTGGGATTTCGTGCAGAGGGACAATCATCTTTCTAGTTATCTTTCTTTCATCATAGTTTATACCACACCCTATAATTACCCAAATCCATAAACACATCAAGGACTCTGACATTCATCCTCTCTGGGGAAACTTTCTTGTGACGATGACTTCCCAGAACTGAGAGGGGCTGGGCAGCCCCCTGGGATGAGCCATTCCTGCAGCTGTCCCCCTACCTGCCAGGGCTCCCACCAGGACCAGTCATCCCTTGTCTCTCTAATCCATGTGTGTCTTGTGTAAAACTTTGGTGGATAAGTCCCTCTTTTTTAAGAAAGTGATTGAAATTTGCATCAAAGTTTCTCATTTGAAATATGATTCAGTTCTAGTTTGTCAAGACAAAAGAGCAAATTAAATAAAAACTTGTCCTCTCCTCTCGTCTCCTCATTCAACCTTTATAGTATCCGTATGAGGTAATCACCCCCCGAGTGCCTGGATTGCATGCTGATGCTCATAGAGGTTAAGTAACTCAGGTAAGGTCACACAGCTAGTCTGTAGCGGAGCAGGGCTCCAAGTCCAGGTTGCGCCCAGAAGGCCACCCTTCCTGGTGACCCTCACTTGCTGATGTGTAGCTCCACTATAATTCATCAGAGTTGGGCAAGTTATAGCTTGAGAAATGTTGGAAAGAGGAAATAAAAAGAGGAAAGTAGAAAATTTAGAAAGCTCCTAGAAAGTTTATCACGTTTAAAAAAACCACTAATTCTTTTCTCTTGCTTCATCACCTAGTTTGACTTGAATGGCTCAGTAGTTTGTTTGTTCTTCCTTCTACTGATTAAAACATTTTACAACTAGACTCATGTAGAGATTTTTCTAAATATATTATCCCCAACATCTTTTGGAAACAAGCTGGGCCTTAAAAACATAATAAAATATATTTCTCTGTTTCCATGTGAAAATTCAAATAAGAGATTAGAACCAGAATAGTAGTTCTTTGTAATAATGTGCTTAGTTAGTCATTTTGACATTAGT
Organism: Urocitellus parryii; assembly: GCF_045843805.1. Classification (NCBI taxonomy): domain Eukaryota; kingdom Metazoa; phylum Chordata; class Mammalia; order Rodentia; family Sciuridae; genus Urocitellus; species Urocitellus parryii. The sequence goes on from NC_135543.1 coordinate 12,494,570, forward strand.
AAAATTTAAGTGTTGAGACAAACTATCAAAAAGGGCTATTAATTCTAAGTTAGGATTTAAGATAAATTGATAAAGAACAAAATGTTAACAAGAATAGAATTAAATTGTCCCAGATTCATCTACTTCTCTAAAAATTCTTCTGAATTCTATTTCTAAACTAGGTTCAATTTATCATATTTAACATAGAAATAATATTTGATGCCAGGTGCAATGGCATATAATTACAATTCCAGCTATTTGGGAGGCTAAGAGAAGAGGATTACAAGTTGAAACCCAGACTGAGAAATTTAATGAGACCCTGTCTCAAAATTTAAAAATAAATAAATAAAAAGTTTAGGGATGTAACTCAGTGGCAAAGCACCCCTGAGTTCAAACCCCAGGACTGCAAAATAAAATAAAATTAAAATTAATAATAATATTTTATGTCTATGTTGCAGTTACCTAATTTCTTCAGCAACTTTTTGTTGTTGTTGTTGTTGTTGTTGTTTAATTCACACAATTACTTGCCCAATAAAGCTTAGGAATTCCTGTTAAATTAATGAAAATGTAACAATGTAGATTGCACATTGGTTACTTGGTCCAGTGCAAGGCTGGCTCAGCTTTCTGATTACAAATCTAGTGATTTCTTTACAAATTTCTCAAATAAGAGAGACTCACAATTTAGAAATCTAGGATGGCGTTTGCATATCGGGTTTCTGACTCTCAGACAAGCCCACACCTTATGCTTAATATGATGGGAATTACCAAGACAATTAATGCAAAATGGAAATCAAGGAGTGGTGTCAGTTCCAGAGCTTCCCAGAACAGGTAGCCTCTTGTGAATCGCTTGACAGTGTAATAAGTCTCACCACATTAACCTCCAAATACATGCTCCCATCAGTGTTTATTTAATATTACCACTGAGGCAAGTGAATGGAATTCATACGCAGGGCTGGACTTCCTGATGTTTGTGTTGGTTCCTGAAATGCAGGTTGTCAACTGTGCCACTGAAACTCGGCTGAGATGATAAAGAATCTGGGAGGTGCCACAGGCACACTGCCACAGTCCCTCTGCTCACGGACCCTGGATGTCAGACTGCAATTTGCTGCAGCACTTTAAACAATTTTTTGTGTGACTTTCTAATGCGAATATTTTGACATTGACCACCCCAAAAAAGAAAAAGAAAACTAAGAAAAAAATAATAGGAGGAAACAGCCCATCAAAAATTACCACTTATTCTGCCCACAAATTAAAAGCAATTTCTGTAGGTTGATAATTTTCATGATGAATAACTATCTGTTTGTGGGTATAAAATTACCTAGTTAGTCAGTCCATCAACGCGTTCAGCTGATTTCTTCTTTCACAAAATTGGTCCATTATTGAACTAAATTCAGTAAACATACTCTGATGTTGGATGGAACCAGCTCAAATCCCTGCCTTATTTCTGTAGCTTCTGACAGTTAATTTTAGAAGAAAACAGAACTCTCTTTTCCTTTTATTTATTTAAAAATATTTTCATTGCTTAAATGAAAATATTTTAATGTATGCAGCTATGTCCATCATATTCAGTAACGACATAATAGCCAGTGCAGAATATACATATTCTAACCTGTGCAATAACATGACATCACAACTTGAATAAAGGCTCATTTTGGTTTAGTTAATGGTACAAAGGCATTTGATGGCTTCTGAGATTCAAAATCAAGTGCTATTATAATTTAATTCAAATCTTAAACTAACATATTTTTAGTTAAACAAACAACTAATCAATAAAATAGCACTACATTTTTTAACTAACCCTGTAGAAACATCCTACATCTGAATTCTCAATACATAAATAATGCCTGTTATATGAAGAGAAAAAAATTAAATCGTGTATCCCACAGAGATGGTCATGGAAAGAGCTGAAATACCTTGTTCTCGAAGCTGCTGTCTGACTGGAAATGCTCCTTGGAGAGTTGTCACAGTTTAGACATGGTAATGACTGGTTTTATAAGGCTCTGCCCCTCCCACACAACTTTTTTTTCTCTCTCTCTCTCTTTAATTTGAATCCTTTGTGTGATTCAACATTTTACTCAGACCTTATTATAATAGATATGCTTTTTATAAAAGATAGTTGAAGAAACTATCTGGGGGTATGACATCATTCAGAAATGTCAGAATTTAGCAATATCTACAGGAACCTGTCAAAATTGGCTTAAACCCCCAACCTCCAGCTTCAAGTCCTTCTGTTCTCTACTTGTTCCTTGAGTATCAAATCCCACGGCTCTCCTTCCACCTTTGGAAAACCGTGATCCGTGAGCTCTTTGAAATAGACACAACACAATTTTTTCTTTTGAGTCTAGGCAGAACCAAATGACAATTTGGATAAGAAAAGGAAGAGAAAGCCACAATTTTTTTTTCTTCTTAGAAATGTTACTCTTACATTTCTCAAGATATAATATTCTAAATATTTCTGGGGTTTAACCTAATCTCCTGTTACAAGCCACACCCAAAGAACTTTCCCTTAATTAGATCATAGATCTTATCCTGTTGTGAACAGAGACAATTCACCATTCATGTTGATTTATAATTCTGGATAAATCGGACATGCTGGTTGGAAATTATGATCTTAAAAACTTGATTAAGAAAACCACCAGATATTTAGATCCAACAAAAGGAATTTTGGAATAAAAATAGATTTAGAAAACGACATATAAGTAAATATAATTGTGAATCTGAAAATGTTCATCTTGCTAGAGTCAGCAACCCCTCGTAAGAAAGCCTGTCTTCCCTGGGCTTTGCTTTGGTGGACAGGGTAGAAGGGCAGTATTGTCACTGAGCTCCTCAGCTGGCATGGCAAGCTCCTGCCTGTGCTGGAGAGCCGTATGACACTGGGGTGTCCCTGAGGCCAAGACTGGGTTTGAGACCTGCGTGAGCATCTCAGCTTGGCTTTGGTCCACAGCACCGGAAATTACACTTAAGTAAGTCTCTGATCACACAGGAGTGGGATGACTTAATTCAAACCCTTTCTATTATTGGAAGAACAGCAGGAGAGGATAGGCATGTTCTTCAAAATCTCCCTGGCAGCCAAGAACCAAATTATTTGTGGGTGTTTTGTTTTTTGCTTTTCAGCACTAGGGATGAAACCCAGGGGTGCTCTACCACTGAACTGTATTCCCAGCTACTTTTTCATTTTGAGACCCCTAGGTATTCAGGGCTGGCCTTGAACTCACAATCCTGTCACCTCAGTGCCGGAGTAGCCAGGATCCAGGTGTGTGACAGCCCATGTGTCTCATTTGTTTTTGTAATTTCTGGAAGATCTTTCCAGTTCTTACATTGCTCCGTTAGGCCAAAGGAAACTTTTAGGAAGCTACTGACCCTTTTGCAAGATTTATCATCCCTCCGTACTCAGTTCTCTCCTGCAGAGAGCTGGACAGATGCGACTGCTTGGTGGTCTGCTTCCCTTCTCAACCTGTCCTCATGTCTGTGTGACAAGGTGTTCAACTGCTCTTTAACCAGGTGCTGGAAGCTGCCAGCACTTAGCAACCCTTTGCTCCAATCACTCTTCAGTGGTGCCGCTTCCCCTCTTTTTCCTCTCCCTCAAGCTATTCTCAAAGGAAGTGCCTTCCTTCTCCCCACTCATCCAAATCTGTGCGGTTCTCTGTACCCCAGGGCTCCCGGGAAGTCTCCGCTGACTCTCACACCCTCAGTGAGCTCGTTCCCCTTGAAGTATGGCACCAGTCATTAGTCCCCAGCTGCTTCATCTGCGTTAGGCCTCTATCCCTAACTAGGTAATACCCTTGGCTCCCCTTCAGTAGCAAGAACAATGTGAAGTAAGCATCCACTGGGTTCTTCCTAAATGTGTTTTAGTGAATTGAGTAAGATGCTAAGACCCTCTGGAGAGGCTGTTCCATGTGGTGAGTAAGGACTGGGATTCTGAGAGGCTCAAAATGTCTGGTTTAAATCCTGTTTTGCCACTTACTAGTCAGATAATCTCACACGTATTTATCAGCCTCTCTAAACTTTAATTTCCTAATCACTTCTATAGAGAAGGTACGGGTTGATGGTCTACACAAAAGCAATCTCATTCTCAATCCATCTATCTGGTTCTGTTCTGGCATTATTCAGAGAAGACTTGATCCTACAGGACAGACTGATAAACCCAGTTCTGGGCAATAAGTTACGGGAGACTTTTGCTGGGGAAATCAGGGGAAGTTTTTCCTCCTGATAAGAAGGGAGCATGCAATAACTTCCACATCCTACACCATCCCCTCCTACGTGATTTCGAGCATGGTTGTGTGAAAATGTGACCCCAGAAGATACTACAGCCATGTTACAATCATGGAGGAAGGCCAAGAAATTTTCAGAGATGTGCAACCAGAGCCCTGCCATCAGAGAGCTCCTAAGCCAATGCCGGAAATTACCCACCAGTTTCTGTTCTTCCTGTTATGTGAGATGATAAATAATACGTCTCTATTGGTTAAGCATTGTCAGGCACTCTGGGTCCTCTGTCATTTGCAGACAGGTCATTCCTCAATGACACAGGGCTTTGTAAGGAACCCGTATGGTATCATTCAGCACTGTCCTTTCTATGGTAAGTGCACCATTTGTTAGCCAGATAACCGAATGGCTCTTGGTGATCATGTTTGGGAGTTGTCTTCCTGCCTAAATTGGAGCAATTTCACAAGCTTAGAATAAGACGGCAAGAATTTCACACATTAAACAACTAGAGGAAGTTGTAAAAGACAATATAGAATTCAGAGCCAAATTGACTGTTACCTTAGGAGAGAGGGAAGGAAGGATTAAAAATGTTTTTAGGGACTGCAGGGAACGATGGAGATATATGAAGAAAAAAAGAAAGGAAAAGGTACGGAAATGACTCAAATGGGAACCATAAATGATTGAATAACTTCTTGAGGTCTATCTGGAGCTAAGTGTGAAGTAGGGGAGGGATAGAGAGAAAAAGAGTCAGATCTTACAGAGGAGCCTCTGACTCCAGCTGTGTTGAGATCTAATCTAAAGACAGACCACTGGACATGATGGAGAAGGGAAGTGCCTGGTACAAAGCGGCATTTTCAAAACTATCTGGAAGAGGAAGAATTCCAAGGGCGGGAGACTTACTAGGAGATCAGAGGAGCGACCCAGCTAGCTAGTAGGTCACTAGGAGAAGGAGCAGAGTCAGCCAAAAGGGCTGTTGCATGAAATTTTATGTACCATTATAAATAAATAAGATTAAGTTTCCCCAAGTAATGTGGACTACCTGCCACATTGTAGGTCAGATCACTTTTAGGGAAACTGAGACTAGTGACACAGGAAGTCTCTTGTCTTTACTTTCCAATTAATTAACTAGGAAAAAAACTGCTGAGATAATGATAAGAGAAGAAAGGGTATAACATTACTTTTGCAGCATGACCTCAGCAACACAGTCCCTTGTCTTTATTTCCCGTTTCCTAGGAAAAAGTGAATGAGATAATGTTAAGAGATGAAAGGGTATAAAATTATATTTGCAGTATGACCTCAGCTATGTAAATAAAACAGAAGCATAAATATGACGTGAGAGAAATACATCAAAATGTAAGCAGTGTTTATCTCTGGGTGGTGATTTTATAGACATTGCGCTGGCCACAGAGGCGTACACCTGAATCCTACAGCTTGGGAAGCTGAGGCAGGAGGATGCAAATTTAAGGGCAGGCTGGACAAATTACTGAGAACTTGTGTTAAAATTTTAAAAATAAATAAAAAGAACTGAGGACATAGCTGAGAGGTAGAGTGCCCCTTGATTCAATCCCCAGTACTAAGGGGGGGGGAGTGTCCCCACACATTCCCTAATGGATATGCATTACTTTTTAAAATCAGAAATGCATTATCAAGGTATATTTTGATAATATATTATCAAAGTGTCATGTTTTGAAATCCAAATAGGATACATTTACCAGTCAAAAAGGAAGTGCATAAACCAGGTGTGGTAGCACATGCCTGTGATCCCAGTGACTCAGGACACTTGAAGTAGGAGGATCCCAAGTTCAAGGCCAGCCTGGGCAATTTATCAAGACCCTTTCTCAAAATAAAAAAGGTTGGGGATGTATCTCGGTGGTAAAGCACTGCTGGGTTCAATCCCCAGTACCACAAAAAAAGAAGTATATAAATTCCATACAATAACCTTATTTTATTGATGACTTTCAGTTAAATATATAGAAATGCTGTTAATTTAGAACAGAGATCATCAATACTAATTAGCTTTAGTATTTCTATAGCATGGTTCGTTCTGGAAATTTAAGAAGCTCTTGCTGGAAGCTGGAATAGGCTAAGCAGTTGCATCTATGCTGTGAATTTGGGATTGTCTTGGCTAAAACATCCTCTCCTTAAAATATCTTGATCAGAGCAGAAACATCTACTTTTACATTACCAGTGAAACTTAGCATGCTCATGGCTCTGGGAGAAATGTTTCGTGAATCTAAATTCCTCCAGTGAGGGCTTGGGTGGGGGAGAAATGGTCAGGAAAGGAGTTTCGGGGCGTGTGAAGAGGATAAGAAAAAGAATGACAAGGCTTTGAATGCCGGTGAGCCCAGGCCACAGAGAGGGAACATCCCAAAATCAGAAAGCACGTCTCATCGGTTTTAAGATAGACATAGCCCTAGGTCACCCATGAGTGTGAGAAACAAGCTTCATTAGGGAGTTATTTATCCTGTTACCAAGTGATAACTCCAACACAGAAGCTGTGGTAAGCTGTGGGAACAAAGATCCAGTATTCATATGACTCAGCTATTTGAAGAAAGCCAATAAAGTTCCTGACTTGTCAGATCCAAAACATGCCAAGAGAGACCGCCATTTCCAGAGCAGCCTTAGCACACCGTATGGATCACTCATTCACTACACCACGTGGAACTGGGTGCTTACCACCACGTGTTTCCTTAAGGGTCTGACGATATGGTGTGAGACTCAGATTGTCCTAACGGCATGCCTCACTCCATTGTCTTTGTGGATTGTTTATGGATAAGCGAATAATTTATATCAGTTAATTAACAAGTCCTAATTTAATCTCTGTTCCATCTAGCATGGTTCTAGTTCCTTCCATCATGCTTAGAAAAAGTAGCACATTTCATGTTAAAAGCAGCACTTTTGATGTTGACTTTCCTAAAACATACTCAGAAGATAAATACATAATCAAATAAGGCCAGGATACAGTCCAAATACAGATGTCAATTATTTTTTTTTTGACCCTTTGTGGCTTTCTTCCTCTCTTTTTATTAAGGGGGTAGATAAAAGACCTGACTATTCAATATTTGCTTCTGAAATACAAACATGACACTCACACAGATTTTGGTTTTGGTCCTCTATAGACTCACTGGGGGAATCCCTTGATTTCTAGGAAGGAAATGTCAAAGAGAAATTTTAATGAATTGTGAGGCAGTCATGCATTTTATCTTAGGGTTGGACCAGAGAATTTGCATCTCCTTGCACTCACTACAGCCTTATTTAGTCTTGAGTAAAAAGGCGGAGGGAGAATAAATGATTACTCAGCTCTTCCCCTATTGATTAGTCACCGTGCACTAAGTACACAGGCAGGAAGATGAGTGTGATGGAGGAAGAAAGGAAAGGCTCTGCAGACACTCTGCTGCTCTACCCCCGGTCTTGACCTCGCCCGCCATCTTGAAACTCCTCCAAGGAGTCTCCACTTACTATCCCAGCTCTGACTTATTAGTTCCCACTGTCCCAGGCTGGATACATTATGTCCCAGCCTTTTCCCAGGCCTATTTCTCCTTATGTGCTTCCCATCCATCAATGAGTCACCTAGGCTAAAATCAAAGTGACTTACTTGATAGGTGGAGACAGGAGGAACACAAGTTCAAAGACAGCCTGGGCCTCAAAAATCAAAATAAAAAAGGTGGAGGCTGAGGCTATAGTTTAGTGTAAAGCATTTCCTGGGTTCAACCCAGTACTGAAAAATGAAATGAAATGATGAACTAAAATTGAAGCAACAACCTTCACAATTTTTAATCCATTTTTATATCTACTCTTTATTTATCAAGTCCCACTGCTTTTTATTTCAAATATGTTTTGAGTCAGTGTACTCCTATTTTGTGTCTAACATTATTTCCCTGGCCCTAGTCTTCATCATCTTTGGCATAGTCTACAGATCTCTAGAGTGTTGGCCCTTAGTGCGTAAATTCGATTTATTCACAGTGCAAATCTAACACAGCTCTGACATATTAGTATCCTTTAATATGTCATCATTAAATACAAGATGAAGGCTAAATTGGGTTCATTTGAGTCCAAGGCAAGCTGTGAGCTGGCCTTTCTCCAATTTCATTAAATATTCCAGATAATCTAAAGTTTATATCATAATATCTGGTACATAGGAGACACTCAAAAATTGTTAGCCTTAATGATCACTATTATTTTTACTTATATTAATATACTTAGAAAAATGTATCCAAGTTTTTAAAATATATTTATTTATTAATTTATTTTTTTATGTGGTGCTGAGGATCAAACCAGTACCTCACACATACTAGGTAAGCGCTCTGCCATTGAGCTACAGACCCAGCCCTTAAGTTTTACTTTTACCTGTTTATTTCTTCGTTTCTTCTATAAGGAGCTGTATATTTCATGTTTTTTTAATCTTTATTTTATTTATTTTTATGTGGTGCTGAGGATGGAACCCAGTGTCTCATACGTGTGAGGCAAGCGCTCTGCCACTGAGCTACAATCCCAGTCCCCATATTTCATGTTTTATGCCCAAATACTTAAACACACCACATGCTCACTGGGCACACCTGCTTAATTTATTTTGAACTAAACTGAAAACAAATTTTTGTATCCCAGTTTTGATGCTCCCTCACACTACTGAGAGAGTCTCACAGCATGGCCTTCCTGCTCATCCCCTTTGCTATGAGGATAGAGGAATCTCTTCTCAGGACATGAAGCAATTAAGGATGGATCCCATAAACTAGCTGTGAGAGGAATGTTGAGATCTTGAGTCCGGAAGGCTTGGGGAGCATCAGGGGCTGGTTCTGGGGTAGGACTTCCTCCTCAAAGGAACAAAAGTCTTAACTGTGGCTTGCTGCAATGGGCATGAGGGCCTCAGGCCGCAGCCGGGGACTCCAAGCAGTCTAAGCAGAGAGCAAGTCCTGAGGAAGGAGGCAGAGATGTTGACGGCAAGGGTCAAAGGCTCCTAGGAGCTGTCACAGGGAGGAAGGCTCTTCCATGTGCCTTAATTTTCTAAGTTCTGTATTGAACATGTGGCTACAAACGGAAGCAAATAAATATTTTATGGGAAAAGCAAGTTTAAAATGCTGCTAAACATCAGGTTCCAGGTAATAGATTACATAGGATTTGTAAGATCATTCGCCTCAAAGAAAGAAATAGTGCAGATGATTTATTGGCTTGGCATTGAAGTGACTAGCTAATGAGACCGTGCCAAGATCAGAACATCTCGGATTCCAATCAGGTCAGGACTTGTGACAACTTTTTCTTTTTTTCTTTTTAGCTGGTTCTGGATACTTAATCTCTCCCTTCAAAGCTCTTGTTTACTTGAAGTCTGAATCAAAGGAATGAATATCCCCAATGTGAATTATTTCTCGGGGATATTTGCTCTCAGCATCTTGGAACCCTGTTTCCACCCTATTTCTGGGTGATTTCACTATCCACACCCATATGCCTATTGCCTTGTGAAAGTGCTGCTCCCTCTTTTCACAAGCAGGCAAGGCACTTTACTGATATGATAGTTCAACATTTTTGCAGCAGTGACTTTGTGTTCAATGTCTCTTTGACTCATCAGAAATTACTACATATTTATTAGTCCCACCTATCTTCAAGCAGTGTTAAGAACCCCCAAATGAGGGGGGAAATGGGGAGTAATCAAAAATTAACTTCAGATCGGATGTAGATTTCCCCAGTGCTCACGTCTGTACATTCTTTGTGACCATCTCTTTGTGACCATCTCTTTGAGTCATGGATGCCTTACCACACTGACCCCAAAATGAATTCCTATTGTCCTTGATGTAAGTGCAATAAAACCCATTTAAATAATTTTTTTTTCCCAGAAGACTTCAGCATCAATGAAGAACCTCTGGTCATCACATTTTTGTAATGAAATGTCATGGTCCCTTCCCCTGTGCCTGTGACTTAAATTGAAATAGCATTGCCCAATTTCTAAGATGGCATCATAATACTGAAGTAAGATCCTCTTTCTTCTTATCATATTGATAACAGAAAGATAAGCATGCATACTGGATTTCCAAAATTTTGATATAGATTTTTAAAATATAACAATGATCATGAGTTCCAGAAGCTCTGGATAAAATAATAGAGTCGGACAGATTTGAAAAGAGTCTTACCCTACATATGTAAAACTGAAGCATTATTGTTATAAATTAAACAATGTAGGTGCAGTGTTAATTAGAATATTTAATCATAGTAAGCACTTGCTATTATTACTTGTTAAAATTATAAACATATTTCTGGTAGTTACTTCCACTAGAGTGTTACCCTGACATCTGGTAATAACCATATGCAGTCTCAGGGAGGTCACTTCAATTCTTTGAATTTCCATTCTTTCCATTGTAATGGACCCCTATAATTTATTAAAGACTCCAATGTGCATTATCTTATTTAATCTTCCCAACAATTATTTGAGTAAGATAAATGAATGTTTTACAGCTGAGAAAACAGATAGTCAAAGGATTTGGCTCATTAGTAATGAATGGTGAAGGATCAAATTAAATCCACCTGCTTGAGGCCAACACTGTTTTCACTGACAATACCTCTGATGCTCTTTCCAGTTTAGAAAGGGATGCTTCTGTTTCTGTCGTTGCTCAAGGAATGGTTAGAACCTCAAGAACAGAAAGAACCATACTCCTGATTTTCCCAGATCCTAGCAATGGAATTAACAAGTGGCAGGCCTCCAAACATGTGCTAAGCTGAATCTTCCCCTGAATTTGCTGCCTCAGCCAAATCATTGTTCAACATCCCATCACCACTATGGAAGAGCTTCCTCTTGATGAGGGAACTGCCAGAAAGGAGGGGTAACTCTTTAACTGGTTTCTCAAAATACCTCATCTACAAAGAGAAAAGACTACAATTAAGACAGAGTTGTAAGTGGAAAAGACGTAGCAGTCAATCATTTCTGAGAGACAGAACAGGTGTTGGGTATACGTGGGAAGGCCAGTGAACTTGCTTTTAACTGTGCTTGGACAAGATTATGAAATGCTCTTAGCCTTTGCAGCCATAAGGTCTCTGTCACCCTTCCTCTACTCTGCCCTGTAGTAGGTTGGCAGGCAGATATCAAAAAGTCAGTGTGGCTAAGTCCAATACAATTTTACAAAAAACAGGAGAGGGATTACATGCTGTAGTTTGCTGGCTCCTCCTTCAGGGAAAATTAACATATGCACAAAAAAATGCAGAATTTTCTCCAGGCTATACACGAAACAACCAATTTTTGTTTGTTCATTATTTTGATTGAACCCAGGACCAGGCATGCCAGGCAAGCACTCTACCGCTGAACTACATCCCAATCCTGTGTAAACTGTGTATTACAGTTATGTAGTGTTCTGGATCTTGATCATTGCATTTTCTAATGTTTCTACTAAGATTCAGCTGAGTTATTTCTTATAGGTATAGTTAATATCCATTTTTTTAGTTTTAATTGGACACAATACCTTTATTTTATTTATTTATTTTATGTGGTGCTGAGGATCCAACCCAGCGCCTCCCATGTGCTATGCATGTGCTCTACTGCTGAGCCACTACCCCAGCCCATAGTTCATATCTTCACTGATATTCTATTGGATGAACTAAAGTATCACAATGCATTTGCCCATGCTCCTGTCTATGTATACTTAGGTTGTTTCTTTTTTTTCCTTTAAAGAGAGAGGGAGAGAGAGAAAGAGAGAATTTTAATATTTATTTTCTAGTACTTGGCAGACACAACATCTTTGTTTGTATGTGGTGCTGAGGATCGAACCCGGGCCGCACGCATGCCAGGCGAGCGCGCTACCGCTTGAGCCACATCCCCAGCCCTACTTAGGTTGTTTCTAACTTTCATTTTCAGATGTGGTTTTTCAAATATATATTCCCACCAACAATATAGAAAGACATCCCTAATATATACCTTGTCAGCACTTGATACTGTCAAATTTCTTAGTTTTTAAGAATCTAGTACATATAAAATGATTTCTCATAATTTGTCTTTCCCTGACTACTGAAAAGATCTAACATCCTTCCACACTGTATAGTGATGAGGATTTCCTTTTCCGTGAAATGTTTATTAGGATATGTGAATACTCATTCACACAGTTTATTTCTGAGAAGCTGTAGAGAAATAGAGACCCTGAAACAGTTCTTCAGAAACAAAAAGGAATCCGCCTACGGGTTTATTCTAATGTCCTATGTCTCACGTGTCCAGGTTTATTCTGCAGTAACTAATCTTTCCACGCTTCCTTCTGCCTTTCATTTCCCAGCCCCTTTGTGTAGCTGCTGGTAGGAGCATCTCTTACTGGAAAACTATTTCCATGTCCTTCTTGCATCTTAGATGTGTGCTGTCAGTGTCTGTGGACACTTGTCAGTGGACCCACATTTTAGAACAGAACACCAGAAAGCCATTTGCAAGTTCTTTTTGGAAGAGAGCCAAGGAGGAGGGGTGAAAAGTGCTGAATGAAGAATGACCTAGCTGGGCTGGTTCTTGGAGGTGACTGCAATCCAACCTCTGGCTAAAACCTCTGAAACACCTGCAAAGAGGCTTATGATCTTTTCCCTGAATGATAATAGCTGTTAAATTTCTAGGGCCCTACAGGGTTTATAAAATCAGAACTTAAACTTCTACTTCCCCCTGCTTTTTCATTGTGGCATCCCTGGTTTACTCTGTCTTACTCTTTCCAAGGAATCATCCTTTAGTCACCTGCCTTCTTGGTGGGGTGGGGGAAGGATGCTGACTGGTGTGCAGCATTGGAGGGAACCTGAGAGTCCAGCTGCTTCCCCAACAGACCACCAACCTTTCTAATTTCTACTTGTTCTCCATCCTCCATTCCTAAACTGCCAAGTCCAGATTCTTCAACTTTAGAGACGTTCTATAAGGAAATTAGGTTGAATCTCGTCTTTGCCATAGCTCACTTTCTAAGCTTCAACCTTCTTAGTTCCGATAAGTCCATCACCTCTCATCATAATGGATCTAATTTTCAGCATCCGGAAAGTTAAGTGTTATACTCTCTTCAATTCCCTTTCTCTTCCTGAGATAATGTTGTAAAATAGAGTGATAAGAATAAGAAAATTTCATTATGCTCTTGTGTAATTTTAGGAGGAACCCAGAGTTTGATGAGTGTGTTCAATCTGTCATCTTTAATCAGATGGTTATAAAAATTCCTCACAGCAGTCCTCACAAGATAATGATATTCCTGCTCACTGACTGGCCATGTCGTGACTAATGTCTGGAATTTTCAACATTGTAGAAGACATTTTTGTACAGTTGGGGACCTCTTGGTAACCAATGTATCTTACCCCAGAGGTTTCCGTTCATATATGAGTTGTGTCATGACTTCTTATGATGCATATCTGAATCAAATGATTTACCTGTGACTTTTCATGATGTTTCTCAAGCTCAAATTGTAGGGTCAACTCTGAATCTTGCCTTAATGATATTTTCTTCTTCTATGCCTATGCCCGGTACCTTCCTCCACAGTCTCTCTCTCTCTCTCCAGACCCCTCACCCACCACTCTCTACCCCAAAAGACTTCAGTGCCCCGTGAACTAATGGACACTGCAGAATCTTGGAATATGAGATCTGTAAACCCAGGCTGATAGCCCTGTGAAGGGAAGTGGGCGCACCTTGCTTTCAGGAGGTAATGTGTTCTTTCTTTAGTTCCACCCGCTGGGCCAAGGGGTCTGCACTGACACCTCCCAAGTCCATCCAGCTGTACCTCTTGTTTGCATGTTCATTCTTCCTGCCAGTGTAGCAGGTCAACAAATCTTTTTTTTTCCTATCAAACATCTCATGGGCTAACTTCTTAAAAATTAATGTGCATGCAAACCTCCAGGAAATCGTAATAGGCAGATTCTGAAAAACAAGGTCTTTGGTGAGGTCTGAGATTGTGTGTTTCTAGCAAACTCCTACACGATGGGTCACTATCAACCAGCTGCTGCCAGTCTGAGGAGCACATGTCGAGTAGTTGGTTCTGGGTATGCCACTCTTCTTTTTATCCTGCCACACAACCTCCCACACTGGAAGCTGGTAGTGGACCCTCTTGGTGCCTTGCCGACATGCTCATCCCCCAGCTTCTGTCTGCTTTGCAGCTGATGGCTTGAATCCATAGCACTCACACACTTTCCACTGGGTGCTTGAGTAAAGCCTCCAGTAACAGAAGCTAGAGGTGCCTGTGAATAGTCCATCTGCCACTGTGAGCTCATAGACAATGGTTGATGGTGTGAAGGTACAAAAGCCCATTTCCTTTGTTCTGGTTTGGTGCCAACTCAGAAGTATATTACCCTTCAGAGCTGGAGGATCCATGTCTGAACTTCACCTGAAATTACACACTTCTTTAGCTTCTTCTCCATCACATTCTGCCTCCTGTTCAATCTTCTATTCTCCTTATGCCCTTCCTGGTTTCTCCTGGGGGCACTTTTTAATGAGTCACATGAATCCTTGGCATAGGGTCTGCTTTTGAGAGAACTGAACCTAAAGCATGTGGCCAAAGTGATTCTTGAGTTTAGAGGAATGTAGGAAGAGAGGGAGAATAGAAGACAAATGCCACATTCAGAAGCTGTTTACTGCTGCCTCCCAGCTCCCAGTCTAGTGCCTAACACAGAGTAAGGGATTCATCAATTTTAGCCTAATGACGGGTTGGGTAGTGGAATCCAATTTCTTGATAGAATTGACTTAAACCCTGATCTGATTTCTATGGCAAGACCTGGGCCCTCATCAAACACCAGGCTAAGCAGAGCTGACCCATTTGCTTCTTCACCACTCAATCACCCCAATATTATTTTGGGATTTCCAGGTGGTCCAGAAGGTTCAGGCTTAATGTTCCTGGGTCCCACTTTTTTTACCCATAAGATCTGTGCTCCAGACATAAGCTGTAGGCACCCAGCACCTTCCCTGTGACCTGCCTCCACTCCTGCTTCCAGGAAGGAACAGCAGGACATCTAGTCATTGCCACATCAGTTCAGAACTGCTGACCCAACACTCCTCCCTAACATGATATTTTTCCAATTATGAGGAAAGACAGGAAGACCACTCCACACGCATACTCCACTTCCTGCCTATTTGTCATGGCAGCAGATCACGCTCCTGCCATGTCATGTGGCAACCCAATCCAGCACATATTCTTGCACCATTTTTTGGAATTGCAGACCCAGCACAAATGAACGTGGTGTGAAGTTTCATCATTGGAAGGGCAATTCGTTCATATGGAGCATTATGAAGAAAACATTCACAGCGTCATATTTTTTGTGGTTTTGTTTCCTTCAGATTATTCCATATCAAGAAATGAAAGAGAAAACAGATATGCATTATAGTCCCTATGGACACAGTGCAAAATGATAGAATTATAGATGCAACTGATATCAAAAATACACAAATATAAGATATAAAAAGTGAAACAAAATTTTTGCTCAAGCAACAATTTCTATCTGAGGAAGCCTTGATGCATCTTATTTTGTCTTTCAAAGAGTGAAATTGATGACAAAGGACATTTTCCTGAAACTCTTTCCTATGTACTTGAGTGGCAAGGGGGTCTTTTGATGTTCTGTGTTGCTGTTTGCCTCTGGTGATTCTTCACACAGTTTTCTCTTGTTTCCTAGCTTGCCATAGCATTGGCCCACTCCAGCACATTTCTGTTTATTACTTCATGCTTTTATCACAGATTATGAAACTTCCTATGTGTAGAAATGAAAGCTAACACTTATCTTTACTTCTCATATGGTTAAGCATTTTACATACAGGGGGAAATTTTGCATGCTGATATAATTAATAACATGGTCATCATATCTAGTTACGGTCCTTCAAATAATAAAACTTTGAATAAACCTGGATTTCCCAATAGAAACAATATTGACTTTTGCTTTATTGACAGCTGAAGCTATGTAATGCTCTGTGAACTTGACAATGGTCCATGGAAGTTATTTTTCCACCATGAAAGGATGAATGTAAATTTAGAAGCCTTGGTAATCTTGTACATGTTTTTTTTTTTTTCCTTCCGAAGTCTGAAATTAACATTTTATGTCCTTTTCCAAAAGTTTTTATCTCTGGGTTTTTCTTTGACACCTATTTCCCCTGATCCTACCATACATAGCTCAGCTGAGCTCTACTGTTAACACCGACAGAAATATACAGCCTATACTGCACTTCGTTGGGATAGTCCAACAAATCAGAAATAATCAGAAAGCAATCCCCATCTTGACTTCCATCTCTTGTAAGAAAACTGAAGGGTGTCCAGTTGGGAATCCACAATATGCTACCTCTACATCCCATTGCAAGTCTAACTCTCTCACCACCATTCCACCCACCCATCTCGGATTCTCACTCTTTGACCTCTGCTTTCCCACTCTCTGTCGAGGGAGTGCCTCACCCTACACCAATGCCTCCTGCCTGCCTCCTCCCTCCTCCTTATCAGCTCTTCATTGTCAGTTGATTTTCCTTCTGGATTGTTGTAATGTCCTCTTTGTCATATGCATTCACAGCTTCTGTCCTCCCACAGGACAGGAGCAAAGAGAACAGAGAGACAGAGGTTTGGTGGACATCATGAACATTCATTCATGTATCAATCATTTATTAATTTAATTTATTCATTCAATGTCATAAAATAACTAATAAATTTTAATTTGATTTAAAGTGAAGATTGACATTGTCTTAATTAAAAAGTGTTATGTAACTGTCATAAATCCATCCATGAGCACACACTGTTCTGCAAAATATTTGCTCTCACTATTACTACCCCACCTAGTTACTGTCGAGTTGTTTCAACACGTTTTTATTCCTCACTCCCAGTTTCTGGTTTCACATCCCAGGTTTAAGAATTACTTTTAGTTAATCCTTAATCTTTGGCAGTTCTTGTCTTTCATTTTAAGACAAGGTCATGCTAAATTGCCAAGGCTGGCATGGAACTTGTGATCCTCCTGCCTCAGCCTCCTGAGTTGCTGGGATCACAAGCTTGCAGGCATGTAACATATACCTGGCTTGAAAGCCCAATTCTAACTACTGCATCTTATGACCCCAACCAGGTTTAAATACCCCCTTTGACCTACCTGAGTAACCTATTAGTTACTTAACCAGTTATCTTTATTTGCACAATGGTCTTTAATATGAACCATCATATAGCTTTTGCATATGGAAATTAATTGGCATAATACATAGAGTGTCTATTCAGTGTCTGGCACAAGAAGTAGCTATATAAATGCAGTCATAATCTTGAGATTCTTCATCATCACCGTAACTTGCTGCATTAATTAATTGTTAGGTGACCATCTCCTTGTTCATTTTAATCTCCTTAGAAGTTCGATGACTATATTCATTTTTGCATTTTTAGTGTACCTGAAACATGGAGTGTGGTGAACAATAAAAAAGATGATTCTTGATTAAATAGTGACTAAACTACAATAGTCAGAACTAGCAAAATCCTCAGTTAATAATTGATGGAATTACAAATCCTATTGGGAGTGTGCTTTAGGAAGAAAGCATTTTCCTTCCTACATTTCAAGTCATCTCAACCACAGCTCCAAAAGAATGTGCCAGAATCCAGGTATTTATGTCTGTTGTGATGTCATTTAATGCCATAGCTGTTCCATATACTCCCTGTGGTGGAACATTTAGACTGTTTGCTGCCATTCCCAAACAGTGTTTAGGTAAAAATTCAGACACATAAGCTTATATCTTTAGGGGCAGACTCCTAAAAATGAAATTCCTAGATTAAAGGGTAAAAACTTTAAAATAATCTCTCCAGGCCTATTTTCAAATTTCCTTTCAGAAATATTGTACAAAAATGCTTGTTTATAGCCAGTACACTGATTGATATTTTTTAAAAGTTTATTTAATAGTAAAGCACACGATTACCTTGCTCCAATGGAATTTATTGTGTGTTAAAATGATTAGCATTTTTCAAATTTATTCATTTTTCTTTTGTAAAGTATTCTTTCATGTCCACTGAACCTTTTCTCCCTAATGTTTTAAAATTTGTAGAAGCTCCTTTTAGGTAAAGGACAGTAACTTTTGTCTGTTGGTTTTGATGCTATTTTTCTCTCACATTCCTCTTCAAAAATATTCTGAAGTTCTACTTTGTTTTTAGATTTTTAAGTATATACATTTTCTTCCTTTTGAGATTTCATCTTCTCTCCCATACAGATAGGAAACACATGCTGACTGAAATTCTCTTTCAATAATTCAATAGTTCACTGAGCTGTTGAACTAACTGGCAACTCATTTTGGTGATTTGAGTGGTTTTGAGTAATTCTTGAAGAATTGTGGTAAAGGGGGGAATCCTAGATGCTCAAAGTTGAACCACCGTGGTGAACACCATCACTGGGTAGCCCTATGAGTAGACAAAGGGCGATGTCAGGCCATACTTGGATAAGGTCCTCAGGCCTAATGGCACACGAAGAGGAGCATCTCAGGGTGGGAACACAGGTGAAGTTGGCCAGAACCATAAAGGATGTGAAATGTATCCTACTGCCGCAATCTGGCTGGGCACTCAAGCAGGAACAAACTTTATTTCTGAACTCCACCAGCACACTCCACACACGCTCCTCGGGAACTCTCCCGCACGCCATGCACTCCTCCAGGAACCACCAACCGGAAAATCCCTCCTCCAGCACCTCCCCAACCAATTCAAACTCTTCAGGAATCCCCGCGAGAGCTTAACGGGAACTCAATGGGAACTCCGGGAGAATTCAAAAGTCATCATCTTAATGGCTCGCTGGTGTCACCTCTCAACCACGCCTTCTGGCAAAGATGCCATGCGTCATCCCCACTCGGCTGTGGCCCTCAACATCCTACAATGTGATATTTGGTCTAGAGAAGAGAAGACTCACAGGAACCAGATTAGCTACCCTTAAATATTAGAAATATTGACAGGAAGAAGAAGGTATAGAACAAGGAGTCAAAGGAGAGCAAAAGAGAAGTTAGAGAAAAGCAGAATTTAGACAAATATGAAGAAGAACTTTCTAACTGTAGAATATTCTGCTTGGTCAAACCCCTTTACTGGATGCATTTAGGTATTCAGAAATGCTGATCTACCTGATCTGGCCTCATCCTGCACCTTCAAACTGACCTTCTTTTACCACATCTGATAAATATGAGCCCATAAGGGAAATAGATGCACACAGGAATCATCTGGAATGAATACACAAAAACGTTAGCAGTGCATTGTCTGAGCATTGGAAGATTATGATGAATTTTTATTTTCCTCCTTATAAAATTCTGAATTTTCCAAATTTTATATAGTAAACATCTATTGTTTTTATGAGCATAAAAAAGAAAAATGCTATTAACAATATCATGTCTCATCAGACTAGCCTTCTTGTATCGCTCTTGTCAATGTCATCTACCTTTTTGCTTACTCTATCCCTATCCTTAGATTCTTATCTCCATCCTGTTCCTCTCTATCTTTGACCTTGCCCCTTGTTGACACTTCCCGGGTGCTGACCTTTGCTCCTCTTCATTAGCTGCAACAGTGTCTAATAATTTATATATGATTAGCACCAACCTTGTATTATTCTTTTTTTTTAAGAGAGAGAGAGAGAGAGAGAATTTTTTAATATTTATTTTTTAGTTTTTGGCAGACACAACATCTTTGTTTGTATGTGGTGCTGAGGATCGAACCCCGGGGGCCGCACACATGCCAGGCGAGTGCACTACCGCTTGAGCCACATCCCCAGCCCTTGTATTATTCTTGACAGACAGAATGAGACATCCACATATGCTCTTAGTAGGATTAGTCTGCTATATTAGACAAATTGATGACTCAAATCCTGCCATTTAACATGATCATTGTCTGCCTTTCTCTGAAAATCTGCATATGCATCTGTGGATGACTGTTCAGGGTACTGTATGACATTCTGAGTTAGGCTAGTAGCACATAGATAAGTCCATTCTTCTGTAAGAGGAGAGACAATCCTAATGGCCATGTCAGTCAATGGAAAGGAAAGGAGTTGTTAAGACAAACAATACAGTTCAGAAGTAGGCTGAGGGTAAAGCAGGGGAGGAAACTTTATTTCTCTCCAGGCCTATAGTTAAAGATGTTTTGATGCCTGGATTTGCGATCTTGATGGTAGACATTGTGACACTCCCATGGGGGAGAATGGCCGAAGATCAGTGTGACACCATGCCTTCAACCCCAGAGAGCAAGCAGATTTTGTAAGATATCATTGAGTTTTGTGTTGCTCTGTTTGGTTGATTGCACTGCATTATTTCTTGTTAAACAGTTTCTACTTTGACTTGCTATTTCTCTGCATATTAAAAAGAAGATGAAGTTTGACAAACAAGAATTACCTTTAATCACCAACCTTGAAGGAGCCAGGCTTTATTTTAATTAAGGAAGGATGGCACTTTTTTTTTTTTTTAACTGGGGATTGAACTCAGGAATATCCACCACTGAGCCACATCCCCAGCCTTATTTTGTATTTTATTTAGAGACAAGGTCTCATTGAGTTGCTTAGTACCTCACCATTGCTGAGGCTGGCTTCGAACTCATGATCCTCCTATGTCAGCCTCCTGATGCTGGGATTACAGGCATACGCCACTGCACCCGGAAGCATGGTACTTTTATTCCTACTCTGGAGAGTATTACTTTGTTTATCCACTGTATTATTTGGTTATATTTCTTTTATTTGAAACTTTTAGTTTTTCTATTATTTTTGTAGTAACATTTAAATTGAGGGTTTTTTTTTTTCCATTTTTTCATCTCCCTTACTGGATTGGACACTACATGATACCAGAAATCGTCCTCCTTCTGCTTAACATCCTGCCTCCTCTCACTATTCTCAAGTGATGTCAATGAATAATACTTTTCCATGTTTGTGCAAAGCAGGTCTCTCGACCTTAGCACTGTTGAAAGGCTGGCCAGCTCTTTGTTGTGGGGACCATTGTTTACACTGCAGGAGGTTTGATGTCATCTCTGCCCTCTGATGTCTACACGCAGTAGCGGCTCCCTCACCCCAAGGCTGTCTCTGGACCTTGCCAAATGTCACATGGGGCAAAATCACTCCTGAATGAAACCAGGATAAGAGCATTCAAAATGCTTTCACATAAAAGGTGATCATTAAAAGTTGAATGTAACGAGCTCATATTAACTTCACATCAAACGGAGCCCATCAATTGCAAGCGCATCCGTAGTGAGACATAACCCCACTTCAGAGACATGAGAATATTCACTTAGCATTGCTCTGATAACTAATGATCTTGAGTCCTTTTCATGTGCTTATTGGGCCCTTGTATATTTCCTTCTGTGAAGTGCCTGCACAAGCACTTGCCCATCTTTTTTAATTGAGTGTTTGTCTCTGATCCTTTACTGTTTTGAATATAGGACCTTGATCTGATATATGTATGCAAATATTTTCTCCCAATCCGTGACTTGCCTGTTTGTTTTATTAACATTTTTTTTTTCAAGGAGCAAATGTTTTCTATTTTGATAAAGTTCAGTTTTCTTTATTCCCTATTTGTCATCTGTGTTCTTGGTATTCTAAGGAATCTATTTTTTTTCTGATGCTCAGTTTTGAATGCAGGGCCTCACACATGCTAGGCAAGCACTCTATCACTGAACTGCATCCCCATCCTAGTATTCTGAGAAATCTTTGCCTACTCAAAACTCCTGAAGTTTTTTCACTAGAAGTTTTTCCTTAACACAGTTAAGCTGATGATGTTCAAGTGAAACAGATGTGGTATATCCAGGCAATGGAAAGTCTTCTTTTGTTGTTGACTACTCAACAATAAAAGGAAACAAATTAATAAACTCAATTTAGATTAATCTCAAAATCACTAGGTTCAGTTAATGAAGTCAGACACCAAAGAATAATATTGTATAATTCCACTTATAGCCATTCTAGAAAATGAGCACTCATGCAGGAAGCAGGTTAGTGGTTTCTGAGGAACGAACCAGAAGCAGGATGGTATGTGAAAGGGGACGAGGAAACCTCAGGGGGTGAAGGAAATGTTTTCGTACTTAGCGTTAGTGCATTTGTAATGCACTAATGGTCAGATAAAAATATGTGCAGTTTGTCACATGTAATTTATGTCTTCTTAAAGTTGTAAAAATACATTTGAGATCAAAAAGTTAAGGAATTTTCCTCTAGTCAGAATTAAGATCTTATGCCCACACCATGCCAACCTCAGCACTGGCTGACTCTGCAGGCCCTAATGCTCCATAACCTGCCAGTAGCCAGTGTTGGCTCCTAATCAGTACCTACAACTCCTGTCCTCTAGGGGTCAGGCTTAGACAGGCAAATGATTCATGAAGCTGGAGAAACATTGGTTCACCTTCATCTAAAAAGTAGCCTTACATGTATGGGACTGTGTGTGTGTGTGTGTGTGTGTGTTTAATTTACATCAGGAACCAGTGTGTTTTATTATGATATCCCCTCTCCCCCTCCATGAAAGAGCATGTCCCCAGAGTAAGGGTGGTGACAGTGAATTTTGATGTGAGGAAAACAGTTTGAGAAGTCTAAAGGGGATCTTACTGGGAAATGCTGGTTGCAAGCAGATTTTCAGCCAGAAGCACTTTACCAGAAATCAATCCCAAGTACCCAGGGACCAGGGAGTGGAAAGCAAGTACCCCTAACTGTGCAGGGTTTTATCTGCCAGAAGGGAATGTTGGAACTTAATAAACCCTCTCACTCATGGAAGTTCTACTATGTGCCTGGATACACATAGTAGAACCTGCACGTCACCACATTAATCCTTACAACAACCCTTTGAGGCTAACACCAGTCTAATAATTTAGGAGGAAAGAAGCAGAGGTCCCAAGGGCCATATAGTCTTTGCATCCACATGGTTGTAGAACCTTGCTTCAAGACCAGCCCTTGCTGTCTCCAAAGCTTAAACTCTTCCTGCCACAAGATCCTACACTTTTATTTATTTATTTATTTATTTATTTATTTATATATTTTCATTAGTTACACATGACAGTACAATGATTTTGACAATTCATACATTTGAATCAAATGGGGTATAATTTCTCATTTTTCTGATTGTACAGGTTGCAGAATCACATTGGTCATACAGTCACCTATATACACATACAGCAATAATAATGTCTATTTTATTCTGCTGCCCTTATTTTAATAAGACTTTTCACACTTGAACCCAAAGTTGTAGTTTACTCATCTGTGCAATTTTCTGCCATGATTAAAGATTTTGGCCAAAGGATATTTTTTTTTTATTCTCCAATACTTCCCCTTTCCCCTCGCCAGAGGACTTTTAAAACTACTTATATCACACTCTGGGTCAAATAGAATCACTGCCTTTATTATTTAATGACTTCATTGAAGACAAATCCTTTGGATTTGTAGGTGAAAAGAAGAAGCTAAAAGAAAAAAGTCTATATAACAGGATATACCAAATCCAAAAATATTAAATCTAAGAGGCACAGATTTGAAAAAACCTGTAGAGGTCTGTGGGAAGGACTTGCAGAATCCACCATCTGAAACTGGAGTAGCAGACTGCAGAGTGTGAGGGTGTGATTCTTTCTCCCCACAGGTGCTGTCAGTCCAGAGAGGGATCATCCACGGCTCCCATTCAGGCTGTTTAGAGGAAACAGAGGAGAAGGTAAATCAAAGCCAAAACTCTCTATGATTTTCATCCCACAGAAATTAGCACATTCAAGAAGAGTGTTGGATGGAATTTGGAACCATTCAAGACACTGATGTCATCCAGATGGACTTAAAGGTTCTAATTATCAAGAATACCTATCAGGATCTGGGGATACTGCTTCTTAGTCCTTTATGGAACCAAATGGATGCCTAATTGCTATACACTTTGAAAATCTGCTGATTTGATTTGAAAATCTGCAAAGGCCCCAAGAAAGTAAAAATGGCCCATATATTGCACATAATTCCTACATTGTGATTAACTAAAAATTTAAGGCAAACCTATTCAAAGGGCTCTAGCTGCCATAATGTTGCCCTGTTATGTACAATTTGGGGAATAAATCTTATATCTCAAAGCATCTGAGATACAACTATCTAAATGGGTAAAATTCAAACTTAGGAGTTTATATGTCAATGATGGGCCAACTAAATCTCTAACAGATTATCATCTCCAGGACTCAACACATATTACCATGAAGACTTAGCTGAGGAACTTTGCTTCATTATATTACTACTCAGAGCTGGTACTTGGCTGGTCTGCATACAATAGCATTCCCATCGAAGTCTGGCAATACTTCCATACCAGTACCATTCCTCAAAACCCCCTCTTCCACTACCCTGCCTCCACCCTGCTCCTGCCCTGACCTGTCCTTCCTTTGAGAATTCCTGGTCACTCTGTGATCTGGTAACTGAACAGTGTCATAACAGGGGCCTCCTGGACTCGTTCCAGTTCTGCAGACTGGAATCATCTTGATGGGTAAGTGCCTGTTGACCAAAGTTATTAAAAATTTAATTGAACAATTTAAATAACACCTCCCTCTACCTCTTTTCGTTTCAATCACTTATTTTAAGCTCTTTAAAATACTGTTTCTTTGTCCACTAACATTAGAATTAAGTGAAGAAAGTTCCTGAGAATCTAATATAGCCGTTTTAACCACTTTTTTGGCAACCTTGCCCAGGATGGCTCCTGTGTTCAACATGTGCTAAGAGACTGGCATAAAGATGGGCTATGGGTTGTGCCAACTGCAGTTGGCAATTGTTGCTTCCATTGGAGGTCACCAGTGTGCCAGGACCCCAGGATTGAGTACTGCTGACCTAGAGATCATATTAGCTCCTTATCTATTTCCGCCACAGTCTTCTGCCACTCAATCTATAAAGGTCTTCATATTTGAATAGGTACCCACTCAAATGTCTTTTCCCTATCCCAGAATGCATAGTACACCACATTGTGCTGGGTATCAAAAGCCTCCACAGTGGAGCTGATGGGATCCTCACTGTGGCCCTTCACATGTTCTCAGATGCAACCCTGTAACACCCATGTTCCAAACATGCTTGCTACACTCACATCCTTGGGTCTTTGTTCAAGGAGTTTCCTCTTCTACCATCTGCTTCTGCAAATGTCACTTGTCTATCACAGTTCAGCTCAGGCCCAGTGCTCCTATGACAAGTCCCCTTATTTTCACAGAGAGCCACCATCCCTCCAGGTTGCAAACATAGATCCAATCTCTCCTTCCCCCATGTCTCTGTTTCATTTTATAGCACATTATAATGCCCATCTTCCCAAATAAACCATTAAATCAGGGAGTCAGGGATTCCCTCACTCATTCCAACACCCTCCTCATACTTCTCACAGGTATTTATTAATAAATGTTTCTTGAACTGAAGATAATATCAATGATTTATTATTCATGATATTATTCATAATTTTCTCTTATTACTCACATATGTTACCTTGAGAGATCACAACTCCTACTTATCCGCTTTGGGTCAGGTAAGTAGTCTGTGTCAATCAGTTCCAGAGCTAAGAAAACAGTGTGACTTCCTCTTGAATTTGTCCTTATATCATGACTCACTTATGTTTCTTGATGTGTGGTCGCTTCCAAGAACATCATAATTCCTATAGCAAAGTGCAATAAAAATAAGTATGACCTGCTTCCAAACCAAGACAGGAATTTTTGACATTTTCAAAATGGAGATCAGCCAAACTGATACTTGAAGAGAGATTATCAGTGATTGATTATATTTTCAGTATTGATTATATTTCCTGCATGTCCCACTTATCATCTTGATGATGAAATGATACTTTCAGGGCATCATCAGCATTTGTTTTTATTCTATTTTATTTAAAATTGCATACCCAAAGATCAAACTCTAAAGTAACAAATCCTATAATCCTAGATACTTGGAAAACACTATGACAGAATCAACCTGAAAAACCCCACTGATGATTTGTCTTCTTTATTGGAGATTTAGATTTTTACAGTTTGAAGGTGTTTGTACTAACATTCCTTTCAACTGCATGTCTTGGTAGAGCAGTGATTTCCAACCAGGGGCAGTTTTGACCTCGAGGGTATTAGTAATGTCTGGGGAGAGATTTTTTTTTATGGTCACAACTGGGGAGCGTGGAGGCAGTAATGCTCTGCACATCTAATATGTAGAAGGAAAGAATGCTTCCAGAGGCACAGGACAAAACCTGGAGTAGAACAGGCAAACTCATTGTGGATAAACATTTGAAAATTAGAAAAGCACAAAGTAAACACTAGGGGTCAGTAGGGAGGCATGAAATGTCACTTTCTAAATAATTTTCCAACCATCAAAAGGAGTTTGGCTTTGTTTCTAAAACCTTTCTTATATGTCTTGTAGGAAACAAGTAAATATTCAGTAAAAAAATGGGACAGGGTAAGGAAGAACCTTTTGAGTTGGATTTTATTTGTAGATTTTCAGTCTAAACACATGGATAATGCAATGTAACAGTGTTGCACACAATATCACGTGATGCCATGTATCAACTTCCTGTCTCTTTCCAGAGATTCTCAAATGAAGATGCCTCTAAAGTAAGAAGAACTCCTCACATCCAACTCTTGCTTTCTAAATAATACTATTCTTTACTAAAAGGGATACAAGTTTATCAATGAAGTGGGTCATTCCAGGAACTAGACAGGAAAAAGTTGGGATAAATCCCTAAGCCAGAGAGTAAGAAAGTGCTTGAAACTCTAATGGAAGAGAAGAGCTTCTAAAGGACACAGGACTTGTCCTGAGGGGCTGTATTTGACATAATTAGTATATGATAAAGAAAAAATCTAATGGATGAAAATAAATACTTTTTGTTAAAATAAATTTTAACAAAATAAAATACTTATTTAAACAAAAAGTATTTATTAATGAGAAAGAGACTATTAGTTATAGAAGAATGTCTGCTAAATAAACATAGGAAGAAAGATAGAATCTTAAAACACGTATGATTTTTTTTTTATCCCAAAGGAGTTGTTGCTTCCAACAAGGATCACTGACATGAAAGTTTGCCAGGGAAGAGTATATTCACTGTCTCAGAGCTTCTCCTGGATTGCTTATTAAAACAAGAGGAATGTATCCTAAAATAGAGAGATCCAACAGTCAACAACACTGTAGCATGTGGCCAAACAGTCCTTCACAAGTGGACACCCTGACATTCTGTGTAACTGATGTGACACTGAGGAAAACATGTCACCCACACAATCACCTTATGAAAGGTTTGACTTGATTCTAACCACCAGGTAACCATCAGATAAAACCAGGATGTGGAGCTATATAAAGATCACTGTCCTGGACCCTTCAAAAAGAGTCAAGTTCAGGAAAAAAAATACAAAACCAAAAAAGTCAAGGATAGATCCAGGTCAGAGATAAATGAAATATAAAACCAATAAATATAAAACCAATATAATGTGTAAACTTTCATTGGATTCTGAGAACCCCTCCCCCCAAAAAAAACCCTATAAATGGCATTTAAGACAATTTAGAAATGTAATTATCATATATTATGCTTAATTGGGCTTATTTTCTCAATTGGTATTGCATTGTGGAATGATGGAAGGTGTCCTTATTTGGGGGAGAGATGTATTAAAGTCTTTAGAGAAAAGTATCCCTGTATTTGTAGCTTACATTCTAATTGCTTAGGAGATGATAAATGATAGATAGATAGATAGACAGACAGACAGACAGACAGACAAGTAATAGAAAGCTAGCATATGTAACAAAATGTTGCTGGTGAATCTGCATAGTGTGTACAGATGTTTGCTCTACAATTCTTTCAACTCTTCTTCAATTTTGAAAAATTTTCAAAATAAAAATGTGAAGTTTTTGTAAAAACCATAACGATTTTAAAAAAACCCTGAAGATAGTTTTCACTTTTCATTACCACCATTACTAGCTTTGCTCAATTTATTTTTTTAAACTCCGTCATCTTTTGAAGAACATTGATGTGTACATAAATGTATTTTTAATACACAGAACAGTGCCTTGCCCCCCAACTTGCAAAGATGACACATAAAGCAAGGTTTTCAAACACCTGGGCTTTAAGTAACTTTCTAAAACTCCATCAAAGCCCTGCAGCAGCTTCCTGTCACAGTCACTGGTGGCTCTGGTTGAAGGAAGGTGACCTGTGGTGGCTTAACCAAAGGAAGGAGACGAACTCTCCCAGGAAGCACTGGATGATCCGGGCCTTCCTGTAGGAGCCCAGTCAGCATGCATGCTCAGCAGGAGTAGACTTGACTCAGAGAACATTCGAATTAGCTGAGTAACACTATCCATGCTTTGCTTCCCATGGTTCCCTGAAGACACAGGTGGAGCAGCTTCGTGGATGACATTGACATCCTCACAGTACAAGGCAGACGTTCACCCTGGTTGGGGTTCAGTGCTAACTTGATTATTTTCCTCAGGGAGGCCTCCCTGAGAATTCACTTTGAGAAGACTCTCTTTGGTTTCTATTCTAACACACCACACTTATCTTTCCTAGTCCTCATCCAAATTTGCGATTGGACACACAATTCCCTATTGGCTCTTTTTTTCTTTTTTTTTTTAATAATTTTATTTTTTTATTGGTTGTTCACAACATTACAAAGCTCTTGACATATCATATTTCATACATTAGATTGAAGTGGGTTATGAACTCCCAATTTTACCCCAAATGCAGATTGCAGTATTGGCTCTTTTAAATATTTCCAAGCTCCACAAGAGCCCAGCACTGGCCTTTCTGTTCCACTGTGTGTCTAGGCCCAGTCTGGCACCCAGAAGGGGTAAGCATCTGCTGACGGGATGATGGCTGAGGTTGGTCAGACTGCTCCTGGGTGTGCCCAGAGGAGAAGCACTGCCTCACACCCAGGGGACCTCGGGTGTGAATTCTATGACAAGGTTCTCTCAAAACCCAGATATGCACGGAGGCCACCTTCAGAGCTGCAGGAAGCAGGTAAACTGCTGAAAGTCAGGGATAGAAGCCAAAAGATGAAGGACTAATAATAAACTTCCCCATGATTTTATTCAGTATTCAAAACTGTGCCCCCCCCACTGTCCCCAAAATGACTGTATTATGTTTGTTAACCATTCCACAGCCAGCCTTTCATGGAACACACAATGGCAAAGGAGATGGTGCTTCAGGCAGAGGACCGGCAGCCTTGTTAAAAGAATCTCAGAAAGCAAACCAGTGAACAAACACATTAAACCCACGAATAGGACCCAATCACTTCAATTTTTTCACCCAGAAATAAATGTTTTAAACATCTTAGTGAATATACAAGCAAATGGCAAAAAAATTAAAAGAACAACTCAAGGCAGCCAATTGTATTCAAATTCATTGCTGTGAAGTGATGAATTTGATGATTCTTAGGACATATAGTCACACAGTCATATAACATAGTCATATAACACAGTCGTATTTATATAGTCAAGTGATATATAGTCATATAAGTGTATATAATATATAATGTATGTATGTGCATAAAGATATGCATAAATATTCATCAGTGTCAATTTTTTTCAGAAGTGTATGTTAGAATAAATGCAGGTGGTGTTCCACAAAGATTATCATAATGTTCAGGTATGCTGAGAGCTTCTGATGTAAAAGTATATGCACTTAAGTATCAGGACACCTTAGTCTGGGATCCATGAACAATTTAGAGGTCTGGGAAGTGTGCCAGGACACCCCTCGAGGCGCAGCTCCATGGGTTTGTGCTAAGTGTGCATTTGTCACTTTAAGCACTTTTCGTCCTGAATGTGTGGTTGCAAAATTTAATTCACATAAACTCTTGGAACAAAACAATGCTATTTGTTAAAATTAAATCATTGTGTCTTTTTGCTACACCTAAAATAGAAATATTTTAGAGTTATATTCTGCATTCATCTTTCAGCCATCCCTTGTAGTCATGATTCTGCGACTTTGAAGAGACAGCAGGCTCAGACTCACTGTAAAGTTCTCAGGGGCTCCTTTTGGGGTCCAAGGGCTCTACCTATTATATGAACCTCAGACCATGAAAGAAAAACAAAACAAAACTTGTTTTATTTCTGTATTTGGCATTTCCAACCATGAAAGCAATAAAATTCGTAGTTTTTATTTGATAGAATTGCTCTGATATCCCAAAGGAAAGTGAGTTAACAGCTTTGAATTTCCAGCTGCGCTTCCTGTGCCCTCCTGTCCTGATTCGGAACCCTGTCAATACTGTGTGTGATGGTGGGACAGCAGGACAGAATCCTGAGAAGAGGTGCAGATAGCTTACGCTTTTGGCTTTCTCCCATTCTGATCTAGAAACCTTCAAGGATACTTTACTAAGATGAAATCCAGTCTTTATTCAGAGTCGTCATTCATTGATCCCAAGCCCTCTTCATCTGGCCTGATTCTAGATTTGATGATGGTCAGTTTTTTAAAGGTCTGACCAGAAAGTAGGACTACAAAATTTAGGGCCTGAATAAATCATGTATTAAAAGATTCTCTCAGTAATACAGTAATATATATATATATATATATATATATATATATATATATATATATATAGCATGCATTTAATAATTTAGGTAACATAATAACAGGTAATACTATCACCAAGAATCGGTATATGGCTTCTTATTTATAGAGTCTAGTGAAGTCTGTTTCAAAAAGCAGCTACACAAAAACTAAACCATTTATAAACCTAAATTATGTATGAAATCTGTAGGCTGCAGGAATCATAATTTTAAACATCTTTCCTCACTTTATTAACTCATCTAGGATTTTAATGAAAAGAACATTATAAATTAAATAAAGATTCCTGGTCAAGTTGAAAATCGAACTCCTGTGCCCGGGTGGTTCCTTTTGGTACAGCGGGAAAGGGAGCCACCTTCCCCCATGACAGGCCACAGCAGGGGGTGCCTTCCGCTCCTCGGGGAGTTCCACGAATTCTAGCATTTGCCTCATTTTACTCTTCTCATTTGATTTCTTCTGTGTTTCTCCATAGATCCAAAGCTTTCCCCAGTTTTATAAATATGCGTGCCAGCCTCCAATTTAAGTAAATCATGACCCAAATAAAATCATTCGTTAAAATTAGAAGCAAATGCATTTCATTCATCTTATTGTATTTTAATTTTTTCATTACTGTTCACTGATGACTATTATAATAACTAATTTATTGCCTGTATTTAAAATTGCTTATCAGTTGGATGGGAGCATATGTGCCATGGGCTCTATAGAACAGTTCCGGGAATGGAGGCCTGGTTCTTTTCTAGAAAATTCTACAATTCAATAGAAAAAAAAAGTGTTCATAGATTTTATGGTTTTCTGTTTCAGAAACAATCTTAGGTAGAAAGATTGATTCTAGACAATATATTTTTTATTATTTATATCTCAGATAATATTATGGAAACATATGATTTCTGTTCTGAACATTTAATTATTCCCATAAAATGAACTACTTTACTCCTGATCCTTTGGACATCAAGTTCTCTTGGTCTGAACTAGCACCAGGTGGAGCTCATTTTAAGAGTTCAATTTAATGATTTATTCGTTATGTGGGCATATTTTCTGCCCTCATTCCTTTTTCTCAAATTTTAAATGTCAAGATCAAGGAGATTAGTTCATAATATATTTCATTCCAAATTTCATCTTTTATCTTCTGCCAACATTTTCTTCAGACAGACATGCAGTGATTCAGCATGTCTGCTGGGCCAGGGCTGCCCTGAGAGCCGCTGCCAGTGTCTGCACATCCCGCCCTGTAATGACAGTGGCGAGGAGCGCAAGCATCTTAAGCAATGCCGTGTCCTTATTGCTATGTTGAAGGCTGGGAATCTTTGGGTGGCACTGTGTTCCCAATGGATGGTCACACAACAGGCTTTTGTGACTGACACTCTGACTAACTTCTTCAATATTCTCATTTGCTTTCATGGAGATCCAAGGTCAGCCACCCATTAAGAGAGTGAGTGACCTGTATATAGCACCAGGCAGAAAAAGATGGAAATTCAGGTGAAATATTTTTTATTAACTACAAAATAAGAAATTTGTTTGAGCCAAGGCATGAACTAAAAGTTTCTTTAAGCTGAAGGCATGAACTAGAAACTTCATGCTATTATTCAACTTTAGGGTATGTGTATATTCCATATACATTCCCCATTTCAGACTCTAAAATAGGTTTTTGTCTTTTTGTTTGTTTGGTTGGTTTTTGGATACTGGGAATTGAATCCAGGGGCGCTTTACCATTGAGCTTCATCCCAGCCACTTTTATTTTTCATTTTGAGACAGGGTCTCACTAAGTTGCATGAATGAAATGGAAGGGTGGCACCTGCAGAAGGTTAATGTGAGTTGAAGAGTATGGAAACGTGGCTTTGAGGGGAGACGTGGCTTAGCCAAAGTGGGACCAGGCAGAGATACTTTGGGGATAATGCAAAGAGCATGAAGATTCAATCAGAAACCCACACTGTCCACTCAACACTGTCTTCCAAGGATAAGAAGTCAGAAGGGCTTGAGTTTCAGAAGACAAGAAAACATTAGTGAAACAGGGAACTGATCAGGCACCTAGAGACACAGTTCAATGTGAAATTCAGAAAGAAGATAATCAATCAAACCACATTCAGGGACAAATTCATGAATTTAGTGAATTCATTCAAGAAATATATCCAAAATTTATTTCAGTACTCGTTTTTTTTAGGCAGAATTGATCATTTTAATGTTCAAGGAATCAAATTAATAAAAACAAAACTTTGTAGGGTTCTATTACAGCAAGCGAGCTCTATTAAAGAGACTATTGAGATGCATCTCTCTACTGCTGACTTACGGCCTTCAAGATAACAACAATCAGGAAACTGGGCATCTGTCCCTTTCTTATACCAAACAAACTTATATATATGACAGCAAAATGCATTACAATTCATATTACACATGTAGAGCACAATTTTTTCATCTCTGGTTGTATATAAAGTATATTCACACCAGTTTGTGTCTTCATACATGTACTTTGGATAATAATGATCATCACATTCCACGATCATTTCTAACCCCATGCTCCCTCCCTTCCCCTCCCACCCCTCTGCCCTATCTAGAATTTGTCTATATCAATACTCTTTCTTTATATCAATGTCTTTTGTGTAACTAGAACCAAAAGCACTCCATAAAAAAAGTCAATTAAACTTTGTGCCTCTACTTGCCAGGAAGTGCCAGGGCAGAAGATCCATGACCAGCCATCTTCCCGTCAGCAGAGCTGGCAGCCACACCCAGAGCTGGCAGCCCCACCCTCCAGAAGCATGTCTCTGGCAATGAAAAGCCTTGGGGAGGGGTACATTTTCTCCTCAGGTGTATCACTTTCAACAACATGCATTCCTGGGAAACTGCTTATTCAATTTTGTTCATTTATTTTGTTTTCGTTCAATAGAGGACTATGTAGCACTCGGCTTCTCTGTGTGCTATTTGAAATAACTATCAGACACTTAGACTCCTTTTCTCCTTTCTGGTTTTCTTTTTTTTTTTTTTTTGAAAATAGTTTCTATAAATGTGTGTGTGTGTGTGTGTGTGTGTGTGTGTGCGTGTGTGTTTCTACTTCCCCTAATACCATTTTTCTTTATATTTTACCTTTCCTCCCCTACTGAGCTGACCCGGGGCATGGTGTAAATTTTTAAGGAGAAGGACAGGAAGAAGAAAGAAGACCCTCAAAATAAAAACAGTTGAAATGCTTTGCTACATGGTACACTTTACCCTTGTTCCACAGCCCATTTCTTTTCTTACTGGCATTAATTGTCTCCTTATACCTCTTTGGCTGCTTCTGGAGCTACTTAATTTGAAAACCACAGTGACTCAGATGAAGCAAACACAGTGGAAGGTACTTACAGATTCTGGGAATGTGTTCTTAGAGTGTCACAAGGCACTTGTGCAGCACAGGGCACGGTTAGTGGATGAGAAATGCTCTATGTAACCAGCAAGCATTTCAGAGTGCAATATTGCCAACATTTCCTCAGCTATACATCACAGACTTTGGTCAGTTCTGTCGAAATATAATTGTTATCCCACCTATGAAGCTATTAAAATTCAAATTGAAAGGCCTTGGGGTTGAGAGACAGTCTCATTGTACTGCAGAGGCTCCTGGGGTGATTCACCAGACCAACATGACCAATCAACTGAGTTAAGGGAAGTTGTTAATATTAGGTTTCTTGTATCTGAATATTCCATTTGAACAGTAGAAATGGTTTTAAAAGTTCTGACATAAGCCAAGAGGTTGAACTAGCTTCGAGTTTGACTGTGTACCCAACTTCTCCTCCTCCTCCTTCTTTGTGAGGTAGAATTTACATTCAGGGAATGTTCATATTTTAGTGAGTGTACTCAGGTACCTGGTTTTAACCAATGCACATCAAGACATAGGCCATTTCTAGTGCCCAGAGTTTCTTTGTACCTGTCGCTAATTATCTGCTCCAAGGAACCACTAAATAAATTTCTATCATCGTAGATTAGCTCTGTATATTCTAAAATTTCAAATAACTGGAATCATATAGCATGGAATTTTGTTTGTTCTGTATTTTTACACTCAATATATTATTTTTAAGACCAATCTATACCATTGAGAAAGGGAAAATATCTTAGCTCTGTTCTTATTTTTGATCTTGTTTTCAGCCCATGAATTAATCTGCATTCTGGCTTCTTCTATATTTAATACAAAATTTCAAGTTTCAGTTTGTATAATTGTTCAATGCAGTGTAAGTATTTCTACAAGGGGAACATAGAAAACAATAGACACAAAATAAACTATAATCAATATGTTTAGATCATACAAGGTAGGGATTATATGCAAATGGAAGCAGAAATGTATAAAATATCCTTATGAAGAACTAGGCAAAATTAATAAAAATGTGCACTTTTGTCATGTTTGAGGAAGACATTCAAGTAAACAAACATAAAGGCTGATAAGTGAATGAAGAACATTTATCTTTTTCTCAGTCTCTGAGATTGTATCTTATGCCCAATGCTGCCATATCTTGATGACCAATAGCAAACATAATCAGGATAATTAGTCTCCTCAGACTGGAGTTCCAAGATATCTATTACTAATATCAAAATTTTTATTAATGTTATTGTTCTTAATCATAAAATATGTAAAATATAATTGAGATCATTACAAACTAGCATCTAAAAGTTAGAACCTAAACCCTTCATATTATTTAAGAAATGCAATGCACATATAAAATATTTTTAAATGATATACAGCATATATGTGTATATGGATGCACATATCCATCTGTTGATATATTTTATATTTCTCTACAGTTTTAGTCATACAAACAATGCTAGCATAGATTAAATAAAGAAAATAATTAGGAAAACATATTACTGTAACTCACCAGAAGAAATGAATAGGCTTCTTGTGCAAAAAGTCCATTTGCCACCTGGACTCTACTGAGGCCAGACTTGTTAAGTCCAGAGAAGAATGCTTGGATGTATGAACGAGATCCCTTGTTGTGTTCCTACTGAGATACAGTTTAAAAGATTTGAACATGGGGATTGTGATATATAGCACTTCAGTATCAACTGAGGTTGACAAGAGGTTCTTGGGTATGGCATGCTATTTCAGAGTGAAATAGAATTAAAAGCTACTCATTCCACCACTTGTACTTAACTGAAATTGTTGGCTTTCACCAAAATGTGTAGCCCAATAATCTGAACACAGTTAGAGAGCAGGCACGTGGTCAGGCAGTGAAGTCACACTCAGAGAAGCGAGGGCCCCCTTGACTCAGTCCACACCCCAGCCAGAACTCATCGTGTCTTCTCCACCAGCTGGCCGAGAGCACATGATACTGATGTCAATCTTAGTACAACTGGCATCAAGAAAAGTGTTTTTGCCATATGTTATGGTTTGGATATAAGGTGTCCCCAAAAGCTCTTGTTTTAAACCAGGAATATTCATAAGTGAAATAATCGCAATGTGAGAGCTCTAACCTAGTAAGTCCATTGCAGTTTGAATGGAGTAACTGGGTGTTGACTGCAGGCAGGAGCGGCATGGCTGGAGAAGATAAGTCAGTGAGGGCATCCTCTCTGTGACCCCTTCCTCTCTCTCTGCTTCCTGACCCCACCACGAGCAGAGCAGCTCTCCTCTCCTGGGCTCTTATTCATGATACGCTGCTTTGCCTTTGGCCCAGAGCAATAGAGTCAGCCATTTATGGACTGAGACCTCTGAAACCATAGGCTCCAAATAAGATTTTTCTTTCTCTAAGCTGTTCTTGTCAGGTATGTAAATCACAGTGAAAAAAAAACTAAGATACTATATGTTTTAATAAATCAGAATTTTGGACAACCCCCTCCCCATGGGTAATAATAGGGAAGACAACAACTTCTAGGAAGCTTCAGACCATCTCGACTATTGAAGGTGTACCTTATATATACTGCCCCAGAAGTTAACAATATGAAAATAAATCATCAGTACAATTTATAAAGTTAAACCATCTTTACATAGTTGTATTTTCAAAATTAACACTTATGTTTTTACAGTTAGTATTCCCCTATTCACCTAAAGTTCCTTGATCCTCCATAACAGATTTAAAAAAAAAAAAAAAGAGTTGATAGTGACTGAGCACTCTCTGTGGTCTGGACACTGCTGGAAGCTCTTCTTTTCTCTCCAGAGCTTTTGAGGTTCTCTTGTGAAATGTCTGAGAAGAATCTCCTTCCACACTTACTGCTCCTGTCAAGGAGAACCCTTCTTCTTAAAGACCAATTGTGACAAGCTCAACTTTTTGAAAGTTCTTGTCACCTTTTGTTTCCAAATTTCGACTTGATTAATACTTTTAAAGCAGCATAGTAGGAGTTGGAGTGTTTAGATCCAATTCTAGGCTCAAAGGACAGATGAAATAAACGCCATCCCACGAAACTTTAGGCCTCAAAAGCTAACTGTGGGCTCCCCTAAAAGAAGAAGAAAGGAAAGCTGCAATAGTAACTACCTTTGCATTTAAAGAATTTGAAGTTCTTGCTCATTCACGTCCAGTGGAACACCTACAATGTGAAACAACTGTTTCAAAGACTTCACAAAGCCTACTCCAAAGGCTGGATGGTGACAGAGAAAACCATTTTTTATTATCAGTGTTGCACCCTTTATATTTTATGAACTTTTAATTAATCACTTATTAATCTTAATTAACTACTTAATCACTATTCTCTTATCTGTCTCTTAATTTTGCTACCCATTTTTAAAAAAGTTATTTCAAAGAGAAAAAGTTAGCTTGGAAAACAAAATCTTTCCACTGCTTTTAGACAGGGGTCTGAGTGCCAGACAATGGAAGAGTGGGGAGGGCATAAGTAAGAACTCATCTATATGTGCACGCCTCTACAACCCTCATGGTAGAATCCAAGTTGAACATTTAAAAGGAATTTTGAAATCATTTCAGGCTTGCTCCTTCATGCTGTCACTTAAAAATATTTTGTTCATCCTTGTATTACTAGAAACAGGGTAAGAAACCCACAAATATTTATCTGAGTATAGAGAGATACATGAATCTTAATATCATTTGTGGGCAGTTAATATCATTGGTTACTCACAGGGCATACAAAAATAATGGATTGAATTGATTTAATAGTTAATACTTTCACAAACATTGTCTGATTTGGTGCTCATAGTATTTTTCTGATATTCCAGTAGCTTGCATCATTTTCTCTGCTACTGGTTAAAAGGGTTCCTATAGTTCTCCAGTTACAAGGCAATCTATTGACTTAGTTGAGACACAGCTAGAATGTCCTAAGGCCTCTAACAGAGAACAATTGAAATAAAACATTACCCATTATCTGCAAAGATTTAAAGGCTTAATGATTTAAACATATTTTGTGTGGTTCCTGGGAGTAAAAACGAGACAAGAGGCAGTGGATACAGGCAAGATATTGTTATGGCAAGATTGTAATAAATCACTGAGTCAATCTTGAATCAGGAAACGGAAACTTTATTCAACAGCTGGCAGTCTGGACCCACCAGCTAGAAAGCCAAGGAGTAGGCTGCAAGTCTACACCCTTTGACCCCCTCCCAGGGTTTGAATACACCTTTTATAGTCAAAAACCATATTATAAATGATGGTTTCTATGATTCAAAACCATAAACAAACGTCATGAGATCTAAAATCATAAGCAGAAAAGGGCTGGACCAAAACTTCCCTCGTTGAGTGCAAGTTGAAGAATGGTTACTAACATCTAGACAATCAATCTCTAACAGGGTGCATTGTCCAAGAAAAATGGGAACCAAAGAGAGAGCAATTTTACATTGTATAAGAATTGCCATTTTGTGTTGCCAAACATGCTATGCTAAGCAACTGTTGATGGGTACAGAGGCGGGGCTTTCCCTGGGAGAAGCAGTATTTACGTGACACGAAGTCTCAGGGTAAGATAGAGTCTGTTTGGTCATTGCCCATATAGCCTGGGCCATAACAATATTATAACTTGATTAATAAAAAAATGGAAGAAGGTGGGTTGGGGTTGTGGCTCAGTGGTTGAGTGCTCACCTAGCATGTGTAAGACACTGGATTTGGTCCTCAACACCACATAAAAATAAATAAATAAAAGAAAGTCATTGTGTCCATCAACAACTAAAGAAAAATACTTTTTTTAAAAAAATGGAAGAACTATTTTTTGTACATGCATATTTTATGAAGAGAAAAATTATAATGGAGCAATGATTATTAAAAGGTAGATTTCAGCTCAAGTCAAGGAAGAACTTTTTAACATTTAGAATTGTCTGGATGCTTATCAATGGGCTCCTTTGTGACCTTAAGTTCTGCCTTTTTGAAGAACTTCAGACAAGCTGAACAAACTCTTGCCTGCTGAGCTGCAGTGGAGATTCAAGCATGGACGGTTTGAATTGCATGAGTTTTTCTATTTCTGAGATTGTCTAATGGTCTTCTGTATCACAAGAGGTCCTATAGCTTCATAATACAGGGATGGCACGAATACTACTCTTGGTGTCACTTCCTTCATTATAACCACCACAATCAAAAGAAAAAACAATGATTCAACCTGGAACTCTCAGCATTCGGTTCAGTCTTTGAAGACATGCATTAACAAGATGAAAATACAAGGATTTATCTCCATTATATGTGGAAAGCAATGAAGGTAATTGTTGAATTTTTTGGCTCCCCTATAACTAAGGTTGCTTGGCTGTCAGTGAGACAAAGAATTATTTCCAGTCCAAACTCTCACTGCCTGCCTTGTGTCTGCAGCCTTATGGGACATGCCATCTCCCTGGGTGCACAACCTGAAGCAGGCACATGGGTAGATGGAGCCACCAGATGCTCTCTCATGTTGAAGAGAGGGGGTGAAGGAGGATGTGCCCAGCCACATCCCAAAACAACTTGTAGAGATTCCCACAGCTTCCATGTTCCCACTACATCTCCATCTCCACAAGTGTGTATTTATGGAACACCTAGTCCAGGTATGTCACTTGGAAGCTACTCTTCCAACGCATGGACAAAGAAACAAATAGAACACAGGAGCTTTTACATTTCATTTTTTCTCATGCTTAAAAATTTTAAATTCTAGCCTTTCAAATTAATTTCCAAATTAATCAGGAGAAACTTTGTTCCATTTGTTAATCATTCCCTCTCACCTAAGCAGGGAGATGGACAATGTTGAAAGATCCCTACTAAAACAAAACAAAACAAAACAAAAAAACTCCTTGCACTCATTTGCAGTTCTCAGTTAAGTTAAAGCACTCATGATTCCCTTGAAAATGCAATTGTGTAGAATACAAATTCTTCCCCTGGATTATAAACTCCTTGAGGGAAGAGGACTTGTTTTTTTTTTTAAAGCCCTTTATGTGATCCATAGTCATTTATTTATTCAACTACCAATTATTTCAACAGTCAACAATCAAAACAGCTTTTGAAAGGCTCCATGAGTGTTGGGTGCTGGAGGCATCTGCTATGCACAAGAGTCAATTTAGCACAATCTTGAGCAAGTTATCTATTTGTATCTTAAAATATTACATTTAGTTCACTTAGCACAGCAGTGTGTTTTGGGCAAATAGGACACACAGAAACAATTGGTAGGATGCTAAAAGTTCCTGAATTTGGAAAGCATTTTGGGATGCTGACCTATGGAAAGAAGGCTCTGGGAAGTTAAGAATGCACAGGGTTGGGGGGTGTAAGACTTCTAATTCCCATGGTCAGGCTGACCTCACTGAGTGCATCTATCTGCTCAGTGTTCTGCTATGTCCCTTCTTTCCCTGATCCTCAGGACAGAACTATGGGAACCCTTACCTCTTATATCTCTTTATAAAGAAGGTGATTTTCTAGAAACCCTTCCATGAAAGTAGGCATCCTCTCATGTTCACAGAGTTGGGTGCCTATGAAAGCTCTGTAATGAAACTGCAATCATCACTTGATTGTCTTCTAGACATGGATGTAAGTGTACTTGTGATGTACCTTTTCCATCTGAGATGCACTGTCACCTCTGGCCCCAAAGAACACCACAGCAAGTGCATATAGGAGAGCTAAGGGAGAAAAGAAGTGCTTCTCAGACCATAGACAATGATCATCGCTCATTTCTTAGAAGGTATCAAAACGGAACTGTGCATTTGCTGCACTTAGCCCATTCCTGCACCTGGGGAATAGAACACACAGACACCAATACCACCACCAACAGGTCGAAATTCCATCATTTAGACCTTTACTTCAAATTAAGGCAAGCACCACTTCTACCTACCAGTCCGAATGCTCCATGAGGGGCTTATTGGAAGCAAAAACAATGTAGATATTGGAATCAAAAGCATTTTCAGCTCTGCCACACTCTAACTTTAGGACCAGTATCTTAAGTTCTCCTGGCCTCTGTTTACTCTTCTGTGATGGTGGTTAAATACCAGCTTCTTTAAGAACTAGTGTGCTGGTGAAATGAAGCCATGTTTGTAGAGTTCCCAGGACAGTC
Organism: Urocitellus parryii; assembly: GCF_045843805.1. Taxonomy (NCBI): domain Eukaryota; kingdom Metazoa; phylum Chordata; class Mammalia; order Rodentia; family Sciuridae; genus Urocitellus; species Urocitellus parryii. The sequence continues at coordinate 12,535,458 of NC_135543.1, forward strand.
CCTGTCTATAGTGGGTGGTCAAGGGTAGCAGTGAACAGTGTTACTATTGCTGTTACTCTTAGCTCACTTTAGCTCACTAGGTTAGGCTAATGACAAAGAGGGCAATGTAATAGTTTTGAGCCCAATATCCATATGACCTCACCAAGTCTTGCAAAAGTACACAAAAGTGCCAGGTGTTGTCCTGCACACCTGTAATCCCAGCAACTCAGGAAGCTGAGACAGAAGGATCACAAGTTCAAGGACAGGCTGGGAAACTTAGTGTGACCTTGTCTCAAAATAAAAATAAAATAAAATAAAAAGTGGGGATATAACTCAGTGATAGAGCACCCCTGAGTACCATCCCCAGTACCACAAGTTAAACAAGTAAATAAATAAATAAAAATTGTTTAAGGAAAGTGTGTGGTTGCAGGGTTTGGTGAAAATATTAATAGGAAACTCATACTCCTTGCTTCTGGAATATTTATTTTATGTCATGTTATGCCAATATCCAAACTCCCAGCAGGAACCATCCCAGCCAGGGGTGTAGTTCCAGTAAAACAGCTTTAAAAACTCCTACACAAGGGAGAGCCACCTTAAGCAATTTGTGTGGCTGCCTCATTGATATTCATAGGAATTGGAAATTATATCACTTGATTGGAAAGCTACAACTCTTCAAGTCAACACAGAAGTAAAAGCCTCAGAGACCCATTTCTTAAATAAATACTGATAGAAATTCACTAAATTGTTTGTGTAACCCATTAAGAGATACTATTCCATAGTTGAAAAACACTGATATAGCCTAGTTGACTAATTTTTTACAAAAGGAGAAATTAAGCAATAGGTAAGTCATTTAACACATACATAGACTAGTAAGGATTAGTCTCCTGGAATTGTTTAGTACACAGAGGAAATTTATATGTAGGATAATTTTGTATGCTTTTGTTCAATCCACTAGCAGAAATATTTATCTGTATGTTGATAGCAAATATCCTGGTTGACTTAATTAATTTCATCTGGATTCCCTGAGAATCTTTGCTTTCATTTTACCCCCTGTTCCTTAAACTACCACACCTTTGAAGATTCAAGATGGCGGATTAGAGGAAGGCTGCATTTCCAATTGCTCCATGAATTTGGGATTCAAGCAGCAGGAATACCACTTCTCAGTGATGTGGGTGAAAGAGAGAATTCACTAAAAGTGTCAGACAGAGACTCTTAGAGACTCAGAAAGTTGCCTGCATTGCATGAAAGACCAAAAAAAAAAAAAAAAAAGCAAGTTGGAGCCAAGTTGGCTGTAGCAGCAGTGACTCCAGTTCACCAGAAAGGGAAGGGATGATACACAGAGGGAAACACAAGGGACACATTTGGCATGGAAAAGCCTGTAAAACAGAAAGCAGCCTGAATTTACGGGACGCAGAGCCTGGACAGTGAACTGGAGTTTGAAAAGTGCTGTTTCTTAACTGGCAAGCAGAGAGCTGAGGCTCGGAGCTGAGGCCATGCTACAGCTTGCTTCTGTGGAAGCCCAAGAGATCATAGGAAATGTGGCCACACTGTCCCAGTAAGCACCTACCACGTGGCCAAGGGTGTTCCTCGCAGAATGAATGAAACAGGCACAGAGAAGTTTGTAGGGGGCGGCTAGGGGATGCAAGGTGGAGATATGGAGGGGCGTTCAACTCACTTTCCCTTTGAGCCTCTGAGCTGGTCTCTCACAAGCCCAGCTGAAGAGGATTGGGCATTGAATAGGTGGGTGTGAAAACACTCAGGGATGGAACCCGGGAAGGGTGTACTCATGAGCAATGGAGTGTGTGGAGGTTGGCTCCCTTGTTCTTTGCGTAAAATTCTTGGGAGTTTCCTGAGATCCAAACTTCCATCAGGAATCATCCTCTGCCCAAACTTAGGGATGCGCTGATCTAATTTCCCCAGAGCAAATATCACTCAAGAAAGTCCCCAAGGCCTAATTAGACCTAAGCCTCAGCCCCTGAACTTCCCACTTAGAACCCTGCAGCAGCCCCACCCTGGGAATGCATTGATCTGGTCTGTCCGGACAAAACTCCAACCCACAGTACTTCCCACTCCATCCTGCCTCCTGCTAGTGAGAACACAAGCTGAGAGCTACGTCAATCAGTTTCAGTTTCAGGACACTTCAGCTGGCAGCTCTGTGAGCGACACTAAAAGAAGAGTTTAACAACCTCCATCCCGTACTCTCCCTAAGGGGTTCATACCCAACAAGAAATGGGAAGAACAGTAAGGCCCATAGGACTGACCACCCATCCTCATCAATAGTTTTGACCACAGCCACTGATACAATTTTTTATTTTTTATGATGAATTTTTCTCTATTTATTTATTTATTTATTGAGGGATGGTTTCTTGCTGTGCTGATTGGTTCATACTTTGTGTGTGTGTGTGTGTTTATTTCTTTTTCTCATTTTTAGCATTTTAATGTTTTTTTTTTCTTTGTCTTGCCTTTTGAGATTTAGGGGTTTTAATTTGTTTACTTTGTTTTTGTTTGTCCCTTTTATTTTTTTTCTCATCTTTCCTCTCCAATAGCCAATTCTCTTGCGTGCGCTCGCTCGCTCTCTCTCTCTCTCTCTCTTTCTCCCTCTCTCTCCCTCTCTCTACTTGTTTCTTTAATTTATTTGTCCTCCTCATTTATAGCTGTCATTTATAATATCTTCTATGCATTCTCTGATTGCATTTTGAATATTTTGAACTTCATTTTACCTTCCTATCACATTTTATTTTCTTTTAATGAATAGTATTTTTGTCATCTTTTAGAACTATTAGGTTTATATAATCATGCCATCATAATTCATGTTTTAATAGATATTAATACTGTAGATGGCAGGGTTGATATCTGTTGTTTACTTTAATGCCAGATATAGTTCATGGAAATTTTTGGTTTTAGCTATTGGCAATTGCTGATCCCACCAATTATGTTTTGGGGTAATCAGTGTTGTTGATATCAGAGTGAGCACCAGGTATTTACTTTAATCATGTACATTGTTTTCTGAAGTTGTTGATATTATTTCCACATTTTTTGCAAGGTGGTGGGAATCTACTAGAATACTTCAGGTTTTGCTGCTGAGCTAAATCCAGCCAAAAGTCAATACACTTTGCTCCACACACAAACTAATCATGCTAATCATGCTAAAATTTCAGTAATACTTTAAAGAAAAGAATGTAAGAGAAAAATCCCCAAACAAATGACCAGTCCCCAAGTAGAAATGGGTAAGTGGAGCCCTCAGATCCCACACGTGGGCATCCACTCCTACAACAAAAGCATATAGTTAATACAAAGTCTATGGATACCTACAAGGGGTCTCAACCTCTATGCATGCCCATAACTTGCTAGAATATACAGAGGTTTTGTGTAAAGAAAGCAAACACAGAGAGTGTACCTCATATACCCTGCTGTATACAACACAATTGCCAAATCCACAAGAAATACCTCACAATTTTGAGACTTACAGGAAAGTAGGATCCTCAAGCTATGACATAATGCACACTGTATCAAAATACACTAATCATCATCAATGAACTAGCAGGTAAACTGTACTACAAACTTATTTGGAAATATACTTAAAAGTTCACAATACCCTGATATTCCAGAACACTTTGTCAGGAGAAGACTGTGCCCTAAAAAGGCCCCCAGTATAAAACACAACAAATTAATACAAGAAATAGGAAAAAATAAGGTAACACAACACCTACTAAAGTTCACCAGCAATGGATTCCAAAGATACATAAGTGTATTAAATAAATACCAAATAAAGAATTATTATAAAATGATCAACGAATTCCAAGAAATCAGAAAAACAACCAAATAAATTAAGGAAGTCAGTATAGGATATGCATGAGAAAATCAATAAGGAGATATCAATATTGAAAAAGAACCAAAAAAATTGGAAATAAAAATCAAATAAATCAAATAAAATGTTCAGTTGAAAGTCTGTTTAATAGACTATACCAGGGTAAAGACAGAATCTTAGAGTTGGAAGACAATGTAGCCAACCTTGAACAGGCAGTATTAAAGAAAATGGAATAAGTAACAATGACCAAAATATACAAGAACTCTAAGATAAAATTAAGAGAACAAATTTGAGACTAGTTAAAATTGAAGAAAATTATAAAATGTAGGCTAATGGCATGGATAACCTCTTTAGGGAAATAATAACAGAGAAATTTCCAAATCTTGAGAATGAAATGACATCCAAATACATTCAGAATCCCAAACAGACAAGGTCAATAAAGATCCTCTCCACAACACATTATAATTTAATTCATATAATTAAATATATAATCATAATTAACATACAGAAAAAGGATAGAATTTTTAAAACTTCAAGAGGAAAAATGTCAGGTCACATTTAGAGGCAAGAAAATCAGAATTATGTCTGATTTCTCAGCACAAACTCTGAAATCCATGAGTGCTTGAAATGATGAGTTCCAAGCCCTGGAAGAAAATAACTTTCAACCAATATTGCTATATTCAGCAAAGTAATCTTTCGGAATCAAAAAATTTAAAACTTCAAAGATAATCAGAAACTTAACAATTCCTATGAAGCTGTCACTATAGAAAATATGTAAAAAAATAATATACATAGAAGAAATCAAAAACAAACTCCAGAGCCCACAAATGGACAGATCTCATTTGAAGCGTATCTAAGCAAATGAGAAACAGGACCAAATAAACATTAGAAATAAAATAAAATATCAGGACTAATAAACATCTCTCCCCCCCCTCTCTGATAACTGATAACTTTGACTTTATTGATTTCAACTCTCAAATTAAAGACATAGGCTGGAAGAATGGATTAAAAACAGATTCAACTATATGGTGTTTGCAAGAGACTCACCTTATGGGCAGAACAACCACAGACTGAAAGTGAAAGGAGAGAAATTGATATACCATGCAAATAGAGCCCAGAAAAAAACACGAGTATCTATTCCATACTCAACAAAGCAGACTTCAAACCAAAATTAATCAGAAAGGACAAAAGTTATTTTTTACTAGTAAAGTGTACAATCAAACAAGAAGATATAATGATAATAAATATTTATACCCCAAATGTCAGTCCACCTAATTATATAAAACCAACACTGCTCAAGGATTCAGACAGACCCCATTAGAATAATACTGAATGAATTCGACATGCCTCTCACCAATAGAGGCATGTTGAATTCACTCAATGTTGATAGGTGGAATAACTCTTTAGACTTAATATTATAAATCAAATGGACTTCACAGATGTCTATAGAATATTTCATACAACAAAAGATTAATTAATTTTCTTTCCAGTAGCCAATGAAAACTTTCTTCAGAAAAGACCATATTTTTGGTTGCAAAGGAACTCCTAGCAAATATAGAAAAATCAATGTAATCCCTTGCATTTTATTTGATCATGATGAAATTAAATCAGAAACCAACACCAAACTATATAAACACATAGCAGTAAACAATGCAATTTGAAGTAATGAATGGGTGGTCAAAAGCAAGGAAAAAACTAAAAAATACTTAGAATCAAATGATCATAGTGACATAAGATATTAGAACCTCTGGTAGACTAAGAAGAAATTTTATAGTTATGAGTGCTTATAAAAGAAATCTAGGAGCTGGGCACAGTGGGCACACCTGTAATCCCAACAGTTCAGGAGGCTGAGGAAGGCCACAAGATCAAAGCCAGCCTCAACAACTTACTGAGGGCCCAAGCAACTTAGTGAGACCCTGTCACAAAATTTAAAACATAAAAATAAAAAGGGCTGGGATGTTGCTCAGTGGGTAAGCACCCTTGCATTCAAACTCTGGTTTACAAAACAAGAGAAAGAAAAAAAGAAAGGAAGAAAGGGAGGAGGGAAGGAAGGAAACCAGAAATATCCTAAATAAGCGAATGATTCACTTTGAGATACGTGAGAAACAAGAGCAAACTAATTTCAAAGCTGAAGTTAATAAAGTAGAGAATAAAAAAAAATACAAAGGATAAATGAAATGAAGAATTGGTTCTTTGAAAATAAATTGAAAAACCCTTGGCCCAGAAGGAAAAACACTCAAAAAAAAAAAGGAAGACCTAAATTAATAAATTTTGAGATGAAAAAGGAAAGATCACCACAGATATCACAGAAATCCATGGGATTATTAGGGACTATTTTGAAAACCTATATTCCAATAAACTGGAAAACCTAAAATAAGTGGATACATTTCTAGAAACATCAATGAGTAGAATCTTCAGTCATTAGGACTATAGAACATGCTTGAGAGGAATTATAAAGGAAACTTAAGATAACTGTCCCTTCTCTCAAAGAGGTAATAATTCGGAGACCTTATTATTAAATTTATTACTGTTATCACCATTATTATATAAAGTCTCGAAAGTTTGTTATTATAAATAATACCTAGCCAAGTGAAATCACCTAAATTGCAAATGACCCAAACATAAGAACACAAAGTAATTATGGACTCCACCAAACTTGTAAGAGGTGTAGTGTCCCAGGAAAGCCTGAGGTCATCAGAGGTGCTTGTCTGTCATAGGCACATGCCAAGAGAGGAGTGAGCCAGCTGAAGTGCTGGGGCATGAGAGAGGACCCTGAGCTCAGCGAGGCACAGGCAAGACTTGGAATGAAATTCAAGCTGCGTGTTCTGAGGAAAAGAGCACACATGAATTGGGGCAGTTGCCAACTGCTCTAACCTTTATTTTTCTTATAAAGCGGGAACAACAATCACAATTATAATAATTTCCACTTTACAGGAGTATGATGACAATTGGGACTGGGTCTGTGAACCTGTCTTAGGATGGTGAAGATGATGGTGGAGAAGGTGATGGGGGGATGTTTCCCCTTTGCTTTGAAAAATCAGTGAAAATCACTTCTTCCCGCTCATTGCCCCCCTCAGAGCTCATGCCTTTATACAGCCTTCGCTTGTGAGCAGCAGAGCACAGAGTTTCCAAGGAGCCCCTGGTGGAGCTGGGAGGAGTACTGGCAATCGAGCCTGCTATCTGGCCAACCAGAGTCTGCATTTGCAATCTGTTTGATTTTGTTTCCTTCTTGGAGCCATAAGGAAATGTGTTTATTGAAAATGTGGAATCCATCCTTTCCATATGCTCTTCTCTTCCCTCTAAGGGTTTGTAATCTAGCCTCACACACACACACACATATGCAAATACACATGTACCCAAACACAGACCGAATATGGTGAAAAGTCAGAACACGGCTCTCATGTCACATTTAGGCCATATTCATGGATTCCACAACATCTGTTGAAAATCAAGTATCTGCCAGGCCTGGCACTGAGCACCACAGTGCTGTGCAGCAGGCTACTCTGATTTATTAGTTTCTAATCAGGTGACAGTATTATGCAGTAAAAACACAATGCAATCAGCTGGCCTTATCTATCAGCTGTTAAATAAGTTCAGCCTGGTCTACTGGGTTCAACTCATTATTAATCTATTTGTGAAGTCACTTTATCTATTTACATAGGGCATATCTTTGATGTCACAGTCACGATTATACTAGAAACCAATTGGATATTCAAGGGCAAGCAGCTTTGCCACCAAATAAGATGATGTCATTCTTCCTGATGACAAACAGGAAGGGGTGATCGATCAGCTCTAAACACATACGGCTTATAGTCATATTTATGAATCATTTTCTCATGAATTTAAATACTAGTACTTAGGATTAGCTCATCAGTCTGTAGAATTGTGAAAGTGACTTTATGTGTCATAAATTAGTGAAATTGACCAAATCAGACTTATTTTACAAAAAAAAAAAAAAAACATTTTTTTTTCCTTTCATAGAATTTTTGTTTGGGCTAGGAAAAAAAAAAGAAAGTTCTGATAGTGTCACAACTTGTTAGAGGAAAACAATCACACTATACAGATGTGGTATTTTCTTTATTGTGATAAATAAAGGGAAAACGTGTGAACTTTACAACATATGAACCAACAGGAGAAGGTGCTTAATATCTGAAAAACTATGTACATACATATTAAGTCTATTAAGGAAAGCCCAAAGGTGACAACTTAAAATCATTAATGAAATATTTTTGTTGGTCCCCAATCCTAATTCCATAGTTTTTTAGCATATAGACTAGACACCGAGTGAAAATCAAATGCATTAAAGTCAGCTTTCATGTCTTCTAAGGTCAGCCAGGAAGTTTGCCTTCACACTGATTTCTAGGAAACACCAGGCTTATTTCCCAGATCATTCAGAACCAAGCTAGAAAATATGCAGTGTCCAGAGTTTCAAAAAGGATTCCTAGTGCTGCTTCTACCTTCTCACTGCCTGTAAGCAAGCTCCATCATCCGCAGATAGGCTATAGAGGAAAATGGCAGAAACGAGTGTGGGTGGAAAGCCAATGAAATTAGAAACCAGGGACCAGATGGAAGTAGAAAGGCTAAGCTCAGGGATCAAGACAACCAACCAGGCATCTGAGAGGGGTTGGGTCACCAAAATTATCTGCTGGCCAATGTTAGGAAGAAATAAAGCTAAAGGAACACCACACGATTCCAACTCAGCAAATCTATTTACATAGGGCATTATCTTTGATGTCACAGGCACGATTATACTAGAAACCAATAGGATATTCAAGGGCAAGCAATTTTGCCACCAAATAAGATGATGTCATTCTTCCTGATGACAAACAGGAAGGGGTGATCAGCTCTAAACACCGTCGAGTCAGGGAGCTGCTTTTCCACAATGTTATTTCCTGTGGCAGCAGTTGCCTCCGAGCCCTCCTCGGTGACCTCTATGTAGGACTTGTGCATTAGCTTTGATATATAGAGGCGACCTCCTGAAGCTATTCCAGAGAGATCAGCTCTGGACTCATCAAAGATATCCTTCAGCCCCAGGGAGCTCAAATGCCCTTTCATTTCATAGTTCTTCTCTATCTTGAACTTTGGAAGAAACACCTCCACATACTGAGAGGTCATTTTTCTTGGATTGGTCCACTTCATTAGATTCCGAAAGGACAGTTTGTTCTCAACCTGTAGGAATATTGTAAATGTCATTTAGAATCTTATGGTTCAGAAAATATGATGCAATAGCTGCCAAGACAAACGGTTTTCCATTATTATCCCCTCTTGAATTTGTGAATTTAGGTATACGAATGGGAACTGGAGGAGCCTGGAAAGGGAATGTGATTTAAATGACAGTTCAAGTACTTTTTAAAAAACAAACCGCATGCTTAATTTCTCCACTATGATGAGGCCTGACTTGCAAGCACTTCCAGTCCTCTCTGTTCTCTGCCCACACAGGAACAGATATAGCCAAAGTGAAATATGGCTGGATGAAGGATCCAATTGAAACAAGAGCTCAGCAGTCATTTAAACCAGTGTTTTCTAATCATTTACCTTTCAAGAAAGACAGAAAATAATAATGTCTGCACAACTTACAGGAGTAAATCAATGAAAACCAAGGTGGCTTGAATAAAAAGATCCAGAGCCGCAGCCCTGGGAGCTTGGTGACCAATATCCACACCCCCAGGGAGGTCTGGAATCCATAACTCTCTTGGCCAACACATGAGAAGATGGAATCTCAAGGGACATAGGGAGGTGTGCCCGGGTGCACAGTGTACAACCTCAGTTACACAACCAGGAGCCCACCCTTCCCTCCAATGCCATTGCTGCCCCAAACGACAACTCACAAATTGAATTTGCCGGCTCTTGGATACTGAGAATTGATCATAGATTCTTCCAGATTTAGAATGGGGAGATTTTTCATGAACATTGATTAGAAATCTCATATATGGGCATTCTTTTCAAATTTAGATTCACTGAAATCTTTACATACCTTTTCATAGACATTAAGCTTCACTTGTATTTTTATTAAGAACATTGAATTCATATAATCAAGTTTAGTACATTTGAAATTTCTGTGTATAAATTTTCCAGTTTGTGGCTAATCTATAATGATTTTTTATTCTAAACTGAATTTTTTTTCTCAGCTTACTAAGTGCCCACTTCCCTATCATTATCTGATTATGCAGAAATATAAGTATTTGAGCTTTTGTAGTGTGAGAATTTTTATGAATCTAATTCATATGTTATTAGGTAAATTATTATAGGAAAAATCTCAGACAATAAGTACAAGAACAAATTTTCTCTTCTGCCAATTTTTGTTTTATATGGGCTACTTTCTGCACTAATGCCAATATTTTAAGGTAAAACAATTATGTGTGGTAAAATATAATTGTTATGAAGATTATCAAGTGAATTGTTCAATTAATCTGAGTACCACTATTTTATATTATCATGTTTTAGATTTTAATCTTTATTTTTCTCTGTGGTTCCTCACTAAAAAGGATATTAAGATAAAAAAAAAACTAAAGAAAGTCATTACAATAATTCAGGGGTCTTCTATGTAGAAACTGAATTTCCCAAAGCTATAAAGTTTTGTTTTTGAATCATAGGAAAAAGATGGACTGGAGAATGGACGCATGGGTTTTTTACACTGTTCCTACTTTCCAATTATTCTACAATGAACTTTCCTTGTTTTCCAGATCAAAACATAGCCAATATTTTAAATTGCATTTGTAACTTTTTACTGTAGTTGACATATGCACACAAACACACACACACACACACACACACATATATTTGCACATATGCAGCTGTCAGACAAATTAAATTCCATGAGCCTCTTTTCCCTTTCTCACAGTTGCTGTTAGAATCAAATGAAATAGTAGAAATGAAATGCAGAGCACATGGCCTGCAACGTAGGAGGTACTCAATTAATGGTGTCAATTATTTATTTTTATTGAGAGAGCAGGGAAGGGAGAGGTGACCAACCAAGGCCTCTGGGATGGCAGGTCACAAACAGAAAGAGCCAAGTTCAGGCAGAGGATAAATGGAAGAAGGGCTGGAAGAAAAGCAGGATCTGAGATAGAGTGACGTGACAGCACCTAGTTTGCTCAGCCACCACACTGTGCTGGTCTGTTTCTCCTGTGACATCCCTAATCACCGCTTGGCACCAGAGACACAGCAGCACAGTCTGATGCTATACATTTTCATTCCCAAAGGCTCGTGATGCCAGTATTTCCTGCCAACTGAAGGTGGTTGGCCAAACAAAAATTTCATAACATTAAAGACTCTTCATAACCAAGAGTTAAAAAGACCTAAGCTCATGTGTTTTGAACTCCATGGCTAGATCTGAGAGCGTCCAAAGTTTATAGCTATTCAACCACTGTTGTGATAAACTGAGATATTTCAGTCTCATCATCTGTAATGGTGTTTGGCACATTCGTAGGTACTCCTTAAATATTTGTCAAATAAATAGGTAAGTATCTAACATCCTAACCTAAAGTCTTAAAATTGATGGATAAAAACACAACCAAGAGTTTCCTAAAGGTCTTAATATTCCCCAGGAGTGGAAGTGACAAGTCACTTACTTGAGATAGGTCGTTCTCGGGCAGCAGAATGTACATGCTTATGCCACCATGATACCGGAGCTGGAGAACCTGCATGGATGGATCCTGAATAGTCGACAAGTTGAACTTCCGCTCTTGATGCATCATGGCAACTGGCTTCCCAGGACACTGCAAGTCAAGTCACAAAAAGTAATTCATAATCCCACTTACTTTACTTATTGGTTGAGTGCATATGAAAAATATTATACTTGTTTTTCAAAGCTGTAGACTTTTTCTCACATGCTGCTTTTATTGGGGCACATCCTAGTTGTAAAAGCACAGGCTTTGAGTTTACCCTCTGGCCCCAACTGTGTGACTTGGGTAAGCTACTTCTTACCTGTATCTCCATTTCCACACCTACATGATGGAGATGGCAAGAAGTCTTGCTGCACTGGATTATGAGGACTGTGTCAGCTAATGTATTAGCAGCTAGAACTTGGCCTTGCACTTACTGTTACAACTGAAAAGTCTAACAGGCAATGGATAATTACTAAATAGCAATACAGTGAAAATGAATGCTATGGATGTTCTCTCTTATCAGAATAAACTACGGACTAGTATTATCAAAATTACACAGTTTAAAGATGAAGTCTTAGAAAATTAAAAATTCCTGCAAAAGATTTGATAGTATCCCTTAAGTTCACTTGAAGAAGCACAATAGCTATTGTCTCAAAGATGCTGTTTATAGATTTAGGAACACCAGAGAGATGTAATGGACTATCTTTTTGCTAATGATATTATAATCTGCAAACTTGTCAACATTTCTTACAATACCTCCTTTCAGGACAAATGGTTTTACATGGGGAGGTAATTTCTCTGTCCTTGAACCAAAGATCCTTCTCCCTTGGGAAATTTGCCCCTTTTGACTTACAGTCTGATCCTTAGAAAGGACACATATAAGCAGTGAAGTCAGGTCAAAATAATTGAGCTTGGTATAAGTGGGACAAGGATTTCATACCATAACATTATATTCTCTATACTGGGGCAGGGAAAGAATTACACATGCTAAAGGGGTGATTTCACCAATTTTTAATTTGGTGCAACCAACATTAATGCCATTAATTAAGTATTCCATATATATATATATATATATATATATATATATATATATATATACTTTAAAAAACAAAACTCTATTAGAAGCAAAAAAAAAAAAAATCCAGGAGACAGGAATGTTTCGTGCTTTGCCTTCACTGTTGGAAAGGAGGAAACAAATGCAATTTACTATAGAACTATACCATCAACTGGGGAAAAGGCTGAGGAAAGAGTGGGAAACTCAGTCACTGAAGTTCTAATACTCCCTAGTGTGCTTCATATTACTATTATCCAGGTAATATCTTTAGAAGACAGAGCTGTATTTTGTTAGGATTTATTATATTTATTATTTTGTCATATGCAATTTTCAAAATATATCTGTGCCAAACTCTTTCTTCTCATAGAGACACACACACCATGAATTTGCTCCACTAGGTTCTTACTTAGGACCCCAGGTCGGGGACACACAGCAGGCCTGGCCTGCAGTCCAGGCAGCCAACGTAGGGTGCAGTCTAGTCCCAGTTCTGCTCTGCACTGGTGTCTCTCCTGACTCTCCCTGGAGTTACCATACCTGCACACAGCGCCTGCTTAGGTCACCTTTTACTTCCCTCCTCCTGACTCATTCACTTTAATTGCTATCATTATGTTTTTAATTGCTATCAGCTCCCAGCAATTCCGGGTCCATAACTTCCAATGGAAGAAGGTGCAGACAGACTATACCAAAGAGAAATACCAAAATACCACTTGGAGAATAAAACTAAATTTAAGAGTTAAATCTGAGTTTCTCTGCTTCAACATAAAAGGCTGAGTGATTGAAAAGAATCTTGAAAGTCAACTAAACAAATCACTTTGTTTTGCCTAGGAAGAGGTGGTCCACCACAGTCCACTTGCCTAGGCCAACACAGCTTCAGGAAAGCTAGGCAGGGACCCCAACATGGGTGATTCTAAGGCTTCTGATGTTTCCGCTATACTATTACATACTAAATGCTGAACCAAGAGTCTATGTTTAAGCTTTGTAATAAGATGTGTTATGTTAAAAAAAATAACTATTTAAAGAAATAGGTATATTTGGAAAGGCGTAAGTTTACTAAATATAACTTTATCCTTTATAAAAAGAAATATATCCTTTCTTTGACTCAGGAAAATTATTGATGATAAATGAGTATTGGAGCCCACACTTTAAAAACACATAAAATAACATATAATTTTGTTGTGTTTCCTTTTCCATAGTCTTCCAATTAGAATATCTTAAAATAAATTCATACTTTAATACTTGTTTCAATATGGAATATGTCTAAAGATATATCAGTTTACAAAGATCCCTTCAGTGTGTTTTGTAACCTATTCTAGCATTTGCTTTATAAAGCATTGCTTGGTAATGCAGAAGAAATGGAAAGCAGACCATTTGCCTGTGTAAATACCACAATTTCCTGCAAAGAAATAATAATGGGGGAAAGCCTCCCGTGTAATGCAGAAGATGTACAAACCTTGGGAGAGTTGAACCGGCAATTTAAGGTCTCATTCTTGGTGAAGGCCGACTCCCACTGGCCCTTGAAGTACACGGCATTTATCAGCACCATGACCGCAGAGGAGCTGATGCTGCCATCGCTAAACACCTTCTTTATTTTGCCTTTTAAAAAATAAATTGAGGGAAAAAATTAATTCTTAATGTAAATGTAAAAACTGCTTTCAAAGATCATTAATGGGCATGAAGTTTTTCTCTAACCAAGTAATAATTACACTGATAACCATGATTATTAGTAATAACCTATAGGTAATTAATGGGTCTAGCACTTTCTAAATGCTTCAAGTGCAATATTGGTTGAATCTTTCTAAAATTTCTATGAGGCAGGCATTATTATTATTTGCTTTCTGTTAGAAAACTGGGACACTGAGAGATTAAGGAACTAATATAAAGTCACACCACAAGAAAGCAATGGCAATAGGATTTCCTACCTGGGATGACAATTCCCAGAGCCCCTGTTCATAGGCACCAAACGGCCTTTACTGCACTGATAGGGCTACTTTACTGCACCTGGGCTACTGCGGCACTCCAAGTATAAATAACTTCATTCAGCTGAAAGGGCTGATTCTTTCCTCATTCCTCATTAATAAAATTTTTGCTAGATGCCATCCACTATTCTGGGTACTTGAATTGAAACCATGAAAGTCATAGCCCATCCCACCCTCCAGCCCGTAGTTTAAACACAGGGGATTTAACAACCAGACCAAGCAGTTGGGACATTCCAGTCGCACACAGGTGGGATCCGTGAGCTACAGGGGTGCAGGTTAGGATTCATCACCATGGAAAGGGCTGTCTGCTTGAGCTGAAGGCACTTTAAGGGGACAAGGGGAGCTTCCATAAAGCAAGACTGCTTATTCAAAGATATGGGATCCTGAAGGGGAAGTGTATTTGGAGAAACCCTAATTCATTCCTATGTGACAGGGAGAAGGAGAAGCTGGAAAGGTTGAAGGAAGGTCTGGTAAGAATTCTGGATTGTCCTGAAGGTGGATGGGGGCATTCAGATTTCACTGAAAGACAAGGAAAGGCAGGTCACGATGGATGAGATCTACTTCCCAAACAGATGGCTCTGGTGTTGTGAAGAGAGAGGGGCAGTAAGACACGGGTGGGTTGTTTAGAGTATTGGCACGGGTATGAAGTTTCTTTCCCAAATAAGTGTTGAGGACATATGCTTATACAAATGATAATCACATACAGATTTGTATGAGAAAGTCAGAGAAATAAATAACTGAGACAAAGGGGAAAGGATACTATCAATGTGATACCTTTAAATATTTAATACTACATAGAATTCCATTCAGTTGTTGGAAAATAACAATTACATAGTTCCTCTAGATTTATAAGTGCTATATTTGAAACTTGTGCTAGCTAAGGACCAAAGTAATTCACTACTGATATAATGATGAATGAACAAACAAAAAGAAAATTGAGACATTGTATTCTTATTCCCAGGATTAACTATATGCTGCTAAACTTTGCTTTAAGAGTGTTAAATTATATGTCTCATATTTCTGAAGCAAAGAGACTCAATAAATACAGTTTTAATGCTCAGAGTACAAATCAATTCTTAAGTAAAGAAATAACTACTATCTTTGAAATCGGTTGATTAACAAATGATGCTAAATTTCCTTGTTTGTTTTGCAATAAACCAAAACATTAAATAGAATTTAATTTTTAGTTGTGAAAAAGATTTACCAATAAAGAGTTGTACTTTTTCTGGAAGATAACTCCTTTGCCAAATATGTTATTTTGATAAATAAAGCAAATTTTAAAAGGAAAGATAAACTGTACATCCTTTAGAGAAAGCAATGACATGAAGATATATTTCTGTGACAGTAGAACATTATCACTTTAATAAAATCCAGACCAAGAAGGAGCAGTCAGGTATGAAAATTAACCCAACCCTAACAAGGGGTGCACTATTTGAATGAAATGCTATGTTGTGGTCATGGAAAAGTGCTGTAAACAAATCTTAGTTCTTGTTCTCTAACTAGTGAAAGATTGAGATTGATTCCATAGATTACATCAAGTTATTGTTGGTTTATAAAAAGATCATAATAATATGTTTGTCTCAAGTTTATTTCCCAGTCAAAAGAGATATTACACTAACCAAGATTTCTGAAAAGTAGTAAGCATTCAAAATATTAAGTTTACTCAAAACCGTATTGCAGAAAAATATTAAGGAAGTTTTAAAGAACAGTAACCATGACTTTGTATTGACAGGAGCCATTCCTTATATGCCAGAAACTCCTACCTTTAACGTTGACAGTCCTCAATGTTCACATATAACTGACATATCTTGTAGAAAATTAAGACATTGCACTCACCATGTGTCTCATTTTCAATCCATTTATTAATCTTGTTTCTGGTATCTTCCACATCATTTGTAAAGTCCACCCGTTCTACTTTGGCATCGTATAATTTTTTAGCACATGCAATGTAGTTCTATAAATAAGAACACAGAGCTTGCAGTTACAAATCACCACTAAGTACATGAGAAATGTATCTTTGAACCTGTATCATGATTTCTACTGCTTTATTCACAACCCCACCCACACCTCAAACATGAGTAAATGTAGCTGGATACATAACAAGATGGCTGGAGAGGGTCTGGTAAACGTGAAGTTGAATTTGTATAGCAGACTTGCTCTTTGGACTTCATTTTATCTCAAAAGATTGCAGAGGCAAATGGAGAATATGCCTGAGGCCCACCCCCTTGGTTTACCCACTGCTGCCTCATCAAAAACCCCCAACAGCTGCCTAACTCCCCCCATCCAGGCTAATTATTGCACATAAGAGAAAACCAAGCCCTTGGACTCAGCCCTCCAGACCTGTGCCTGACTTGCCTCATTGCTAGTCACATTCCCCTTCATCCTCTGCCCTCTCACCACCCTCAGCTCCTTACAGTCCCTCAAAAGGGCATCTGTGTGCCCTCTGTCCCTTGAGGCCTTTGAACAACATTCCTTCTTCCTGGAATGTCCCACATTTCTCTTGGTTTTCTTGCTCATTTTCCCAATGTCACTGCCTCTCTTTGACAAATGTCTTTCCAAGATCCCTTCTATGTCTCATAATAGTCACTTTACCTTCTTTTTCTTTTCTTTTTTAATTGGGAAAGATATTAATTGGGGGATATTGTGATAACACTTGCATTCAATGTGTAATGATCAAATCAGAGTAATGAGCACTTCCATCTCTTCAGACATTGATCACAGCTATTATAATACATCTTACTTGCATTTGAGCCCTTAATATGAAATAAGGACCCTATATACCTTGCTTATTATCATACTCCTACCACCCAGCATGTTGTCTTGCATGAAATACATGCTCAGAATTACTTGTTTTAATAAAAGCATGATTACCTAATTTATCAGTACAATTTTCCCCAAAATGTGTGTGTGTGTGTATATATATATATATATATATATATATATATATATATATATAATGAGTGTATATATTTAACATATATATATATACACACACATTTTGGGAAAATTTTTTCATAATTGGAAGAGAAAAGATTTAATGCAAATTATAGGTATTGCCAGTGGGTATACTGACAAATTACATAGGATTTTCAATTCTAATAAGGACTATCTGGTTATTCATGATCTACCTGCAGGATGAGATTAGCTCTATGATGCAAACTTTGTGTACAATATCCATGGATAGGGCTCTTTCCAGCTACTGATTAATTCATCCATCCATTCACCCATCCATCCACTCAGATACTGATTACAAAGAGCAGTTTTAAAGAGCCAGTCTACTGCCTAGATAAGTTGATAAGTGCAAGATATCAGCAAGGAATGAGGTTGCTCAAGAAGAAGGGCTGGGAATTACATAGAGGCTATTCTTTACCACTCCCAGAAAACCCTGGAAAAGCTACAGGCCACTATATGCATTTATACCTTTTATAGGTCCTTAACCTTCTTCAAAGACTATTGCTTATGTCCTTAAAAGTAGACATAAGTAGACATAAACTTAAATGACACAAAGAGTAGAATTCATGGTAATTTACAAGAGCTCAATTCCACCTCAAGAATTTGGTGTTTTAAAGCATCTATAATGAGTGACTTCACAACTAACTCAAGCATTACCTGGTCCTATCTGAGGTCATAATGCGCTGGTCAATTCTTCTCTCACACCTCAATGGCCCTCTCCCCTATTCTCTACTTCAGTTGTTCCAATAAACTAGTCATTTTCTTCAGATATGTAACCCCTCTGCATCTCTAACTATCAGCTAACAATGTTATATTCTACTTCTCTGTGGTCAAGGTCATTTTAGATTACTATCTCTATCGCTGAGAAAGAAATATCCCTC
Source organism: Urocitellus parryii (assembly GCF_045843805.1). NCBI lineage: Eukaryota > Metazoa > Chordata > Mammalia > Rodentia > Sciuridae > Urocitellus > Urocitellus parryii. Next base: position 12,553,715 of record NC_135543.1, read on the forward strand.
TCTTTCAAGGAAAAACCGGGGCCATTAATATTATCTGTGATTGTTAATTGTATGTGTCAATTTGACCGGGCCATGGGGTGCTCACACAATTGACCGAACATTATTGTGAATGTATCTGTGAAGATGCTTCCAGATAAGATTAACATCTGTATCAGCAGACTGAGTAAAGCAGAATTTCTCCATGTAATGGGTATTGGTGGGCCTTTGTTTTGTTTCGATGTCTTTTGGAAGAATTTCAGAAAGATTAGTATTAGTTCTATAAAAGTTTGGTAGAATTCAGCATTGAAACCATCAGGTCCTGGACTTTTCTTTGATGGAATACACCTAATTTATAATTCAATCCCTTTACTCATTATTGCTCTGCTCAGATTTTCTATTTCTTCATAATTTAGTCATCCTAGGTTATATGTTTCCAGGAATTTATCCATTTCTTTTAGATCATTCATTTGTTGGCACCTAATTGTTCATATCAGTCTCTTAAGATCATTTATATTTCTGTGGCATCAATTACAACATCTTCTTTTTCATTTCTCAGTGTCTCTTTTTCCTTAATAATCTAGTAGAGGTTTGTCAGTTTAGTTTATTTCTATCAAAAAGCCAACTCTTAGTTTCATTGATCTTTTTGGTTGTTTTCTAGGATCTATTTCATTTGTATCTATTCTAGGGTTTATTATTTCCTTCCTTCAGCTAATTTGTGGCTTAGTTTGCTCTTTCTCTAATTCATTGAGATATAGTATGAGGGTTTTGGGGTTTTTTTTAGCCTTTTCTTCCTATCTGATTTAGGCATTTATTGTTATAACCTTCCTCCCATGACCACCTTTCTGCATCTCATAAAATTTGGTGTGTTGTGTGTCCAGTTTACTTTATCTCAAGCTATTAAAAATTTATCTTTCTAAACTCTTTATAGACCTAACCATTGGTGGTTCAGAGGGAAAATGTTTTTGTTTTTGCTTTTCTCTAAGACCTGAAATTTTTCTGTTACTTTGAAAGTATTTTCAATAAGTGTTTTTTTTTTTTTAAAGTAGAAAGAAGCACTACAAAGGTTAGGAAAACAAGAGGAGTCAGAGGTAACCTGATACCCAATGGGTCACTCACTAAAAGAGAACACGGAGAGACAGAAGGTACGGGATCAGGAGATCTGGTGTGTTTAGGAACCTGCAGATGCCAACTTGAGGACTTACATGGGGCAGGGATACAGTTGAGCCTGGCATTAAGGAATAAGTGACGGCTTGTCACATGACTGTGGAGCGATGTAAAAACACAGAGGACAGCCTCCAGAAACTCTATACTGTATTCATAGATCATCTCTCCCTGTGTAGAAAGGTGGATTGAAAGTGGAAGATGACCAAGTCAAACCCCTAAAGTACATTTAAGTTTTAAGGATGATTAGAGAAAAGATGATAAGCAGAAGAGATTGAGATGAAGTGACTAGAGGAGAAAGTAGAAAAGCTGGGAGAAATTAATGTTATAGAAATCATGAGAGGAGAAAGTTCCAGGGTCATCAACAGGGTTGCCAAGAGTCTAGCTGGGATGGGAGACCGTGGCACAGTAGTGACAACCGCATACTTTGAGGTTTTCCCAGGAATACTTGCTGAGGAAATTTGTGGCATTGATATGAATTTGGAGGTTTGCTGGAGAAGGAGGGAGTCGGGAAGAGAGTGGTTAAGGAATGGATCCATGAGAAATTTGGTATAATGGTGAATATGTTCAGAAAAATTGGAGGGGTCAAGAGATTGAGTAACAATCAAAACAGCTGAAGAACAGGTAGAGTGGAAGTGAAAGAACAAGAAGCCTGGGATGCTATGGATACAGAGGAGATCACCTATGAAAACAGTAAGGAGAGAGGATCAGGGAACAGAAGCCAGCAAGTAGGGCCGACTAGCCACTTGCGTGGTTTTCCCAATCCACGGCCACACTGAAGTTAGCCAGACAGTGGCAGCAGTTGAGGGAACATGGAATGGCATTTATAGAAGGGTGGCCCAAGTCATATTCAGAACAGATTGGGAACAAAAGGGAGAAGATATCAGATATGACAGTTGAGTCTTCTATGAGTGGAAAAGGCATTATGGATCAAAATCTAAATAGATTGGCAATTATTGAAGTTTTTGCTGATTTAAAAAATGATTAAAATGTTGTGATTCATTACATTTAAAATAAAAAGTACTTTCTAGAATAACTAATGGCATTGCTTCCCTTTACCACCTCCCTGCCCAGTATTGTGGGTTGAACCCTGTGGTGCTTTACCACTGAGCTACATCCCCAGACCTTTTTAATTTTTCATTTTGAAACAGGGTCTCATTAAGTTGCTGAGATTGGTCTCAAATTTGTGATTCTCCTGCCTCAATCTTCTGAGTAGATGGCACTATAGGCATGCACCACCTCCCCCACTTGCATTGCTTTTTACATACCATGTGTACAGAAAAAAGCATGGAAATCTGCTATAAATAGTAGCATGATAGCCAGGCATGGTGGCAGGTGACTATAATTCTAGCAGCTCAGGAGGCTGAAGCAGGGGGATTGTGAGTTCAAAGCCAGCCTCAGCAATTTAGCAAGGTGCTAAGCAACTCATTGAGACCTTGTCTCTAAATAAAGTACAAAAAAGCATTGGGGATGTGGTTCAAAGTGGTTGAACTTCCCTGTGTTCAATCCCCAGTACCCCCCCAAAATAGTAGCATGATAGACAGATCAACACCCAGTTTAAAGGAGTTAGTAGTCACTCATGGGGACAGCGGTGGATATAAGAAAAGAGAAATCAGATGTTGAACATACAAAGAGACCCAGTAAAAAATTGTGCAGAAATCTTTTTATGAAGAGTCAGAAAGTGACCTGATGCTTCATAATTGGCCAGAGACCAAAGATTTGGGAGTTTTATTGGGAGGGGCAAAGAATTTGAGTGGGTGACAAACAGAGAAAAAAATAATGATTGGGTGGAACAGAGAGAGCTGGCAAAGATGAAGGCAGAGATTAGCCCAGCCATGTCTGAGGCAGAGTTTTATAGATAGTTGTCTGAGGAGTGGAGAATTAAGAGGGAGAGAAAATATGTACAGAAAAACTATAGGCAGTTCATCTGCTTAACTGTCCAAACCAAGTAAGCAGTTTTTGGTAGTCATAGCAACCAGAGCATGGATTGGGCATAGCAACCAGGAGAGAGTCTTCTGTGCCTAACAGGCCTGTGGGTAAGCAGGATGCTACGATGAATGCATCCATTACCAACATTATGCAGAAGTACAAAAAATTAGTCTGTGACCCCCTTTTCCAACTCTGTGTTAGATTTGAGCTTCTCTTCTACCAATGGCTGGTCTTATCTGGTCATATCTCCCAAGAGGGACTCGTTTATAAACAGTCTCACAGTAATATAAGAAAATTCTGGAAGGAGAGGTGAAAAGCACGGCTGAGAAAAAAGGAGAAGAGCTCACACCAAGGATGCCAAAGATGTCTCACTAGACCCAAAGCGCAAAGGAACACTGATGGACACTTCCTATGGGCCCTGGACTCCCCTAAATGTGCTGAATGCCCTCTAAATACAGCTCAAAGTCTCTGCCAACCCAGAAGTTCTCTTCTACTTGGAGCCCATCATTCCAGAGACTCAGAATATATGGATTCCTAGCATGAAAAGTTGAACTCTGGACACAGTGATGATATTTTGAAGATATTTGGCAATGTGATTAGCCATAAGGAAAAAAAATCACTTTTGTATGGCTAAGTAAAAAGGCATAAGCCTTTCTTCACACACACACACACACACACACACACACACACGCACGCACACACAATTGAACAATATTCCAGATCCAGAGTGGAATTAATCTTCTCAAATAAGCAGTTTTCACCTACCTTATGAATGTCAAATATTTTTTCTGCAAAAATACCATTGGCAATGCTGAGTTCATAATCCTTGTGGGATGAATTTATATCAGAAAGAACTCTTTTCAATTGATACTGGAGTCCTGGCTGCTATTAAAAGATGTGTTAAAAAAAGTTGTTTAAAAATTTATTCTTGAACTTTAGGTATATGCATAATCGTAAGTACCTGTGAAATAAAACATGTACATTATACTATAAAAGAACTCAAAATGATGCTATAAAAGCAGCAAGTGATGCCATATACATATCCAATGTTTCACCCTTCCTCATAATAATGTCTGTTATCAAATTTGAAAATTTACTGAAATGGACTTAGAATAAAACTGTTCATACGAAGCAGTTTGTTTAACATGTGTACCAAATAGTTGATTTTACCAACATGTTAACTGTGATAACGTAGGAGAAAGGCATATAATTTAGATTCATTTGAACTTAACAAAATCTGGGCAAAACACAAGTAAAATAGTTGTAAATTAATAATTAACAAGTAAATTGTCAAAATTTTATTTGAAATATCTGGGGATCTGGAACAGGCTTCATTGTTTTAAAAAAAGAGAGAACATATTAAAATATATTCATTAAACAATAATTCTCAATTTAGTCTCATTCTCTTTTTTAAAAGATCATATTGTCTTTACCTGGTTGTTGGAAGAGTTTCCAAGTCCTGTGTTAAAGTAAAGGGTCTACAAACAGAACAGAAGGAGAATGGTTGTCAGAATCAGAGATTACCAGGGAAATGGCTGACAAGAGGCCTTATAGATAAAAGTATTTCTTTCCCAATACATTTGTCTAATTGCTATTCCAAGTTCACCAGTATGCTAGAGTGATGCTCCCCATGACCCCAAATGAACACCAGTGAACTGAGAAGGAGAGAAGCATGTTATAGTTTTATTTTTTATTTCATTTTTCTCTTTCTCCACATGCTGACTTCTCTCAGCTTCACCAGGATTTTGGAATTCATGTTAATACACAAAAACACTACAGTGACTGGCTTCCATAAAAACATGCTCATGGGTGGTGCATTCACACTGGGTGCTAACGCTATGTTGCCTACTGGGCCTAACATCACACAGAACAGAAAGCATATTAGAACATTTGAACCTGAACCCAACAGTTTACCATATAGTCAACGAATTCTGCCAAAGTCCTTACGAAATAACTCAAGATACCTGCGAACTGTTTTATGATCTGTTGAATGACTCAGCCTCTTTTTAAAATGACCTTACAGTTATCCTTTTAGCATTTAAGCCAATACAAATTAGGTCATCCACTCATGAGTTCATTTAACATTTATTTTTTTTACCTACTAGATTCCCACACAACTTATTTTTAAGTAATTCTTGAAACATATAACCCATTAGCATTTCCTACTGATTATTATCCCTAAATTTCTTGAAATTTCATTTTATAAAATAAACTTAAGCTTTGCTTTTATTGGCCAAGTCCTAAAACACTGTGTCCTTCCCATTTGAAAACTTGAAGGACTTTCTCCCTTCCCTTTTTTCCTGCCCCCAATCTTACAGAAGTCTCAATATGTGTAACTTCCCGTAATTTTCAAGTTACTAGTAATACAAAACTGATCATTGTGTGAATACATGCCTTACTTTATCCAATAGATTTCAGCACAGAAACTCAGGTTTTTGCTAATAAATTTAGTTAAGGTAGTCACTTGTATTGACTAAATTTTAAAGCTACATTTTATGTATCAGGTATGATTTTGATTATGAAAAGAACATTTCAGTCTGATAGAGGGTTTTCTCATCTATTCTCTGTGCAGAGAACAGTCAAAGCTGTTTTCAATAAAACCCACCATCACTGCTGTCACCTCCCCCAGCAGCCCTGCCCTCTGGGCCATTGTGGAAGCTTGACTCAAGGTCACACTATGGTGGCTTCAGACAAAGGAATTGAACTTTTCAGACTCTATCAAGGTTATGCTTACAGAGGTTTATCAAATGTAAAATGTTATAAATCTGCAGTTTTATATTAAATGAGTTTATTGTTTTTAAAAAATATGTTATATTCATGATAAAATAGAACTAGAAAGCTTAATTTTTTTCAATTTAAAAACTTCCTTACTTACACTAGTAAGTATAAACATCACTGCTGCATTAAGGTATAGTTTTGACAAGCATTAATTATTTTTTATAATATATTTATTCTAATATGGTATATATGACAGCAGAATGCATTTTGACTCATTGTACACAATTGCAGCACAACCTTTAATTTCTCTGGTTGTACATGATGTACCATCACACCATATGTGCAGACATACATGTACCTAGGTAATGATGTTCATCTCATTCCACCATGTTTCCTGCTCCCACAGCATTAATTCTTTGCAAGTGGATTTTGTTTCAATTGTGAGTGATTAACATATCACATATTCATCTGTGAAAGACTCAAAATTTTGAACTAGAACCTTAAGTGTCCATGTGCCAGAGGCCCTTGGACAGTTCTGGGCTGGCAGTACACAGCAACACCAGTACTTTATGAAGGAAAAAGTTTCCTTCATAAATCTGTAGGTTTGGTAAACTGTCATTGTGAGACTGCAGAACTGAAAACCACAAGTCAACACAGTCCACAAGAAAACGTGTATGTGTATGTGTGTTATGATGAAGAAAATATGTAAGATATCATTTTAATCTTAAACTTTCACTGTATTATGATAATCTTACTTCTTTCCAACATTTCTACTAGATAAAAGAATAATTCACCCTCACTGCCTATACAGAAAGGAAGAACACAATTGGCTGCTCTCACTGTCAATCATCAAGTTTAAGAGGCTGGCCAGTCACTTCAAAGGAGAGCAGCAGAGGCCACAGCACATCCACTGAGCTTTTCAGTAAACAAAAATTCCCTGGATTCCCTTTTAATGGAAGAGCAGAGAGGTATCCAGGTACACTCAAAAGATTTATGAACTTTTTTGATGGATGCTGAATATATGAATTTTTGGAGATCTTGGGGTTCCAAAATGTTCATTCTCTGCCTCAGAGAAAAGAAAATCACATCATAATTTGAAGTCCAGCAAAAATAAGAGCTTTCCTGCCTCTTTTGGCAAAAGCAAAACAAAACAAAACAAAACAAAAGCTTTCTAAAACATACTGGTGGCCACATGAAACAATGAATTTAAATTTTAGTGTACTGTTGAGTAAAGGCAAGGATTTCCCTCTTATAATAGCTTATATGTTGAAAATGGTTTACTGATTTGATAGTTCCTCATTCCTCCCCACCCCAGGAAATTTTACTCATAAGTTAGGATTAGTGACCCAAAATTCTCAAAGAACAATGAATTTTATCCTTCAAATAGAAAAGGGTTTCCCTTAGGAAATGTCCTAAAACATCATTGTTAGCCTGCCTTGTGGCCATCATGGTATTAGCTCCTGGAGCTGAACATCTGTGATGTTTCCACATTACTAAGAGGAAAAAGTAGGGCTAGGATTTTGGCTCAATGGTAGAGTGTTCGCCTCACATGTTTGAGACCCTGGGTTTGATCCTCAGCACCACATAAGGATAAATAAGTGAAATAAAGTTATTTTAAAAAAGAGATAAAAAGTAGAAAAATATCATCTGAAGAATATAATTAAGGAGAGGATCAAAAAAAAAACTTGGTACACTCAAAATGGCAGTCTTTTATAAAGAATGTCAAAAGAAGTAAATGATCTACCAGCCTTTTATAAATTTACGTAAAGAGTTAATACCCACAACAATAATTGGAATAATATTTCAAGTCATCTTTGAAAAGAAAAGGGTATGCAATATTGACAAGATCCTGACATATCAACACACAAGATGATGTTAGAAAGGACTGCGTTTGAAACCCAGGAAGGACTTCCTAGCCACAGTGACCCAGGTAATTTTTTCCAGATTCCAGAAAAAGTCAGAGCGGGGTTTGGAGGAGCAATCAGTAGCCTCATCCCCAGCCCAGAAAGATTCTCGGCTGGTCTTCCCAGTCCTTTGCTTTAGGGAATAAATGCTGTTGATCTTTAACAAAATCAACTCAGACACATCCACAAATACTAGAGAGGCAGAGACCAACCTGTGGGAGCAGGCAGCAGAGGCCACGAACATGGGCCTTCCACCTGTCTGCCTCCCCTCCCAGCAGGTGCAGCAGGACCATGTCCCAGCACAGGGTCTTCACCATCATGAACTTCTAACAGGACGGTTTAAATCTCAACTATTGCCCCCTTGGAGGTGCCAAACAGCTCATTCAGAGACCACAGAGGGGACAGAACTGACAGATGGGTAACAGTAAAGTGGGTCAGACTTCTAGCCTGTATTTCATCACTGAACAAGAAAAGACCTGGTGAACAACAGCAACAATAATAGCGACAGGTTGGTGAGGAGATGAATATGTTAACTGGCTTGATTTAATCTTTCCACAGGTATGCATCAACCAAAACAACAATTTTTATTTGTCAATTAAAATTAATTCACTTTATAAATAAAAAAATAAAAAGTTAACTTTTTTTAAAAAAAAGATAGTAGTGAAATAAAATAAGGAGTGGAGACTTTGTTGGTGGTGGTTGTGTTGATGGGTTAGTTGGCTGGTATGTATGGCAGGAAGTAAAAGTACATAGCCTGACTGACGTGGTAAAACAGATTATTCATCAAGAAAACATAAACTGGAATAGTCAATTCAGTGGCTGCAAAATTAGAAGTGCTTAATTATTTTTGTTTGTACATTCTGAGGAGCAAGTTAATGATTACTTCATGATTCAACCTGGGCAATATTGAAAAGAATAAAATAAAAAAATGGAAAATTTCATCAATTGGGAGGCAGGAATAGGATTAATTATATAGATATAAAAGTCAAAAATAGTCATTGAATATCTAGGAAATATAAGATATAAAGCTCAATCAGGACTTGAGAGATAAAATTTAAGATCCTGCCATTACTTGAAATTAGGCAATTTTAGATTTTCCTTTTTCAATGTGGCTCATATTATAACCCATTTTTTCTAATAGTGGCTACTATGCCCAAGTGTGATTTCCTTTTGGGCTTTGTTTGAGTTTTCCCTGGGTCCTCCAGGCTATGAGATCTGAAATGCAAAGGGTCACTCTACTAGGAAGTGATAAAATGTACTGTACCTGGGGTAACAAGGCATGGAATTATTGAGGCAGAATGAACATGTGCCACCCCCAGGCATGGACGGACCAAACCCAGGGGCAGCCATGGACTCATTCCACTTCTGTCCCTCCAACCAACTGTAGGAAAGGTCTAAATAACTGCTAGGCAAAGGTGGATATGTCCTGCTGCACCAGTTTATAATTGCTGGAATCTTGGTCATGTTTCTGTAAAAAAACAAAAGGTGTGGGTTTTCTTAATGTGGTCATATATGCTTTGTTTGACCACATCTCTAGTTTGAGAGGGTAGATTTGGGGTAGGGAGGACCATTCTGATGCTGGAGTAAATAAATTTTGTACGCGACCAACTAAACCAGCCAGTCTCTCTGGGAAGGTTTTCAACTAAAAGACATCAGACACCTAATAAACAATATCACCTTATTGACCAGGAGGAAAGTGGAACCACTCAGAAAGAGGTATGAAAACTTAAAAAGGCTATGATTGTCCACCTTAGTCTTAATAGGCTACAGAGAATCTGAACCTACCTTAATTTCTACTTCATCTTAATCTAGAATGATAATATGAGAAGGCAAACTTGATACACAAATTAATCACTTAAAATTCAGAAGTAAGAGGGCTGGGGATATAGCTCACTTGGTAGAGTGCTTAGCTCTAATGCACAAGGCCCTGGGTTCAATCCCCAGAGCCACAAAGAAAGAAAGAAATTCAGAAGTAAAGTCTCTGCAGACATCACAATGGCAGTCTGGAGTTCTCGTATCCCCTGGGGTCCCTTATCCCCTAGTTCTGCTGTTGTAGAGCATGAAGAACACCAGTCTCCTTTCCCATTTTGCCTTGGCCAGATACATGGATTTTCAATGCCTTAAAAAATATGGTCATCATCTTTTCCCAATGGATAGAAATATTAGGGGTAGAATATGTTTAAGGACTCTGGGTTCTTAAACAACCCTTCCTTTGTTTTATACTCCATGTCATCATGACTGTGACTCCAACAGAGTTGGCAACCTATCATTAGGACAAGAAGGTTCAAACAAGGACCTTACTCCTCCATGGAATTGTTTACTTTTTGCTAAACCAAGGGAGGAAATAAAAACATGAATCTGTATAACTTGGACTGTGTCATTATAATTGTTTCATTCTTGTGGCTTTGTGACATCTGTAGAAAATAAATATTTTTGCTCCCAAAATGTAAGCTCTCTATTCACCTCACAGATTGTTTCTTATGCCAAATGTTTTCTTTGATATAAGGAGGTTGATTCATAGTGGGATAGGGAGATGGAGCATGGGAGGAATAGACAAACTCTATAAAGGGCAGGGGGTTGGAGGGGAAGGGAGGGGGCATTGGATAATTAATGATGGTTGAATGTGATGATCATTGTTATCCAAAGTACATGTATGAAGACAGGAATTGGTGTGAAAATACTATGTATACAACCAGAGATATGAAAAATTGTGCTCTCTATATATGTAATAAGAATTTTATGATGCATTCCACTATTATATATAAATAAAAAAAGAAGAAGAAAATAAATGAAGTTTGCCTATCAGTACGCCCAAAATGAAAAGGAAATGTTGCAACTGGAAGTCATTGCTGTCAATCATCACAGTTGAAAAAGGAAAGGGAGAGAAAGTCTCTCCAATTTGCATCTACCAACCTTGAACATGAGTAGTTCCTTTGTACCTTTCTCTCTTAAAATGAGGGGACAGGAATGGGAGGGTCCAGTTTCATGATCTTTGAAACAGTTCAGGGAGAAACATGAGAACACAGTGGGAACTATATTTGGTTTTCACTTAATAATGTCTTGATTAAACTACAAATGCTTTGTAAATTCATATAAATATAATTATAAAGCATAATTTGATGCTAATTTATGTCATAATTTATGTCTACTCTTCAGAATTTTAAGCCTTTACTCATTACCTTCTAAAAAGAACCCAGTAATATGTGAAGGGAGAATGAAAAGAATCAGAGGTGTGGTTCTAGGAGTATTCTTGCTGTCTCCTGGCTCAAAAACAAAGTTGGGGCCTGAAGGGGGCAGGGGTATAGCTCCAGAGCAAAGTTCTTTCTTGGTATTCACAAGGCCCTGGGTTCACTCCACAGCACCTAAAAAAATGAATGCTACAACCTGCAGAGGGATCCTGGAGATGTGTGAGGACGTGACACCCTGTACATTCCCAATGCCGTCCACTGATATGGGCATCACTGTGAAATATTTCATCAGAGTGAAATATTTTCTCAAGGCAAACAATTTGTCCCTGTGATTAATTACAAAAGCTGAGACTGACCTTATCAATTTGCCGTGCACAGTCTCCTTGAGCACCCAAACGGACCAGGCTCAGGGCGGTGAAGATGCTCAGAAAGGACAAGAACACATTTTCATTTCCCTGACTGTTGTCCATCTCTTTGAAGAGGTCAAAGCCAAATTCTGCATTTGCTGCAGCAAGGGAGGCCATTGTGAAATGGAGTGCAGCCTAGGAGACAACAGAATTTCAGTTAGTTCAGAGATCATTTTCTACGAGCATTGAGATTTTTGTAAACATTTGTTGTTTAAATTCAAAGCTTCATCTCTTCGGACTTAAATGCAATAATCTAAAAGCTTATAACAGAGAGCAAAATTTCCTTTGGCTCAACATTCTTGTTGTCAATACTCTACCACTCTATCCTCAGGCAAAAATATTATGATACACTAATTTTTCTCACATTGATATTCTTCAGTGCAGCATTTCTACCTGTGCTCTCCTATTGTCTTATACAGGTAATATTCTTGATTCTCCTTGAGGGGACATTTCTACCCTCAAGTAGCCTTGAGCTACCTGAGCATTTCTATCCTTTTAAGTAGCCTCTGGTTTCAAGTCCCAAGCAGATGCATTCAGGGAATCACAATTTCTCACATCACCCAATTTCTACTGAAATAGAGCAAAAGTTCTGTTTGAAGTAAACATTACATTATTCCATAGTCTAGCCAAGGTGCTATAGCCTTTGCTTTCTAAAACACCTGTAACTTAATAGTGTTAAAATTTGGAGGTTAATACATCACTTCCTTATCCCTTCTCTCTACTATGGCCTCCAATACACATTGTTAGAGCAATCATTTGTTACAAATTTTTTTCAGGACCACCTTAATTTAAAATATTACACATTCTTAGTCCCATAAGTGTATTTATTCTTTTAAGACAATTTTCTGATTCTCATTGAATTATGTGGTTACTATAGTATTTATCATGGACATAAAAATGTTCCAACACACAGATCTATCACTCAGTAGAAAACCAGGTCTGCAGTAGCAGATTTAGAATAGAGAATGAAAATCAGATTATCTTTAAATTCTGGAAAGTGTTGTTTCTAAAACGCAGAAGACTGACACCCCCGTGACATTTTCAGGAATCTATGTTGGTATTTCTTTGAAAAATTTTTCCACAGCTCAATGATCTTAATACCACAGTCCTGGTTGTCTCAGACTAAATGAACTTGCATGGATGCTCCTAATTATTCCCTTTGAATATGCCATGATATTACATCTAGTGACATCTCTAAGACTCATAAACCTTAGGAGGCCCAGTCCTACTCTCAATCTTGCTGTTTCAAGTTGTGTGTCGTTGGTCAAGTCCTTCATTTCTCTGAGTTTCTAAGGTGCATCATACCTCATGAGATGATCTGTTTTCAGGATCTAGCTTAGCTGTGCTCAACAGAACATCATACATTTATCTATCTTCTACCCAATAAGAGGGGAACATCATAATAGCTGGTATCTGATGGGGGAAAGTATGGTGTGGGAGGAAAAAAAAAGGAGGAGAAAAATGGAGTGTTCTAGAATTGCCATTGTGTTGACTTGGTTGCATTCATAAATAATGCCTTTAAAGTTACAAGTGAGAGTATAGTATTTTGTTTTATTTTTATCAATTGAGACCTTGAGTTGTTTTTTTAATTAACAATACCTATACTAGTAGTAGACAGTCAATAAATCAAAACTGGTAAAAGAGCAACAACCTAATCAGTCCTAAAAGACAACAAATGAGATTTTTCTGGAAAGAGCATTCCTGAGGAATTCATACTATATGCTTTGGAATACCAAGCTCAGAGAACATTGTCGAGGCAAGAGGCCATAAATAATGGTTTCTTAGGGTCAAGTTCAGCTGTTTGCCATTCATTGTACATCCCATTCCTCAGATGCACTCCAGGATCATAAGGTAAGAACATCATTTATATCCCACATGCCCTTTATTCTAAGAAAGATCATCTACATCTTCTAAAAGTTATCCAGGACTGGGAGCAGTTCAGTGGTAGAGTGCTCTCCTAGAACGCATGAGGCCCTCGGTTTAATATCCCCACTACCACCAAAGAGTTAAAAAATAAAATAAAAATTATCCAGAAAAATATTAAATTGATTCCATCTCTAATGCAAGTACTCCAGGGTGAGGAACTGTGGCGGCTGTCACTGACGCTACGGGAGAAACCTTGCCGCAAAGGAGGGGAGAAAACTGAAAGTTGGAGGCACAGTGAGGGGCACCGGTAGGGCTTAAGGCCCCCAAACAATCAGGGATTCTAATCATATTTTAGACCTAAAATAGGAGTATTGCTTCTTAAATATGAAACAAATAAGGCTGACATTAACAAATATGCAATTAAGTCTATGAAAATTAAACAATGATTTTTATATTAAAGTAAGTAGGCATAAGAATCTCATTTCTTTCTGGGGGGGGAAGGTATGCTAAATTCTCTCCCTTCAAAAGAGTTTCCGAGATTTCATGCTGATTGCTGAAAATCAGAGACAGCACTAAATGAAATGAATCACTCTTAGAAAGTAACATCCAGGGCAAAAGCCCAATAATCTCTTCCAAATATTGACTGTGAAAATTAGGTTTGGTAGAGGATTCTGGGTCTATTTCAACACATTGAAATAATGTGGGTAAGATCCTTTAAAATAAGACCTGAAAGATTTTAATGGCCCTGTATGGGGACCTGCTTACACAGTCCCATGGGGATCTGCAAGCTACCTGGTACCATATCCCAAAATGTATTTTTCCTTGCTCAAGCCCCAGTTTTTCTGGTTGCTTTGCAAAGTACTACTTTATTCCTTGGAGAAGAAATGCATTTTCCTATTTTTCAACATTATTTTTCAATTACTCTCTAAGCAATAACCACAGATATTCAAGTTTGAATTTTTCAGTCATCCTGGTAACTTGCCACAAAACTGTAATACCAAAGAGAAGAAAAGCAACACAGGAATTAGTTCATTCAAGAAACAGAATACATAATTTTCTTGGCTAAGTTAATCTTCTGGCAGAGAAATCATACTAGATTAAAAAATAATTACCAGAAAACAAGAGCCAAGACATTCCTAGACAATTATAAATTCTCAAGTAATAACTTTTAGAGTGACAGGTAGCACTAAACAGGATGTACTTAAACACCTTTGTACAGACATGTTCACGAATGCTGAAAATAAATTCCAAAAATGTTCTTCCCATAATTGCTTTTATTATGTTTTTTTAAATGCAGATGCACTAGTTTTTAGAAATGAAAGCAAGATTCTTTGCTCTTCATCTGAGATCAAGTCTGAGTCTCAATGGCAAACAGATAATTTTATTTAAGGCTGAACTAAGGCTCTATGCCCCAAGCGTCCATCAGGGATGGAAGAATCAAAATTGGCATGAGGCCAGAACTGTGATTTTCCTTCCTCCCTTAATTACTTTCACAGCAACTTAAAAACAAATAATTAAAGCATGAGTTAAAAAAAAAAACTAAATTCTGAAAGCCTCAAAGAAGTACCAAATGACTTGGATGGCAGTTAAATAACCAAGACTACTGAAAAGAATATAAATTACATTAAAGCTGCAGAAGATGCCAGTGTGACATTCCCCCGAATGCCACTGTGCAGAGAGAGCAGTAAGGAGATTCCTTTCAAATCATAAGAAAACGTGGCTTTAAAAGACTAGTTTTTCTTCTCCAAAACAAAGCACATTTTGATGTTTCTTGTGTAAATACCTTGGCTTAATATTCAACTAGGTAATTAATTTAGAACTTTCAAGTTAATGCAAATTAGCCAATACTCATGAAAGTTCTTCTTCCCAAACTTCAGACTTGAGGCCTTCAAACCCTACAGCAGACTGAGACTTACTTGATTGTATACAGTATATTTCAATCCAAGAACTTTTTACCTTTCATTCCTATAGTCAAGTTGCTATTGGTGTTAAAACAATACTGAAGCTTTGTTTTAAAAGTCTAATTTTTAAAAAAATAAAAATAATTTTTAAAATAAAGCAAAAAAAAACAGTCACAAAATAAATTCAATAAAGCATGAAATTATAATGACAATATTTCTTGGACCTAGACTTATTGCATCTAATTGATCAATTATCTACATTAAATGCTTGTTAAAAAACATTATCTAACCTTAGGATAATTTTGGCCATACACAGAAAATTAATCCTAGTCCATGGTGCCTTATTGAAAAGAAGCCTTCATATTTATTAAACTAAAATATACATATCAGAAGGTAATGAATAACTATTAAACATGCTGAGTTTTTAATTCTTATAAATAAGTCAAAGACGATGCTAGAAAAATAGTTACTACTCTACAAAAGTATTTTCAAGTCTTTCCACAGATTTAAATTTTGATCAATGTCTCATCAGATGATTAACTCATTACACTATTAAAACATAGTTCAACACTAGTCTCAAAAATCCGTACATTCCAACACGTAATGCCTTAAGTAAGAATACTGGAAATATAGAATCTGGATCGTACTTAATTCCCTATTTATCTATTTAGAGATGGGACAAAGTTCTCCACTGGAGCTGATCCCCTCCATGTCACCACTGAAAACCAGGCACCAATAGGCCGTGAAGGAGAGAAGTGAACAGATGAGATGGTTTGATAGTTTGATGAGTTTAGTGTCTCAGATACCAACAAGCAGCCAAGATTCACTCATTTCTCCAATCTCTCTCTCTCCCTCTCTCCCTCCCTCCCATCCTCTCTACACAGCCAGATTTAAGGGTAGACTTTGGAAATATTTACCTTACTGTCTTCATAGAGGAGGTTGGGAGCTGGTTGGGCGAGTCTGAAAGACTTCCCTGCACAACTTTGAAATATAAAGCCTCTGACTCAGACACTCCCTGCTTGCTTCTGTGATGACCATGATAGGTTTAAATAATGCTATTAAAATGAAATTATGTTCAGGCCCTTTGTGGAATGAACTAAAAGAAGTTTGAAGAGTATTAGCTACAGCTCCTATTCAAAATAGTCAAAACAGATACTTTCAACAAATGAACTTTTGGTATGAAATTGTATTTAATTTGATACTCAACATCACATGGTATTTTTGTATAGGATATGTAGTTATCCGTACTCTAGGAACAGCTGGGAATTCAGTCACTGATTTTTGTTATTGCTATTTATTTTATTTTATTTTTTATTTGTTGCTCATGACAATACAATGATCTTGACATATCATACATTTGAATCAAATGGGGTGTACAGGTTTCAGAATCACATTGGTCATACAGTCACCTATATGCATATAGCAATACTAGTGTCTATTTTATTCTGCTGCCCTTCCTCTCCCCCCTTGCCCTCCCCTCCCATCACCTCTCTCTACCCGATCTCATGTGACACATTTCTTTTTTTTTTTCCCTCACACCATCATACATGTATTCTGTATAACTAAGGGGGGGTCTCCTTCCATCTTCTGTGCAATTCCCCTTCTCCCTCCCATTCCCTCCCACCTCTCTTCCCTATTTAGTGGTAATCTTCTTCTTATGCTCTTCCTCCCTACCCCATTTTTTTAAATCCTTCCCCCTCCAGTTTTTGTATAGAACAGGAGATACAACAAAGCCCCTCCTTTGATATTCATATTCTGGAAGCTGCAAGTTCACTATTACAAAAGAACACAGTGCAATATGAGAGATTTGATAAAAGCAAAGATCTGGAGAACAACATGTGCATTTTTTCATTTACCATAAAACAAGAATTCAGATCAATCACATTTTAATTAAATACATATGTATATATTATATATATGTATATCATATATGGTCTATCATATATATGTATATCATATATATGTATATCATATGTGTATCAAGTGATACATATGATATATATGGTATATATGTATCATATGATACATATGATACTTATATATGATACTTCTGTTGGAATTGGGGAATACTGCATTTTGGGGGTAAGTGAGTTGACCTCTTTGAGAGGAGTAATATTGTCCTTAGTGTCTGACATTACCTTATACATTATTCCTACAAGCATTTGCCCACAGTCTTCATTTTTAATTGTATGATTTATTGTTAAAATTGAATATCTCAATCATCTGAAGCTCTCTAGGGTGAATATTGTATCAGGCAGCTAGACGTGTTTGAATATATTGAACACATGGGGGAAATAGCTGCCTCCATCAGAAGAGTACTACATTAGGGATAAGAGAATAGAAAAGTAACCACACCAAAAAATGAGAAAATATGATCATGATTAACTCCGGAAAAAAAAACAGATTATATTCTGAAGCATATATCACAGTGCACTTGATTTTGGCAGAGGCATTACTAGGGATTGAATACAGGGATGCTTTACCACAAGCTTCTTCCCTAGTCTGTTTTGTTGTTTATTTTGAGACAGGTCATGCTAAGTTGATGAAGCTGACCTGAAATTTGCCATCCTCCTGCCTCAGCCTCCTAGGTCACTGGGATTAAAGATGTGCACCATCACATCCAGCTCCTGGTACACTGTGGATAAAATTCTCTTCATTGTAATAATTTAAAAGTTGAATTTTGGACTAAACAAAACTTATTTCTCAGGGAAATTAAGAGGAGATTTTAAAGGGTGAGGTGGAACAAAGTTTTGAAGTAGTTTATTATCTTTCCATGAATGTAAGTTTATAGATAGTCTTCAAAAGTCAAAGCACAAAAAGTCAACATTAGTTTGCTATTTAGACATTCAGAAGAAGATGTGAGAAGTAGCCTTAAAAGCATTTGAGCATGTTGTTCCTACTAAGTGGAAAGCCAAGTGGGAGGTAAAGGACCAGCAGAGATTGTTGATTGACATGATAAGTTTTGTGATCTCATGTGGACTGCTCATCACTTAGTTCATATGTAAACTAGAAGTAAAATATGAACAAGTTATTAGATCTAGGATTAAATCTTAACTTGGCAACTCTAACTGTGTGATCTGGAAGTAACTTAATTTCTCTGTGCTCAATTTTTTCATTCACAAAATAAGAATTTAGATCAATATTCATGATAATCAATAGGGCAATTGTAGGACAGACCCTCAACAGTGTTAATTCTTCTTTCTATCTCTTCTCTACCACCACTTTGCCCTTGCTATAGTATATCATATATCATTACTATGCAACATTAAAAGAACTTGGTCACTTCTGCCACTCTCATGCAGTATTTTACTTGCCGAAGTCTGGGGTTTGCCCCTAATATCCCTCTGATATGGTACTTCTGTCCCTTTCAGGAAAATATTGCAATGGCCTCTACTAGGGGCTTTAATCATAGGAGAACTAGGTAGGATTGGGTGGCTGGGAGTGAAAGCTCAGAGCTAACAGCAGGGAGAAGTAACTGAACTGCATGGACAATGATTGTGGAGGAAAGAGTGAGGGTCACCAGCTTGTCCCAGATTTCCTGGGACTTCCTGAACTTGGCATCCTGGAACTCCCTCGGTCTTGGTCGAACATTCATGGGTGCCCACCTTCTTCCTTCAGGTACTGTTTCCAGAACTCTCACAAGACCTGCTTATCTGATGCACCCAACCATGACACACTGGGTCAACTCTCACCAGAAGGCATTTCTGCCACCAAATTTTCCATCATCTGCTCACCAATGCCTGATATTTTCATGATAGGAGACTTGGGCTCCCATTCTACTGTTAGAAGTCAATTTTAGAAACCAAATGAATCAAAAAAGAAAAAGAAACCAAATAAATCATCCCCCAAAGAATGCACACAGCATGAATCCTTTATGAAAAGATCAAGCCAAGCAAAAGTGTATTTTTAAGAATGCTTCTCTGAGTGGATAAGATATGCCAAAGGAGTGATCGCCATAGTTCCCTCTAGTGCAGGAGAGGTTCTTTAGGTTATGGAATACAAAAGGGGGCTTTAGGGGTCCTGGCAATGTTCTGTTACATTGCATGTACATATTGAGCACACCTTTATGTAAATGAGTTATATTTTATAAATTTCAAATTCATAATGAAATAAAGACATCAAAGTCTTCAGAGATAAGACCATGGCACATTGACTATAACTGATCATTTATCTGATCCTGAGAGCAAATTTTGATGGAAGATGGGCTGGGATCCTGAACCAAGAACAAACAAGTAAGAATTAAATGCTGGCAAGACTGGTTTATAGCAAAGACCAGGAATCAGTACTCCCTCCTACAATCCCCAAATCAAACTGATTTGCTAGTTGTGATGCAGGCTGGCCCACCAGAAGAGGAATCCTTTCAATAAAGCAATCTAAAGAGATTTCAGGCCTCTGTGCAGGATCATCGGCCATCTATACAGTTCTCCAGATCCAGTAGTGAACCTGGGTCACCTACAACAGCAGCCCTGAACAGCACATTTGCATATCAACAATGTATTCACACCAGTATCCTGATACACAGAAGCAGTGATGAGATCTGATACTCTTTCTGTCTAAAGTCTCACTCCCAAAACGTTTCCACACTGCTGTGGACTATTTGGTCCTAAATATTTTCCACATGCCCTTAGGAGGCAAAGAAGGGCTGACAGACTGATTTACCATTATTTAATGAACCAAAGTAAGGATAACTAAACAAAATTTTGTTATAAAAATCTTAGAATCAGGTTTTAAAACCTTTCCGTAAGTGCAGTCTGCACCCAGTCCAGGCACCTGCTTATTGATGTTTGAACCTCGCTTATGAGATTGTTTCTCTGTGACTCAGAGCACAGCCCTGATCCTAAAGAAACTTACACACATTTAGCTTTCCACCAGGTTTCAAAATAGCATCTGACTAAGGCAGTCATTATGTGGTTCATTCAGCTTGTATGTGATCAGATTTGAATAGGTAGTTTTCCAATCTCTATTCTTTATAGTGACAATAGTTTTACTGTAACCATGCAAACAAATCAAGGATCCACAGTGCTTATTCGCCTGTCTCAAAACATAACCCTCTGGAAGAGGATGCATCAGTTGATTAAATGGACATCAAAAGACTAAAGCACAAGAGCTACAACTCTGTGTTTTTGGTGTTCATTTGTATTGCAATTTGTCATTGATCTCTTGTAACCCAATTTTTTTCACCCTATCTTGTGCAAATTTGCCTGACATAATGAGCTTAAATAAAATTTATACAACATACTTCTTATCACTCCTCTGGACCCCTAAGTGGCTTCTGTTTGTTCTGTTTTCCATCCTTTCTTGCTCCTCCTTCTCCCCAGTTGGCCCTGGATTGGAATTTTCCAGAGACGCATCTGTTGTGTTAGTTATCTCATTTGGCCTCTCCAGATGCCTACCTGAACTCAGCAGCTTCAGATAGCAGCTGAAACTCAGGGTGTTAGTTCATTCTTGTCTCCCTGCCAGCTTCTCCTACACCCTTATGACCTGGCAATGGAAAGCCACATCTGCACCACCCAGCTCCTCCCTGCAGTAACGCAGGCTTGGGTTCACTGAGGTGGTTTTGCCCCATGAAGAGTGGCCAGGTACAGGGAAAGGTAGATTGGAGCCATGGGTGGTTCATACCTTTCCCATCAGAACATGCCGCACAGGGGCAGCAGCTCATCCCAGTCCTGGCTTCAGCATCACAGTGTCACACTGTGTATTGTGTCCTCCTCACCTGCTGTGCACAAAAGGTTTACAATCCTGGTTTTTCCAGCTGAATTTTTTCCAAAGTACAATGTTCACCAAAATGACGATTTCTGTGTCGTGAAAAACTGTTGGAATTAGAAGGTACCATCGAATTACTGTTGCATGGGTGTCAATTTTGTCTACTTTTACTCCTTCCTATGTAGAAGGAGGTCTTGGTAGATTTTCCATAATCAAATAGAGCAGTTACTGTTCACCTCTGTGATGGCTTGTGAGTAGAGAGGAATAACAGATCATTTCTGAAACTAATTTTTGATTTAGCCATTGCTTTCTGATGGAGAAGTTGTTGATATGGAAAATATAAGCATACAAATGGATCTCCTATTTTTTGTATTCTCACTCTCTTGATAACTGGGTAGAGTGAACCAAAATACTTTTAACCTCACTTCCTATTCTCTATCTATTGTAGAGGTAAAGTACTTTCAGGTCATGAAATTGTTGGCAAGTTATGAGCAAGGGATCCAACTGACACACGAACTAGATAATCCTCCTGGGATTACTCAGAGTCGACCATAATTAAAGGTCTACTCACCATTGTTTTCTTCTCCACTTTAACTCATAAATTCCTCCCACTACCATGTGCAACAGTTTATTTACAACTAGCCAATCCCCAAATGACTTAAGTCGCAGAAGGAAACAGGCGTGGGAACTGGTAGGTCATGTCAATTCTCCCTGGCCATAAAATGATAACCCAAATTCCTATAGGCCTTACCAGCTCACGGTACCAATGATGTCATACTGAATTGTATTAACTTAAGTTTTACTGTCTCCTGTCCTCACTTACTTACCCAGGGCTGAAGCCTATGATAGTGTTTGAAGCCCCCAAGGAAACAAGTCTGCCCATCAACTTCAGCTACCACGTGGGTCCCCCATGATTTTCTGTGTCCCCTCTGGTTGCGCATCCGTTTTCTCAGTCACTGGGAAGCACCAGTGATCTCTTCATGCCCTCATGGGTGCCTACTTAGGGGGCAGCACAACTGCGTGGTCATATGAAGAATTGAGAAGGGCCCTACCTCACTCTTACTACACTTTGTTGCCAGGCACCTAGCAGAGATGCTTATTGTACTTGGGTCTTCTGGAACTTGTCTTCCAAACAGTTCCTTTGGTTGATGCTTATCTTTGTGACCAGATGAATAACAGACATTTTTTTTTCTGTGCTTTTCATTCACCCACTGTACCCATAGTTACCCACACATAAACATCCTTTCTGTGGTTCCTTGTCTCAGTTAAAATTAATTGTTACAAGTGGGCGCTTAGGGAGATAATCAAATCATCACATGACCCAAATATGCTTTAATTTTCTCTATTCTTACCACTGAATTCTCTCTTTAAAATTATTTGAATTATATTTTGATATTATTTCTAAATAAACCACTATCCATACTTTCTCTTTTAAGTACATATGAATACAGAATAATCACTTTTTCCAATACAAGTCTTGATTATAAGGCAAAGTGCTCTATCTGGATCCAAAGTCATTCTCCCAAACTGAGAGTCATATTATACAGAGTTAGGAGAAGGTACAGCCTTCTCATAGTCATCCTCAGGCTAACTTCACAAGAAAAGAGAGGATTTTTCCATATATCTTTGATATTGTGACTGCCAATCTTAGAAAGTTTTTATTCATAGTAGTTTTACAGCTACTTAAATGATTTTTTTCATATTTTTAAGATTGAAAAAACAAAAGCTCAAATTCAACACTTGGATACTCATCATGGTAAAGTTATACTCTAGGTATTGGAAAGCAAACTTATTCATGCCAGAAACCAAGACTTCCTACTCTTTCTTCCCTCATGTATATTATAGCTAATGAATAAAATATATTGCATTAATGGCATGATCCAGGGTAAGTATTAGAAAAGAAAGCCAAGAAAGTGTAATCACTGAGGAAGAAATCATCAATTAGAAGTGGGAATCTTAATGAACTGTCATCTGACCTGGATGTTGGGAAATGAAGATGAGAAGCACTTCAGGAAGAAAACAGAATGAGTAGAAGCCCATGGGAGTTGATGTGCATGAGCTTTGTATGTAGACAGCAAATACTAGTAACCTAGTGCTGAGGGGTGTAAGCACTTCAGACTCTGCTGGCTGGATGGATGATGATATCATTAACAGGGAGAGAAAATCCATCAGGCAGAGTGTGTATGATGGAGGGAGGGGGAATCATTTGATCAGCTTAGAATACAGCAAATTTAAGTTGCCCATAGACATCTAGTTGAAAATTCAAGTCTGTGAAATTCAAGTCTATGAAAGAAGTGCTTAGTGATATGAATGAGTCTTTGACACACAGATGGTTAAAACCATGGGTGGGACTCCTAGACAATGGATAAAAACAAAAAGAAGAAAAAACAGATAAGGAAGAACCCTTGAGAAATTCCTGAAGGATAACCATAATAAGGATTCAGAGTCTAAAAAAACTTAGACTGACTAGTCAACTAATCATGACTAGGAATTAAATACTTCTGGGATCCAAGTAACACAGTGATGTGATTTTGCTGCAGTAAAAGTTGGCAGCCCAAGAACAGGGCAGAGAAAATGGATGGTTGTCTGTGGACTATGAAAGAAGATGTGATAGTGAGAGTATAGTTGAAATGCTGGACCATGAAGTTCAGATTAGACACAGCACAATAAAGAGAAAACTTTTCCTGAGTACAGAGATTGTTTCAGGACCATGGACATCAACCCTTGGGGCTCCCACTTCAAACTATTGTAACTGATGAGCACTGTAAATCTTCACAGGATGAACAGAAAGGAAACCAAGAGATTTGATGGAATATAAGGTTTTGGACATCAATGCACTAGAATATAAGACATTAAGCATGTTTAAGAGGAATATGGACTATACAAAAGTCAGTAAGATATAATCATCCTCAAAGACTTTTTAGGGGATAGTTTAAGAGTTGGGCAGATAGTCACAACAAAGTTGGAAAAAAGGAATTGATGTAGATGTTTATAGATTTAAAGGAAGAAGGGCAGGAAAAGATGATTCTTAAAAAACTGAAAATGATGATGAAGAGCCAGAAGGAAGCTCTCACTTTCTCTTGGCTGAGTTAAGGAACACAAGGGAGATGAGCAGCTTCCACTTGAGAGGCATTTGAGGCCAGCACTAGGGAGAAATTTAAGATTACATGAGGCATTAGAAGACGAAGATGTGGATTCTGTTTGAAATACAAAAATACTCCGGTAATGGAATACTGATGGAAAGGGTACGCCAGTGGGTGCTGGATTTAGAGTGGTACTCTGGAAAGAGAAACGGCCTGGGTGTGGTAGTATTTCCAAACTAAGGAAAATTCCCTGCACATCCTAAAATATTTCAGCCAATTTCAGCTTCCAGTCTGGAAGCTGGCTCCATTTGTGTTTTATTTGTTTGTTTTATATTTTGTTTGTTTGTTCCAAATTTCATGCATTGAAATTTTAAATAAACTGTGTTTACCATATCTAATCCTTCCAATCTATCTAAGTTATCTATTTGAATAAAATCTTGTAGTAGCAAGTCCCAGGCTTTAATTGCGTGCTGTAACTAAGGTAATTCATTCTAAGGGATTGCTTGTTAGGTCTATTTTTATTTCTTGGTATATTCTTTGTTGCTTTACTGTGGGCAGGGCACAAAATATTCAATAAGTCTATGTTTCTTGATTACATGTAAATACTGACTCCATTCTCCTTTTGCTCTACTTCCCCCGTCTTCTTTTCTTCTACTTGTGAAATGAATAATCTTACCTTTCATGTGGCAGTAAATACCATGATATATTGTTCTTCTCAGACACTTAAATGCAGGCAACCATTCATCTTTTCTCACCAGAATTCCAAATACCAAGACCTCCTTGGCTTCCACTTATATGTGCCTCGTTACATTGTTATAGTCACAAACAAACAGAAAAATGAATGCTAACATCATAGAAATAGAAGAATTAAAACAGAAAATGTCATTAAAAAGCAACATTAATGATTCAATTTTTGGAAATTTAGTATTCACTTTCTATTGGTTATGACCATTACAATGTGATGAGGCACATATAAGTGTTCAAAGAACAGACTAATGCAGGAGTTTCCCAAATAAGATCCAATTGTAATTTCTTAACATCCTGAAGAAAGTGATAATTAGTTCCATTTGATTTGCTGAATTATACTATCATTATATCTGAATACTATTATCTTTCATGAAGAATAAATATTCTGAACTTTCAGATTCATTAAGCATTACTTTGATCAATTCCAGTGGTAAAGTTCAATGTAAATGATGTACTTAGTTATCTATAATCTTCTACTTTTCTTGTCCTTTAAATTATTGTTCTATTTCTCAATGGTAGCTTAAAAACTTCTATCTATAATCTTCCACTTTCAGAATAAATTAAAATCTGTCCCTCCTGACTACAGAGTTTAAGGCAAATCACAAAGAGGTAAGAAATAGAGGGAAAGGATCCTGTAAGTTTTTTGATTGTTGGTTTTATATATACATGACAGTAGAGTGCATTTTGACATATTATACATTCATGGAGTACAACACATTCCGATAAGGATCCCATTCTCATGGCTGTACATAAAGTGGAGTTACACTGGTCATGTGTTCATATATAAGCAAAGGAAAGTTATGTCTGATTTATTCTACTGCCTTTACTGTCCTCATCCCTTCTCCCTTCCCTTCATTCCTCTTTGTCTAATCCAATGAACTTCTGTTCTTCCATTTAAATTTGTATATGAAGTCCTTTGCTCTTCCTTGCTCAATTCATTTGTAAAACTGAGCAGAAACAATAAATAAAAATCTTTGAGATCGTCTACATCCTTCTCTGGATAGCTCCAGATTGGCCACTGAGCATTAAGATAGCATTGCAAGGAGGATCACGAGTTCAAAGCCAGCCTCAGCAATGTAGAGAATAATACATCACAACCAAGAAAGGCTCATATCAGTAATGTGAAACTGATAAGTATTGGGAAGTTGATCAGTATGATTCATTATATTAACAACCTGGAGAAAAGGAGATTGAGTAAACACAATTCTCCCTTTATCTCCCAGAGACTCTCCTACAAAATCTGGGAAGAATGCATAGACAGATGCTTAAAAAATGCTAAACCAGGGAAGACCAGAATTCTAAGCACAATAAAGTCAATGAAGAGGGGTTTTGTTGTTGTTGTTGTTTGTTTGCCCCCCCACACACACACACACCCTTAATACCATCCTGAACTTAGCACTGTGGAACAGAGTATGATCCAGGAAAAACCCTGTTGTTTTGGCTTGAATAGCAAAGAGAGCTCCAAATCATGCTGAGAGTGAGAGGGAAATCCCTCTGAAATATTTTCTCCCTACTTTCTTTGTTCTCACACTGTCTCCAAGTGACCCTATGGTGGGGCTGTCTTGGCTGAGCTGCTGGAACCCTCAAGCTCATTCAACATAGGGCCAGAAGTCAAGGACATGATGGGTTGTAAGTAAAATTGTACCAAAACCCACAGAAAACATGATTATGCATGTATGAATTAATTCCAACAAGTCTTGCAGAAGGCTTCTACAACTCATAAGGAATGGAGTTTGATAGGGATGCAGGACACAAGGTCCACAGACAAAAGAACCAATTGCATTTCCATGAAATAGAATAAACAAATGGAAACTAAAATTAAAAACACAAAAGCATTTTCAATGCAAAAAAGGGGTGTGTGTATATGTTTAACAAAATATATACAAGATCTATATGATAAAAACCATGAAACTCTGAAAAAGAAAAGAGTATGACTTAAATAAATAGAGAACACACCATGTTTGTAGATTGGAAGATCCAACACAGTACAGACTTCAATTCTCCCAAAATTTCTCTAAGTTTTAACATAATTACTATGAATATTCTAGCAGAGGTTTTCATCCACAGAGACAAGCTAATTCTAAAATTTAAATGAAATAGAAAATGAAACAGAATGCCTAAAATAATGTTTAATAATAGATTTGGAGGAATCATAATATCCAATTTCAAGATTTAATAATCTAGACGGTATGGTATTGATACATAAATCCCTGTAACAGACTGAAGCATGGAAGTAAATCCACAAAAGTATGGTCAATCTGTTTTTAACAAGTGTGCAAAGACAGTTTCATGTAGGAAGTATTGTCTTTTCAACAAAATGGTCTTGAAACAGTTATGTATACGTACAGGAAAAAAACTTCACATAATATACAAAAATTTTAAAAAGAAATGGATCATAGATGTAAGCCTAAACTATAAGACATAAAACTATAAAATTTTTAAAGAAAACCTGACAGAATATTTCCATGACCTGAACAATGAGAATTTTATAACATGACCCCAAAATCAAGACCCATAAAATAAAAAGATACACTGAACTAAGTTAACATTTGAAATATCTGCTCTGTGTAAGATGTTGAGGAGATGAGATTAAAATCATGGCATTTGCAGGTAAATAGATGGAGTTAGAGAAGATGATGCTAAGTGAAGTTAGCCAATCCCCAAAATCCAAATGCCGAATATTTTCTTTGATATAAGGAGGCTGATTCATAGTGGGGTAGAGAGAGGGAGCATGGGAGGAATAGATGAACTAGATAGGGCAGAGGGGTGGGAGGGGAAGGGAGGGGGCATTGGGTTATTAATGATGGTGGAATGTGATGATCATTATTATCCAAAGAACAGGTGTGAAGACACAAATTGGTGTGAATATACTGTGTATACAACCAGAGATATGAAAAAATATGCTCTATATGTGTAATAAGAATTGTAATGCATTCCGCTGACATAAATAAATAAAATAATACAATAAAAGATGTTGAGGAGAGATGGAAAATGTACATGTTGTTGGGAAATATTAACACCTTGCCAAAGAGGACTCATAGATATGGCAAAGAAGCAGATGAGGTTCCCAACTTCTTTAGCCATTAGTGAAATGCAAATTAAAACCACAGACCTATCAAAATATCTAAAATTAAAAATACTGACAATAATAAGTGCTAATGAGGATGTAGAATACAGACCTATGGAAAGTGAGAATATGAAAAAAGAGCTATACTTAGAAATTTTTGTTTAAATACGAATCATCTTAATATATAGGAAAATTTAATCAAATTCACCTATCCATCAATCTACACATCTGCCCTTCTATATCTGTAATATATTGTATCTATAACATTGTTTTATATACTGGATAGAATAAAATAAATGTCCTTGAGTTTGTACTGACATAATTAGATAAATGAATTAAAAATAAATGAATTAATAAATGAATGACAGCTCTCTTTCACAGAGAGGTCCCAATTAAGAAATGTAAAATAGAGGAAAATATAAAATTGCCAAAACTCAAATAGCATAATAATAATTAAATACCTAAAAATTCTTGCAGATAAAATCCATTGATATATACAAAAAGTAGTGGGCAAAATTTTGAGGAGAAGCTAAATACTAGGATAGTCTCAAATATCTCCCTCATACAGGCAATTATTGACTGCAAAGGTAATAAAAAAGAGAGAGAAAGAAAAATAAAAAGAAAGAAAGAAAGAAAGAAAAAGAGAAGGAAGAAAAATCATTTATAGCAGTGAAACCTGAAGACACTATCATAAGCAAGTGGTCAAGATCAATACCCCACTAATAAAAAATACTGGCATCATGAACCCTATGATTTGATGCACACAATACCATTGCCAGAATATTCTTTCCCCAAATGGGTAATCTCTTTCCAACCACAACAAAACATCAGCTAAGCCCAACTGGGGAAGGAGTAGTATAAATAACTGACCAATAGCTTTTTTTTTTTTTCAGAAAAGAGAGGATGAAGGAAATGTCAGACTGAAGGAAAACAAAGAGGATAAGACAACTAACTGCAATGTGGGCATCTGGGTGGAATTCTGCTGTAGGAAAAAAATGAAATTTAGACTTCAATTTAGTTAACAGGATCACACAATGCTAATTTCCTGGTGTGATTTATTGCATTATGGTCACATAAGACATTAGCATTAGGAGAATATAGATGAGGAATACACAACAGCTCTCTGCCCTCTCTTTGTAAATTTCTGTAATTTTAAATTTTTAAAATAGTTAAAAGCTTTAAAAGAAAAGCAAATATTATTTGGGCACTATGTGAAGAATAGACCCTAGGAATCAAGAATGGCAAAGAGAACAGCTGAGAGGCTGAGATACCTGGACAGGAGGTGGATAAGCATGGCTTTGAGCAGCGGAGAGGGGAAAGTAGTACTCAGTGCCTGAGGTAGGTTTAGCAGCCCTTGCTCATGGATTGGATGTGGAAGGTAAAGTCAGAGTAGACAATATCTCACGTTTCTTTGGATTGAGTAACAAGGTAGATGCCTTGGGTGGTACTGAGGAGGAAACTGAGAGAGAAGTGAAAGTTCTCTTTTGATGATATCAAGCTAGAGTTGCCTATGATTTATCTAGACGCTTTGCCAGATAAGAGTTATAGAGTCCAGGTAAGTGGTCAGGGCTGGAGCTGTGAACGCAGCAATCACCATTCAGATCATTGCAAACCAGGGCATTAAATAAGATCACATAGGAAGAGAGACATGGCAGAGAGCAGAGGACCCCGGAGTGCTCCAGCCTAGAAGACATAAAGAGGCAAAGCCAGTAGAAGATACTGCAAGGAAGTGACCGGCAAAGAGGGATCAGATGCCCCAAGAGCCAAAGGAGAAGGTGTGTGAGGCAGGGGTTGTCAGCTGACACCAATGATGCTGAGAGGAGGGTCTCCTGGAAACAGAGGAGAGACCAGGGAGCCCACCATGGGGGAGCTACTGTGACTTTAACAAAACCTGTGTCTGGGAGCTACGGGGACAACAGGCTGAAGAGTGCATTGGGGAGGATGGAGTCCCACATGGCTCTCTCCAGAAGTTCTGATGAAGGAATCAGAGCATGGTCAGATGTGTACTTTCCAGTCAGAAGATATTAAATCATGGCTTGCTCCTTGGAATAATCTCTGACGATGTAGGAGAAAGAGGTGATAATTTCAGAAGAAAAGCCTGGCAGCGTGAGCTACGGTAGGGTCTACTCCAGCATGAGCAGAAGTTTACCTCCCACGGAACCTGGGCACCTCCATACAGCATCCTGCACCCGGTGTGTTCAGGAACACCACACCATGTTAACAGCAAGTGGATTTGTTCCATGATTTATTGAGCTTACTAGATCCTGGGTATATGTTTCTTGAAAAATAAAATATGATTCCCACCTGAGGGTTCATAAAATGTGATTCAAGGAGCTGAAGGTCTAATAGAAAAACACATTTAATTAACAAACATGTATGCTGTGGCCAAGAAAGCTAATTGCTTGCCCAGTACACAGTCTTCCTAATTTTCTTTCTAAAGATAACTAATTTTGTTGGGAGAGGCCATTGTGACCAGTTTTAAAAACCTATTTCCTACCTCCCTTGTAGACAGGGATAGAACATATATCTAGATTCTGGCCAATAGTTATTAAAGCAGAAACGTCTGGGAGGGGCTTCCAGAAAACTCTTGTAGAAGGCAAATGACTTCATTGTTCTGTGCCCATTTTATTTTTCGCTCTCTCTCTCCTTTTTCTTGCCTGGAAAGTATGATGCTAAGTAGAACAGTCTCCCTGTGATTTTAGGACAATTCTGAGGGAAAAAACGAAGGAATCACAAAGACATCTGTCCTAATAGCTTTAAACCACCTTCCCTGGTGCCAGCAACCACCTCTCTAACTGTGAACTTCTAATTACATGAGAGAAGAAAGACTGATTCTCAGGTGTTTGAAATTTGCCAAACTAATCCTAACATGAAACACAAACACACCCTGAAATAAATGTTCAGAAGGAAAAAAATAGAAGAGAATAATGGGATAGGAGGCATTTGCTGAGACTGTATGGATGAGGGGGGTTTTCCTAAGGAACACCTATGTTGGGATCTAACCTCTACCCAAGAGTAGAGCTGGACTGTATGAGGAGGTAGGAGTCATGATGAGCAGAAGGGAAGGAAGGGAGCATCCCAGAGAGAAGCCACATCGAGGAGATGTGTGGCATGGGACAAGGAAGAATGAGAAAGCAAGGCTCAGGCTAGGTGGAGGCTCATAAGCTATCCAGAGGAATTTGCATTTTATTCTAGATGGAAAGGGAGCTCCTTCAAAGCTAAGTACTAAAAAGATGTTTGGGGATGGTTTTTTCTTACCCTACTTTCTAATTATTTATTTATTTATTGTGGTGCTAGGGATTGAACCCAGGGCTCCGTGCATGCAAGGCCAGCACTCTACCAACTGAGCTATATCCCCAGCCCCTCCTTATTCTACTTTCTACTTATTTCATAGTCTAGCAGCTCCCTAGAGAACAGGTTCTTGGAAGGATAATCTTCAGCCTAACTGGAGGGAATTTAATATGGGAAGGGAGGAAAGTGGAGGAAAGAAGATGGTTTTAGTAGTGAAACAAGTGTTCGTAGTGTTCAGGTGAGGGATTTTATAGAGAACATTGAGATTTGGGGACTCAAGTTTGAGGTGCTTGTCAGCAGTTCACAGACTTGGACTATGGCTGTGAAACTCAGAACAGCATGTTGAGGTGGTCATGTGAATTGTGTCCCAAAGTCCCTGAGAACAGCCTAGATCGCCTATAGAGAGAGGAGAGGGCTCAGCACTGAGCACAGAAGCAGCCAGACATTTGGAGTTGGACAAGGGAATATGGATCTACAACAGGAGACTCAAAGAAGAATCCAGAAATGAGGAAACCTGGGGACTGTGGTTTCCCTAAGTTTCAGAAAAGAAAGGTTGGGCATAAGATGGAGTGACCAGCCATGGTCTGGGGAGGCTGCTGATGAAGGACTGGTAACAGAACAGAGATGTCAATGAGTTTGACATCATAGGAGTAAGTGATGAGCTTCACACGTCAATTTTGCTACAATGCTGTTATGTTGATGCCAGTTTGTAGAAGGTAAAAGGTTAATGAAAGTTGAAGATGTGAAGAAAACAGGTGTTGAGCCACTGCTTCTAAAGCTTGGCTGCAATGGAGAGAACACAGACGGTGCTGCCTGGCACCTTGCAGGGTGAAAGGCTCCATGCTGGGTGTCTGACATAGGTAGCTCTGGAGCACAGTCAAAGGCCAACAGGTACAGTTCACTCAGAAGAGGGAGGTGGAAGATGAATGAGAAAGTGTCCAACAAGAGTTAGATATTTTTGCTAGTCATTTATGTTTCCTCTTTCTTCTGACTTTCCGCAGGGAAATTAGTACTTAGTTTATTAATTTGCACTAAATCTTTACAGAGTTAAGGGTAGTGAAAATTTATTTGCCAGAAATAAATTCTTCAATGTGTGGTTTGCCTTTTAATTTTTCTGGCTATAGTTTTTATATGAATACTATTTAAAATTGTGGGCAGCTCAAAATATGATTTCTTCCATAACTCTTACCTTTTAAAACTCCTCCCCTGCTTTGTGATCTGAAGCCTAATTACTCATCTCTCTGATAGTTTATTTTGCTTTTTTGCACTTTGTCATTCTTTGGCATAAGGGGAACATGCATATTTAATAATAATAATCACAATGATAGATATCCATTCACTGCAAGATAAATTTTACCTAAATCACAGTCTACGTCTGAGCTCCATCTGTCCCATTCATCAATCCATTCATTTGCTCTAAGCTTAATAACTAAAGCATTCAATATTTGATAGGCTCATAACTTTCAAAATATTTTGACTATTTTTATTCTAATTTTTCCCCAGAAGTTTTAAAATTTTTTCAAGAAAAACATCTCATTATGAAAAAATGATAAGATTATTACTTCCTATGCTTTTAAAAATACATTGAGCGTCATGTTTCTTAAGGAGAAGAGACTGTACTCGCTCTGGAACCGCCCTTCCTGGAAGGTTAGGGAGCAGTTTCCTGGGGACATTTCACTCAGAAGCCTGGGAGGAGAGGGAGCAGCCATAAGGGATGTGGAAATAGATGGGGAGCAGAAATCTGATGTCCTTTGAGAAAGGGACTAACCATTTAGTCACTCAGTGTTTACTTGACTATGAATCAGTCAGAAGCATATTTGTCTTTGAAGCCCCTACACATGGAGAACCTGGAGAAGGGGTGCAGACAGGTGGAGACACAGTGGCTTCCTGCGTTACCAAGCTGACCCCATCATACCACCTACTCTGCCTGGGCAAACAAAGCTGCAAGTAGTTGAGAAAAATTCTCCCAAGTGTAACATATTGGTCATGCCTTGCAAGAACCCATCTCTTGCAGGAATTTATTTGTTACCCCCTGAAAGCTGGATAAGTTTCACTCTAGGGCCTGTCTTATATTTAGCTCATACCATGTAAACAGCATGCCCAGTTTCTGTTTTCATAACTTGGGAAATACAGCACAATTACAATTGTATTGTAATGCAATTCTTTATAGTGACCCACTTAGTAACACAGGTCAAACTTGTTCTTTCCTGCGTTCCTTAGCCTGGAACATGTTCCCAAGTCATGGAATTCTCAAAGCAGAGTATGGTGGGATGTTAGGATTTAAAACAAAACTTAGTCCTTCACTTAGTAAAATAATGTAACGGTACATATTCCAAAGACATAATTTTGATCAAAGAAAAATAACTACAATATTCTTTGCCCAGTGGCCAGTAATTTCTGCTTTGCTAAATTCAAATTGAAAGCCTCAGAAAAAGTCACCTATGTTATAGCTCCTTAGCTCTTATACTCCTTCTTTGTGTTCCTATTGTTTAAAGTGCTTTTCACAAATGCTTTATATTCTCATAATACCTTCACATCAATTACTTAAGTGTTGGTCTAGTAGTCATCCTTTAGATCAAATATCTGATGAATTTGAACACTACCAAATATAACTCCTGGCCATGAGTTTATCAGGATTAGTTTTAAATAAAAGAAATTCATTTTTAGATCTTGGATTAGTTTTAAATAAAATAAATCCATTTTTAGATCTTCTCAAAAATCTAAAGGATATTACTTGCTGATTTTTAAAGTATTAAAATATTTAGACTAGCTTAAATATGAAATCATTTTAGATGGAGATTTTTAAAATATTCAACTAGTAACAACAAAAAGATAATAGAACAATTTATTCTTGTGGCAAAATTACTTTCTGGAAGTTGTAGTAAATTGGTTTCATTTGTTAGTATACCATTTATGCTTATTCAAAAAAAAAGTGGCAGGGGCTGGGGATGTGGCTCAGCGGTCGCGCGCTCGCCTGGCATGCGTGCGGCCCGGGTTCGATCCTCAGCACCACATACCAACAAAGATGTTGTGTCTGCCGAAAACTAAAAAAATAAATAAAAATTAAAATTCTCTCTCTCTCTCTCTCTCTCTCTCTCTCTCTCTTTCTCTTTAAAAAAAGTGGCAGGAAAATTTGAAATGCAAAGCTGCAACATAGAGATACCCATTTTCAAAAATATCCTGAAATAACTCAGAAAAGTCATGCCCACATTTTGATAATGAAAGGCAGAGCCCATGGAATATTAGAGAAGGTGCCCAGACTCTGGAACAGGATTTTCATCCATCTTCCTGGTCTAACCCCAATCCATTCAAGTCCCAAGGTGATGGGATATGTTTAACACCAGACTAAATGGCAGGAATTTCCTTCTTTTCTTGATGAATCTAAAAAAATAGGAAGATGGCCAAACCTCAAAATAATCTCATCTACATCCTAATTCACAACTCTCTGCTATTTTTATGGGTGCAAGGGTAACTAAGAAATGACAATAAAACCATAATGTATTGCCGAACACAGCAAAATATGTCATCACGTCGAATGATTCTTATCCCTATAAACATTTGTGCATGAAAAGGCAAAGATTTAAAAACCCGAATATTTATTTTTTAGTTCTCGGCGGACACAACATCTTTGTTGGTATGTGGTGCTGAGGATCGAACCCGGGCCGCACGCATGCCAGGCGAGCGCGCTACCGCTTGAGCCACATCCCCAGCCCAAACACCTATTTTTAAAAGCAATTGTTTCAAAGCACTTTGCTGCAGAGAAACTGAAGGCTCAAAACCACAGAACAAGTGAGTCTCAAATGTGAGGACATAACTCAGGCCCACCGCCCACAGGTGTTTCTACTGAGGCAGATGCAAGTCTGACAGAGCTCAGGCCATGGCCTGGCAGTCTCCTGGTTGGCTCGTCCTGTTCACTTTGTGCTCCAAATATCCACCCCTCTTTGCTTCTGACTCTCACTACAGATCTCACCCACTCTCATGCCTCCCAAGCAGTCCACTGAGGACGCTCCCATCTAACCCTCCTGGGACTCCTATACGCAGGGCCTGCTGAACACTTCACATTAAAACATGCATTTGGAATGTTCCTCCCAAACCTGCTCTTCCTCTCCATCCTTCCCCATCTCAGGAAATGGCCCTTCCCTCACCCAGTTTTTCAAGTGTGAAATCTGAGTGACCTTTGACACTCCTCCATCCATCCTCAGGCAATCCAGTGACAAGTGTTTTTGATTCCTCCTGCACAGTGCAGGGCAGGGCTGTCCCCTCCCCACCAATCTTCCCGGCAGACCTTTGTTTAAGCCACTAAATCTTTCACCTGGACTCCTGCAATAGGCGTCTCACTCACTGGCCTCACTCTGTGTCCTTTCTCTGATGTCACCGTCAGTGATGCCTTCAAACCTAACGTGGATCCTCTCAGTCCCCTTTTGAGACTCCTTCCCTTTCCTGTGTTCTTGATCTTTCCCACTGTCAGCCTCTTCTCAAAACCTATCCTCCTCACTCCTGTAGTGGGTTGAATTATTTCCCCTCAAAAGATAAGTCCAACACCTGTGAATGTGACTGTATTAGGAAGTAGGATCTTTGCAGATTTAATTAAGGATCTCAAGGTGAGATCATCTCAAAACACTCAAGTGGGACCTACATGCAATAACAGATTGGTCCCTCAGAAGAAAACATGTGGTTTCAAACACAAACACAGGGGAGCAGGCACGTAAGGACAGAGGCAGAGACTACAATAACATGTCAGCCATCAATCATGTCTGCAGTCAACAGAGACTAGAAGAGACAACAAATCCAGCAAGTGCTCCAGAGGGCCCTCAGAAGGAGCATTGGGCTGCGCGATGCTCATCCCCTTCACCCACAGTATATAGAGCATAGTAGACATGTGTTGCTTTAAGCCATCAACTTGGCCCTAAGAAAGAAATGTGCTCCCTGAGCTTCCACTATATGGGTTTCTTGGTTTTTCTAAAGGACCAAGCTCTTTTCCTTCCCAGAGACTTCTCACAGGAATGAAACCTGGAATTGTGACATAAATGTCAGGCCCCTGCTCCTAGCTCAGAAGCCCTCCCTCCCAGAACTTAGAAGAGTGCAACTGTATAAAACAGTGCAAGTATTTGCTGAATGCTCAACCCCAGTCTAGACTCTGAGCTCCACCAGGATGATACACATGTTCCCTGGGTCACTACAGCATTCTTTATCCTAGCACAGAGTAGCCACTGAAACCAGTTTTCCCATGAATGAAATTACAGAGACAAAAAGAAACTGAATGGTGTGTCCTTTCATTGATGAGAATCTCAAACCCAGAATAGTGAAGTGTCTTGTTCCATGTTGAGTTAGCTGAAGCTGATAAACGGTTATATTTTAACTTCAGAATAAATATTTTAATAGGTAAATGTAGAATTAATTCAATTAAAACAGTATAAAAATCAAAATGAAATTAAATGATGGAAAAATTACACTTCCTTAGTTGACATTTGGCCTGCTGGCAAATCAAAGCTAATTGTTTGCACACACCAACTGCTTCCAGAACTGGCTGAGACAGCTGGAAGATATTGTTAAAAATCATGCCAGCAAATTGAACCCTGAGCACATGCAGCTTGCCATGAAACTAAGTTCCTTAACATACATAATCTCCCAATTCCTTTCAGCCCAAATGCATAGCCAAGAGGTCCTGGTATCTCCTAGCACCTAAAACACAACCATCTCAATAGGAGTTTGTTTTAGTGGAACATCTCAGCCTGGAGAGTTTTGAATCAGCACACAAAGGCTATGTGGCCAGAGATTAGAGAATAATATCTCTATTTTATTTCAGAGGGAAAAAAATCCATGGACTTTTTGGCATTAAACATGAAATCAAAGAATATTAACTAGAGTAGAATTTATTTTAATAAATTCACCCATTCAAATCTCTTCATCTGGAGGCCTTTCTCCCTGCCTTCATTCAGTAGGTTCATTCAACCACTCATTGGTTGAGTGTCTGTTCAGCCCTGGCCTAGAAGGTGCTGGGCCTGCTTGCCCATAACGTGGGGATGCTAGGGATAATGACCCAGTTCCTGCCCTACCTGGGCCCACATCTGCTAAGGGAGATAAATTTCGAGCAGTTACAAGGTAGCATGAGAGTTACCATAGGTAGGTTGTTTGAACAACACTTAAAGTTGTTGAGCACCAGAGGGATCAGGAACTGCTTCCCACAGAAACATGGACCTGACAGGTCAGTGGGAACTGGCCCAGCCTGGC
Organism: Urocitellus parryii; assembly: GCF_045843805.1. Taxonomy (NCBI): domain Eukaryota; kingdom Metazoa; phylum Chordata; class Mammalia; order Rodentia; family Sciuridae; genus Urocitellus; species Urocitellus parryii. The sequence continues at coordinate 12,590,890 of NC_135543.1, forward strand.
GGGGCAGGAAGGGAGCAGGAGCTGTTTGTGTTGGTGCAGGGGAAGGAGAGGGAGCCACTGGCCAGATAGAAAAGACAGAGCAGGAGGGACAGAAAGAAGAAGAAGAGAAACTAGGTAATAGAATAAAATAAAACAAGATTTCAAAAATTCAGTTGTGGAAGAAAACGCATGTGGGCTCAGAGAAGCCCAGGTGCTCTCCGGTGAGCTCCTGCCTCTGCCAGGATGAAAGTGGGCATCGCTTCCCCAGCCTTCACTTCATAGGCAAGAGCCAGTAATGCCCACGTGGTCTGGAATACTGTCTTTCACCCTGAAGTGTGTGTGTCTGTGTGTGAGTGTGTGTGTGGGTGAGAGAGAAAGAGAAGATAGAGACAGAGACACAGAGAGAGAGGCTAGGAGAAGCCAGGTCCCACGAGAACATGGCACCGAGACAGTCACACCAGGTGTGAAGAAATGCTCATTAAAATACGAGGACAACACACCCTCTTGATGAAGATGCCTGTAGTTGGGGGAGTAGGTTAGGGATGAACATGCACACAGGAAGTGATCCCTTGGAAACTAAAACTTGCCCCAAAGGCAAGCTGAGAGTTTGAACGTGAAGGGGAGCCCCTCTGTGATTGGCTTAGCATGGTGCCCAGCACTTACGGCTGAATGAAAGATGAAGGGATCATGGGGGATCTTACAGAGCATGTCTTGCCAGGAACTCTTGAGAGTGGAGGCCTGCAAGCTTTTACTACAGGAGACCAAGTAATAAATATTGGACTTGGTGGATTATATTTGGCCACCTGTTACAACTCAAGTTTTCAATAATAACATGAAATCGAATGTAGAAAGCAAGGAAACAAAGAAGACACGGCTGTATTCCATTAAAACTTTATTTATGAAATCAAATGTCAAGATAGGTTTGGACAGAAAGCCAGGGTTTGCCAGTCCTGCCCAAAACCCCTGCAGGAGTGAGGGTTCTTGGGAGGAAAGCAGAACCAGGCCTGCCTACCTTAGATAATTATTAATGTCTCAAATCTCAAGGAACCTCTTCCAGTAACTCAAGTGTGGAGGCAATAGTTTCACTTGTCTCCACCCTAATTTCTACCTGGATTGAGTGGAGACCCAGACCACTGTGCCAGGGAACAATTAATGTGCATGGCTTTAAAAGGACTTTACCAAGACACCAGGCCAGGCTCCTGGGTCCAGGGCAGAGGGCTCACTCCTCCCCATGCTGGGTCCTGCAGGAGGGTCTGGGAACAGGCTCCTCACAAACCGTGACAAGTCACTGTACCACTACAGGAAGTCCACTCCAAACCAGTTGGCACAAACCTCTCACACGCCCACGTGGCGTAATGGTTTTATGGAACCTGGTACACAGTAGACTGCAGGATTTGGGACTGAAACGAGTAACAACATGCGGTAGGAAAAGTATTTCTGCCTTTTGTTTGTATCTCCTAAGGCATGTTCTTGTTACATAAATGTGTGCATCCTACTTTCAAACTCAAAAGTTGGTTCATGTATTAACCCTAAATCTATCATTATCCTTCAGTACCCATGGAGAACCACTTCCCACAGGCACTAAAATCTGAGGATGCACAGGCCCCTTCTATAAAACAGCATAGCATTTGCATATAATCTTATTCATTCTCCTTTGTATTTGGAATCTCTAGATTGCTTCTAATATATTATGCAACCTAAATGCTATGCAAATAGTTGCTATATAGTACTGTTTAGAGAATAAGGACATGAAAAAATGTCACTAAGTGTTTTCAGCACAGATTTTTTTTCCCTTAGTACTAGGGGTTGAAACTCAGAGTGCTCTACCACTGAGCCACATCCCCAGTCCTTATTTTTTATTTTGAGACAGAGTCTCACCAAGTTGCCCAGGATGGCCTTGATCTTGTGATTCTCGTACCAGACAAATTTTTTTCTTTAAATATTTTTGATCCCCAGTCAGTTGAATCCACAGATGTGAGAGCTGAGGATACAGAGAGCTGACTTATAGTAATAATATAAATGGTATTAGTACTTGTTTTCACTGTTCATGATAGATATCAACATATTGGTTAATGACTTATTGTAATGGCCTCATACAGAACTTGGTTCTTTTTATTCGTAAAGTGGTTTAATTCTTGCTGATAGTCAAACAGTTATTTTAAAAGTTCTTCAAGATACAGTTGATTAAATGTAGCTACCCTCACTAGCTCCTCAATAAGAGGGAATTAGGGCTGTTCTCACTTTTCTAGTTTTTGCCCCTCTTTATGCCACCTTCAACTCCCAAATTTTTCTTGACTTCCCACAGGAAAAGAACATTTGAAAAGAAGGAAGAAATGAGACAAAAAGAAAGCATTCACTATTTCAGAAGAAATAGGGCAATAAAATCATCAAAGTTTCTGATGATGGTCCGAATTAAATGCTTCTAAAAATTGAAAAATTCTAAAGCTTCTAACACCTCAGTTCACTTAAGCACCGCTGGGCAACAAGAAAGTGTTAAGACACCGTCCTTGCCCCTGCCCCCAGTAGTACCCCCATGATCTAGAAGTGAGTTTGAAAAGTAGACCACAGCGTCAGGACTGTGATGGTAGAAATCTTTGTGAAGTCCTGTGGGAGCTGAACAAGGTGGCAGAATAATGATATTATAAGTCCATCTTATAATGCAGGAGGAAGGAGAGGAGTGGGAAGGCTAGAGAGAGGACCAGGTGGAGGGATGACCAGTGTTATTCCTGACCAGCATGTCTTACTCCTTCGAGGAAAATCTAGGGGCTCTGGGACTTGTACCCATCCAAGGTCACTCAGGAAGCTTTAATCTCTTTACCAGTATTCTAGTTAACATACTCGTGGCAACACAACCACATTCAGAGAGGAAAATAGAATCCCAAATTTATTTTAATTGTTTAATTTACTTAATTTATTCCCAAAGAATAAATTAGGAAATCTGTATTTATTTTGAAACAAACTCAAACCCAAACCCAGCCTTCACTTACTAAATATGAATGAAACTGCTCAGTCACCCTTATGTGAAATTTACTGCTTCTTGTTTCTACTGCCTATCAATTTCTAAAAGCACTCTTCAGATGGAAGACTTTACATTTCTTCTCAAGAAAAACTTCCAGAATAGTTGTACAAAACCTCTATAGAGAAATCAATGGGATTTTATCTATTTCTCATATAAATGTGAATGTCTCTACTCAACGTTAGCATGAAAATTCTGCCACAGAATTTAGGTCAATATCTTCCAGATACAATTATGATTAAATGTGAGATTTCCTGCTGCTAACATATTTGTTCTACCAACACAAATGTTAGAGCCTAACAAATATAAATAGTGCTTTTTCTCCCTATGAGCAGCTCCCTTCAGTTGATTTTTATTGTGTGTAAAAATACTAGCAAAGATGTGGAAGCTACAAATCACTGTCAGAGAATATAACCACAGTCAGTACAGAAATTCTCCAGAGCTCAACTGAACCCCGCTGTGTTTCCTGGAGGACTCCTGGCCCTGAATAAGTCCATCAAATTCTCCAAAATGCCTGTTATTAACTACTAAAATAGAAGATAAAATCCAAATCTCTCACTACTATTTAAGTTGTTAAACTTCATTGACAAAGAGTAAAATATAATCAACAAGGAGTGTCCAACAACTAGCTGAAATTTGGGAGAATTATCATTATTGTACTGTAATTTCTAGATCTGGGATTGGTGTGCAACTGTCACCCAGGTTTTGAATCATTTGCTTAAAAAAAAAAGCAGAAAGACTAGCTCACAAATCATCATTCATTCATTCACACATAGTTTTTCAATTTTGCTCCCAGAGATAGAAAATCCAGGCATGGATATTTGGATACTAAATATATTCCTTGTGCAGGCTATTTTATCAACTTCAGGATCTGTACAGCCTTTTGCTGATGACATGAAGAACAGTCAATTTTCCTGTATCCCATATTGGCCAATGAGATTGACATCCCCATCCACTGTCTCTCTAACCCTAAAGATCACTCCACAACAACCCTGTAGGAGCTAGATATTAGATAGGGGGCTGAAGATGGCTTTAAGGGAGAGCATGAGGCTGTCATTCACCAAGCATGTGACTGCCAGGAGTGTAGTTGATAGAGGTGAAGCTGCTACTTTGGCAGAAGGTGAAGCCCCACAACAGGCAGAGCCTTGAGCACCAGGCGCTGCTCATCTCTCTAGGGAGTCTGAGCATACTCAGAAGCCCGGAATAACCCAGGGTGTGTAAGAATGCCACTCACCTCCTGCACTGCTGGGCTCCAGCTCCTCCTGCCTCCTTCCTCCTCAGACTCTTCACTCCTCCCAGGACACTTCTGCCAAGGTTGGGAAAGATTCCCCAGACTTCCCATTGGCTTATCTCACAAGGAAGAGGTTGGCAACAAGAACAGCAGCAGGCTACAGAGAACCAAGTCCCTCCTCCCTCCCAGATGCACTAAGAGGAAACTCATGTTCATGGAAGGGACGCCAAGGAGGGGCGCCATGGACTCTTCTGTCCTGCTCAGCAGGAAGCTCAGAGCAGTGCCACAGTGTCATCCCTCTGATCATGAGGAAGTAACCCAGCGAACCAGAGAAGCAAAGCATCTAAAGACTCTCCATATGCATCCCCACCTAGACTGTGTGTACTTGGCCATAGGCAGGGTGCAGGTTAAGAGTCAGGGATGAGAGCCGGAAGAGCAGAACATGGGGATAGTATGGACGAGGAGCAAGCCAGAGCCAGGAGAGGACGAGCACCAGGTACAGAACTCAGACAGCCTGGTCCACCCAGGGCTAAGGTGGGATGCTGGGTTTTATCCACTTCAGGGCAGTCTTATCTAAACTACAAATGGTGTCCTTGGAAAATGAAGTGACTCAAGTCCCTGACCTCATGATAAACTTTACCAATAACAGGTGGCAATGTGCAGCTCAGGGGAAATGCTGAGCCCACCTACACAGAGAAACCAGAGATTCTGAGCCAAGCCTCAGGGTGCTTTAGATGTCAGCATGTGGCGCCGTGCTAAAAATTTGGGAGTCACAAAACCTGGGTTCAAATTCCAGTTTTCCCCCTTGTGCCTATGGGATCTTCCGCAAGCTGTTTCACCTCTGTCCTGCTTTGCTTGTTTGAAAGATGGGGAGAATTTTTGGTAACTTTATGGTTGAGATGATTATAATTAACATGTAAAGCAGTGAGTATACAGTAATCACATCATGAATGTAGCTATTACTATAATAATAGGTTGAGATTGTCCTGGAAAATCCAGGATATGTGTGCACTCCACCCATGATATCCCTCTATCTATATATTACCTATTGCTCAAGGGCCACCTCAAGTCACAATTTCCATCACCTTCCATATTACCACAAGCTCACATTGATTTATGACTTGATAATAGACCTTGATCATGTGCTTTTACTCAATTTTTCCACTTGTTAATATATAATTTTATACTGTCCCTCATAAGTACCTTCAACAAAATTTTTTTCCTGAGCACAGAAACAAGCTGTGCTATTTAAAAATCCCCATGGTACTGAACATACCATAACAGGTACAAAGTTCAGGTTAGACAGGTGGAATTAGTTCTCCACAGTAGGATGATCTATTTAACAATCAATATCACACATCTCAAACTAGCTAGAAGGGAGACTTTTGGATGTTCTCACCACAAAGAAATGATGAATATTTAAGGTGATAGACATGCTAATTATCTTGATTTGATCATTATGCAATATATACATATATAATGACATATATATGAATATATTCATATATTATGAATATATATATTTGACATATATTATGAGTCAAAAACTTTTCTGTAAGATTAAATTTCTTCACAATAAAACAAGTTTTAAACATGAAGAATGTGAATACTTAAATAAATAATAGTTTCTTTCTGAGTTTGTACTATGAGACACATATTGTTCTAGAGGAACTTGTGAATAAAGAAGCCAAATCCCCTACAATCTGATTCCTTTAAAAGATTTGGGATACATCGAATAAATAAAGAAGCAGAGCTATGAAATTCAAGCCAAAATAAACTTCATGTAGAAATTTAATAGAGATTTGTAGTGCCAGCTCAAAGTTGGCCATGAACGAGTTTATCAGGATGATTGAAGACTTACAAAGTCAACACCATGCCATCTGCCACACCTTTCTCTCCTTACCAATCAAGTCTGCCACCTAGTGATGGGACAGTAAGCTACCATCCATAGCTCAAAAATCTTCCTGTGGATTTTAACCTGACAGCACGTATGAGTTCCATTGCGTTACCTTTTTAAACAAAAATGTCAAATGCTTTCTACCGTCATCAAGTAAAGTCCAAGTTTCTATATTTGGAATCCAAGTGAGTACACAGGCTGGTCTGTTTACCAAGTGCAAAGAGATGAGAACTCTGGAGTGGCAGACCGATTACAGTATTAACTCCTTGGACAAATCTTGCAATTTTTATGTCTATTTTTGTTGTTTGGATTTTAGGTGATTTATGTCTAGTGATGACTTATGACCCAATGACCTCAAGGGACCATGATGGCATAAGATAAGTTGTGATCAGCCTGTGTCTCTGTAGCTCCTTTCCTTCTCCTTCCCTACATAAGCCCCCCATTTAGCTTGGTGGCCTTCCTGATGGTGTCCTGCTGCATCTTAATCCTATGTAATGCTTCCAAGTCAGCTAAGTCCTGCCCCTCCACCAACCCTTCCCTGACCAAGTTCTCTCCTTCATCAAATTCCTGCACCTGCCTGGACTATCTTGTCCAAACTCAAAACAGTAAACATGAATTTGGAAAAGATTTTTTCTGACTTGTGAATATTGCATAAAATATTTTAATGAACTATAAATTAAAATTGTTGGTTATACGGTTAATCCATCTCTTATTTTCTTTAAAAAACAATACTGAGATATGGAAGCTGGAAAGCCTGGTGCATGGCCAAAGCCCCAGTGCTGCTTCAGGGAAGCAGTGTAGCCTGGTGGCAATGCACCTAGGTGTGGACTCAAGGGACCTATCCCAACACAAGTCACCATCCTGCATGGTCTTCTGAAATCCTGCCCTGGGAAGGTGGTGTCTGACTCCCCTCCCGTTGAATCTAAGCAGGCTTGGGCTTTGTTGTTAACCAAGAGAATGTGGTGGGATTGGGACAGTATGATTTCTCAAGCAAGGTCATTAAGGCTTTGAAATTTCTAGCTCATCAGCTGAAGCCCATGTTACCAGGTGAGAAATCCAATGACCTGAAGCGCATGAGGAATCCCAGAGGGGCCCATGAAGAGGAGCCAGATGGAGCGGTCCTGAGGCTGCATGGAGACTCTGCATTCACCCTCACCTTCCAGCTCCTGAACCACCTAACTGCTCTCCCATGGGATACCCTGAAAGACCAAGCCCTGCACAAAAGGCCTGAGAAAAATTAAATGAATGTTGTTGCTTTCAGCCACTGGATTTGAGGGTTATTTGATAGGCAGCCATAGTAACTGAAACAAGACCTGAGGTGAGATTTTGGCTTTTCCACTCACTGTGTGTGTGTCCTGAGGTGAATTCCTTAAAATCTCTCTGAGCCCCCATTTTCCATACTTGAAAACGGCATTGATCCTATCACCTACCTCATTGGGCTCTTTGCAGAACAAAAGACAGGAAAGCATTAACACATGGCAGACAGACAGTAGGACCTCAATAAATATCAGTCATTACCACTATTGGATATTATTATTTTATCGGATTCTCTTATGTAGCCCTTAGTGTAGTAATGCATTGCTGACCACTTCTGCATATTTCTGAACCCACATTTTCCTGGCTTTCTTCAGCCTTGACAATAATGAAAAGCTTCAGCTACAATGTAAATTACTTGCTATGGTCTCCTACTGAGCAGCGGTCACACCTCTTTGGCAAAGGTTCATTTTCTCATGTCTTTCTACCTGCTGCTAGGGGGCTTACTTCCTAAGTATCTACTTCTGCAGCCACCTGCACCAAGGAGAGTACAGTGGCTTTTTGTGAGGACTTCTGGCCCTGGAGCTAAAGGCATTGCTGCTGTTGTCATCAGCCCAAGCCACAACAGGACAGTGCTCTTGCCTGTCTTCTCCCCAGACCCCTTTTCCCTGGACTCATCCTCATAATGAGGAGATAAAGGTCTTTAAAAGGGGCCATCCCACTCAGCTTGCAAGAGTGAAGCAAACAGGTTTGGAGGTACATTCTAGGCTGTCCACAGTCTCAGAGGCCATTAAAACCTCTGCGTTCCCAGTCTTGCTTTCAGACTAAATCCTCCTCAATTCCACCCCAGATAAGTCCAACTCTAACTTCATCCCATAATAAAAGATAGATGCCGTCATGTTGAATGAGTTGGTCTGAAGGCCCAGTGCAGACCCGCCCATGCTGTGGAGAAGACACTAGGGCACCACTCAGGAGAAGCCAAGAGGCCTGGTCTGGTGGACCTGAGCACAAAGCTGAGGGTCTGGCATTGGAGAAGATGGTGAGGATTTGACTGTGAAAGTTGGAGAATGGAAGTTTCTTTGGAGGAAAAAGGAAAGGGGTGCTTCACTTCTCCACTTGGGGAAGGGGGTAAATTTCCCATAGGTTCAACCATTGGGTAGGGACAGGACTTAAAAGAAAGGAAAACATTCATAGAGAGTGATGTGCTTCTCACTAGGACATCTCCCAGGCAATTGCATGCTTGCTGGGATGCAGAATTTTTTGGCTTGTGAAATAGGGAGGTGAGAGCTAAGTCAAAGAGGACCCCAGCACAAAGTCTAGAGAGCACTGCTCTATCACCAGAGGACCAGGGCTCAGGCTCAGAGACAAAGGGTGACTTCAAGCACACCACCTGTGTCCTAGGGTTATGCCCCAACCCACACTTGAGCCCCAATGCCAGGGAGGAAGAGCTTCTTGGAAGAGTTCTGATAGCCTCTGCACTATCTCTGAACAAGACTAGCAGCACTAGGCAGCCAGGTTGGGAGGAAGGGGGAATTCAGCCAACTGATGGCCAGAGTCTTCGCTTCCCAGCTTTGTGAGCAGACGTGACTGACCACACCACGTCCTCCGGCCCTGTGGGCAGGAACAGCCCTTCAGGACAGGAGACTGATAAGAGACTGAGGCAGTCCTGGATCTGGCACCGACAGAGGATGTGATGGTAGAGCCACAGTCTTCATCACTACTCCACGGGTACCAGGGTCCTTGGCGCAGATCCAACTGGGACCAAGCCCAAGGAGAAGAGTGGTGAGTCCCATTGAAGGTTTGGGAGCCTGGGGGGAGGCAGGAGTGGGATTACAAAGGATCACATTTATCTGAGAAATCTAACCCCAAAAATCAAACTATTAGTTTGATGTGGTCTGGAAGACATGTGCCATGCAAGGTCATAGAAAGATGTAATTAAAGCAATATTTACAAAAATAAATCAGCAGCTGACATATAGAAGCTGGAAATCCTGCCAAATGCCAGTCTAATAAATGTCAGTTCAATGCCCTTATTACTTCTTAACAAGGGACTTTTCTTTTTTTTTAATAACATCAGAAGTTTATTGGTTGCTCAAAACATTACATCGATCTTGACATATCATATATCATACATTTGTTTCAAATGGGGTATGAATTCTTATTATTCCCACGTGTACAGATTGCAGGATCACATTGATTATACAGCCACGTTTATACATACTGCCATACTAGTGTCTGTTGTATTCTGCTAACAAGGGACTTTTCAACACTGATGATCAAAGATGCTCATGGGCCAGACTGAGGAATTCTTGGTATGGTCAATTCATGGGTGTTGTGGTCAACACTGACTCATGTCCACATTACTGGACAATTCCATCATCCAATTAAGCTCTGAATGGTGCCCGTCCCTATGACACCCAAATTGCCAGAGATGCTATCTACATATAACCAAAATAAATCACAAACAGGCATGTTATTACAGCCTTTAAACTACTCCAGTTCTGCCAAAGTGATGACTAGTATAGAAAGTGCTGTTTACTTCCTGTAGCTTAAAATGGATCGTTCTTATCATAAATATGGCCATTGGGAAATCAAAGTCACCTTTGTGGGACACAAATCTGACCAACTTACTTTCCTCAGAAGAAAGCCCTTGCTTCCTGAGCTGGCTGGGGCAGGGGGTGGGGGGGAATTCCCCTAAGAAGACCCCACTCATAAGAATCCCCATAACAACCATCCACATTTTAATTACTATTCTAAAATCTAGCCTCTCTGTTGAAATAAACATGAGCCCATAAAGACAAGATCTGAAGCTTTGTGTTTTTCACTGTATGTTTTTCTCTATGCCTCGACAAGGTATGTAGAACTTAATAGGTGCTCAAGAAAGATTTGTTGAAGAAATCAATCAGGGCACCAATGAATAACGAAATGTCAAGATCTCATAAAGTTGTTCTCATTGGAGCTATAAATCTGTGGCTGGAGGGAGGTGTGGGTGCCTCTTTGAGTCTTGTGGAGGTTGGACCTGGTGCCTCATTGATTTCTATATTCCCTATTAACACAAAGACAACAAAAACAAGTGCCATCGTTGGAAAGGACAGGAGAGGAAGCTTCCCCTCAGACACTATGGTCCCAGAGGAGGACAATAGAGGCAAGAGAGTCAAAGGAATCCAGGGACAACTGGAGCCTAGACGGGTTGTGGTAGGATGTCAGGGGCTGCTGTCACCAGAGACCTGAATAGGATGACCAGAGACCATGACATAATATCCAGTAGCATTAAGGTCCGGTGGCCATGTAATTTCTCACCTAAATCAAGGCACTCTGAGAGTGGAATGGGAAGCTACTGATCATGACACCAAAACAGCAGGAGTGAATGAGGACTGAGGCAAACGTACCAGCCACCGTCACTGTGAACCCAGGGACAACATGTGGGGAAGCGCTGGATTCCACAAATGCAGGAGTTTAGGTTTCCGCTGGAGAGTGTTCTCCATATCTTCACTTCTGCCTTCCATTCTGCTCCTGAGAATTTCTGAGAAAGAGACAGAGAGACAGAGAAGCAGTTAGTGAAAAGACTCCACTCCCGGCCAGTGCACACGCCAGCCTCGACCTGGACCACGGCAAAATGGGGACATGTTTTTTCAGTTTATTTTTTAAATTTACAGCAAGTTAACCTGGAAGAGCCCTCCCTGAAGCCCTGGAAAAGTTGCCCTTTTATGCCCTCTGCCCCTTCTCCGCTGCATCAATGCACCATGACTCAGAAACTGGGTGGATTCTATCACTGCCCCCAGGAAATACCACGCTTCCCTGGCCATTAAGGGCGTGGACATGGGTGCTTTTAGGAAAGCAGTAATTTTCCTGAGTCACGATGGCACTTGAACCAAACACAGACTTGGAGGCTCAGTGTTTGTTCTAAAAGAAGAGAAGGACATTGATAAACTCAGAAGAACTTTCAACTACCAAAAGAAAAAAAAAAGAAATTAAAATAAAACACTACTCAAGAACATCTAAGAAAGAAGAGATTTTTATTTGCTTTTTGAAATCCAGGTCAAGGAGACCTACTTCCTTCTCAGCTTCTTTTAGAGTTTTCTTTACTTAGTGGTCTTTAATTTTTCCAAGCAGTTTTAGATTTACAAAAAAGAAAAAAATGAGCAGAATTCTGATATACTCCCTTGGTATATTATTATTAAAATGTTGCCATAGTGGGATACATTTGTTACAATCAATGAGCCAATATTATCATTAGCTTACATTATTATTCCTTCTTTCCTCTCCCCAGACCCCTGGAAACCACAGATTTTTTTTACTGTTTTTATAGTTTTTACTTTCCCAAAATAACATAAATTGTAATCATACTGTATGTAGCATTTCACAGTGGCTTCTTTTATTTGGAAATACATGGTTAAGCTTCTCCATGACTTTTCATTCATTTATTTTTATTGTTAAATAATATTCCATTATATGGATATACTAATGTTTTTATTATTCATTCAGCTGTTGAAGAATATCTTGGCTGCTCCCAATTTTAGAAATAATGAATAAACATGTTATAAACATGTAAAGATCTTTGCATGGACATAAGTTCCAATTCACTTGGGTAATTGCCAAGGAGCACAATGATTTGGAATTTTTAGAAGCAGTGTGTTGAGTTATGACTACTGAAACTGTCTTCCAAGATGCCAAGTTGGATTCCCACTAGGTAGAATTAGCCTTCCTGGTGCTCCACCTCCTCACCAGCATTTTGAGTTGCCAGTGATGTGGATTTCAGCCATTCTACCTGATGCATAGTAATTTTAACTTGCAATTACCTAATGACATTTGAGGTTGAACATATTTTCACTACCTTATTTGCCATCCCTGAATCTTCTTTGGTAAGGTGTCTGTATCTTCTCCCCATTTTTCAATTAGTTGTTTACCCTCCTATTGTTGAATTTTAAGAATTTTTTCAATAGTGCAGATTTCAATCCTTTATCAGATATATGTTTCATAAATATTTTTCTTTCACTCTTTGGCTTGTTTTTTTCTTAATGATGTTTTTATGGAGAAATTGTTTATTTTACTACAGTTCAACTCACACTTTTTTTTCTTACATATATTATATCTGTAATGTCATATCAGAAAAGTAATTGCCAAAAGCAAGGTCACCTAGGTGTCTTCCTCTGTTATCTTCTAGGAGTTACACAGTTTTGCATTTTATACTTGGGTTTATGCTCCATTTTGAATCGGTGTCTAGATTCATTTCTTTTGAAATTTGAAGACATGATATCCAGTTATTCTAGCACTGTTTGTTGAAAAGACTGTTGTCACAAGCCGTCCATGGGTTGCACGTGGGTCACCGCACATGGAAGCCTCATGGATAGAGACATCTGGTGCCTGGGAATGGCCAGTGGACATTTCCTCTGGTCAATTGCCCAGGGACAATGTGAATCTCTTTCCCGCTCTGCCATGGCCCACACAACACCAGAGATGGGTGTAACCTGCCAAGATGTCAATCAACCTGCTGACTGCAAGACATCACAAAGCAAGACTCCGCCCTTGAAACCTTATCCCTGCCTTTGATGTATCCCCTTAAATAAACCATCTGAGCATTTTGTCTTTGTCTAATTCCAGAGCCCATATGGACTAGATCTATCAGGGGCTTTGCATTCTGTAAATATACTTGTGAGTACATGTGGGACCTCTTCTCACCCAAATTATCTGAGATTGTAAGTTTTAGGGTGGCTTGGATTCCTGGGCAGAAAGAAGGACCCCTTTTTGAGATGTTGGCCATCTATCTGTTCCCCTCTGAAAGACTGTCCTTTTGCAATTCTCCTTGCTTCTTTATCAAAGATCAGTTAACTTTATTTGTGTGGGTCTGTTTCTAAGCTCTCTCTTCTGCTCCATTGGTCCATCTGTCTTTTAAAGTCACACCATCTCATTACTTTATAGGAAGTTTTTAAATTAGGTACCCTTTTTTTGTTGTTGTTGTTGTTCCAATATTGTGTGACATGCCTGAATCTTTTCCAACTTCCTTTCAACTTAATACAAGTGAAGGCACTTAGGAGTCTTCATTTTCTCATTTTGGCATGACCTGAGGCCACAGTGGCATCTAGACATATGAGTGATTTTTGTATTTTTCTGCTTCCATCAATTTTCTTTCATGTATTGAAAGAACTTAATCCACCAAACTGCATTAATTTCATAGATTTAGTTCATCAAGACACACATAGTTTCCAATCAGAGATTTTGGTCAGCACAAGGTTCAGTTATTACTGCCAATTTTGATACTTGCTGCCCCTAAAGTAAAGAGTAATATGCAACCAGATGGCAAGTAGAGTAGGATGCCAAATTAAGCTCAGCTGAAGCACCAAGACAATTAGGAGCTGCCTTCCAATGGAGGCATTAGACCAAAGGTAGGTAACACCCCCTTCAAAATGGTGTAGACTCCTGAATGTCTGGATTGGTACTGTAGATATAAAAATATTAAAAGAATGGACTTAAGAAGGGGATTTGTGAAGAGGGCTACTGTGAAGAGAGGCTTTCAGAGGAGCACCCCCATTTTCCTTGATGAGTGGGACCCCTTCTCACCCCAAGTCTCAGAAGTGCTTCTTTAAGCCTGCCATGAGGACCTGCTATGTGTCCCCTGCTGTTGAGAGATTTGGCCTGAGAAACTAGAGGAGAGCAGAGGGCATCTGGGAATGAGCAAGATTTCTGGGGGATATAGACTCTGGCGGGAATGGCGGCCTGGGGTCACTGTAAAGACATTCTAGATCTGGTTCTGGCCCTTGGGGAGTAGCAAGTGGGGGACATACCCTGCTATGGTAAAACACCTGGGAAACTGGGCAGAGGGTGGGAGGCGACGGTTTCAGCCAGTGGGCACAGACAGCACAAGGCTGAGATCCCTGGGAGAAGGACTCCCTCCAGGGGCTCCCCGGCTCTCTGGAAGTGAAACCCTTACAGAGAACTGTGTCTTGCTGAGCAGAGGACTGTGGGTTAGAGTTCAGGCCATTGGACTGGACTTTGAGGCAGGCGCTGGAGAGGAGGGAGCTGCACCTGGAGCTCTTGAGGGCTGGACTAAGTGGGTAGGTTTCCTTGAGCCTTTGACCAAATCTTAAATTGCATATCCAGGAGGCTCCACCAGCAGAGAATAGCCACCAGAAGACTGTAGGCAAAAGCAAATTCCAGAAGGTGAAAAGATACTAAAAATGTCGGGATTCTAACCAGCTGGAGGGGACATGAACAAGCATTCAACCGAGACACTCAATAAAGACTTTTAAAAGATCATGTCTAAGGAGTCGAGCTGTTTTAGCCTTAAAATGGAGGTCCAGAACCTTTCAGTGAAGAGCTAGATGGTCAATATGGTTCAGGCCATAAGAAAAAAGTACTTTCATAAACTCTTACCTTGGCCCTCTGCAGCTTTGGATTGGCCGTCCTGGGAGGCGACACACTCTGGGCCCAGTTTTCTCCAGCTGGAGACGTTTTGGGGGTGAAGAATGACCGGCCCAAGCTGGGAGGCTAGGTAGGCTGGCAGGCAGGTGGCAAGCCAGTGCGGGGTGGCCACCCAGCTGTTTTTCAGCCCAGAAACCCACAGATCTTCTCTCTTCTTGAGGCTGTTTCAGGTGAGGCCCTGACTCTACAAAGACTCCACTGCACAGCGAGTTCTTGAGGGAAGCAGGTGCTGGAGAGAGAACTGAGCAGGGGGAACACCGACCGGCTGGGTATCAGTGGCCCTGTCCCTCTCCAGTGGTGCCCACTGGGCATGCAAAACTAGATGATAGGCTACACTCAGCCCCTAGACTACAGGTGCTGACCCCTGCCCTCAATGAAGAGCTAATCTAGTTCCACCTAACAAAGCCTCCAAATCATACTTCAGCAGGATCAGGCTCAGTTGCAGAAAAAAAATTATATATATATATATTACACACATGTATTTGAAGAAATAATGACTGGACATTCTACAAATCTGATAGAAATTTTAACCAGTAATCCCCCCAAAAAATTCAATAAAGCTTAAATAGGAGAAAAGAACCCTGTTGAAAAAGGCAAGGGAACTTAATTAGTAGGGTAGAGGGATTTGTCACTTTGGGTGGAGGGGCTGCTGCTAATTAGCAGAAAAGAGGTGTCTCCCAGAGGGAAAAGAGTGGCCTCAGTCCAGAGAACCCACCACAGCTGCTCCTGGCAAGAGTGTGACTCAGCTTGAAAATCAGAACTGTCCCATCGTGTAGCATCTCTCCTGACCCCTCCTTAGGAGAATGCATGTTTACATGCAGAGAACCTGGGTTCAACTCCCAGCACCAAAGGGGGAGAGAGGGAGAGAGAAGAGAGAAGAAAGCAGGCGGGTGAGAGAGGTAGAAGGAGAGGAGGTCACCCTGACTCGCAGATCCCAGACTTCTCCTGGCACTTCCCTGCTGGGAGGAGGGATGAGATGCACTATTAAATCAGGTTGGCAGGAGGGTTCCGGCCTTCTCACAGTGCAGTGTGTACACTGTTCACCTGGGGTCTTGTTAAGACGAAGGTCTGGGGTGGACCAGATGCTGCACTTCTAACAATTCCCTGGATGATGTTGCACCCACTCCTGGAATAGTAAGAGTTTGGACTAATACCTAGGCCTAAATATTTTAAATTAATGATGGGTGGCTGTGACTTGAAGCAACCAGAATTGCTGGAGTTCAAGTTTGACCAGAAAATCATGAGACCCACAGGAGTTCCCTGCTGGCTCCGGGGTGCTCTCCCACAAGGCAGTTTTTATAGGGGTAATGGAAGACAAAAACATGGCTGCTTTTGTGATTAAATTTCATGAGCCTGCTAGGTTTTCATATAATTTACACTGCTAAAGGCACATTTCTGTTAGCTCTTACAAAGAGTGAAAACAGTTTGCATTCATCTCCTCCTCAGCACTGAGGGTCAATTTTATGGGTGGACTTGCCCAGGCCCCAGTTCCCAGGTATGTGTTCAAACTCATCAGGACGTTGGCATGAAGGCATTTTCTAAATGAGATGAACATTGAAAACAGTGCACTTTGAGTAAAGCAGATCACCCTGCCCCCAAGGTATGGAAACCCCATGCCATCAGTTGAAGGCCTTAAAGGAAATGAGATGGAATTTCCCTGAGGAAGAGGAACTTCTGCCTCCTGTCTGGCTTCAGACTCCAGGTACAAGACTGCATGAACCACCTTCCTTAAGTCTCTATGGATATGTATATTAGGGATGGGAAAGTGTATGTGTGTGTGTGCATGTGTGGATGTAAAGAGATACTGATGTGGAGATATATACATTGGCAAGAGTTTGTATGGTCCCTATATTAACTCAAAATTCTCCAGAATATATCATATTGGTGTGTTTTTCTGGGGGATCCTAAATCCAAAGTCTCCTTACAAACTCCTGTCTCAGAAGTCCTCCAGCTCCCTCTCACCTCAGCTCTCAAGTCACAATCTCTCCAAGTCCTATTCTCATCACTAGTATCCACATCAGTACCTTTGAAGGTCTCTCCATAAATTACCTCAGAAGAATTCTCTATATGAACTTCCCACCCTTTGGTGGACCACACTGAGTCTCTTTAACTGTTGGAGGAAACTGAGTATCACATAGCTCTGTCCTCATTACTTGCAGGACAACTGGTTGCATTAGTCAGCTTTCTGTTGCTATATCAAAATGACTGAGAAAATCAACTTAAAGGGAGGAAACATTTATTTTGGCTCATGGTTTCAGAGGTTTCAGTCCATGATTGCTTGGCCCTATTGCCTTGGGCCTGTGGGACAGACCATCATGGTGGGGAGGAGCACACAGGGGAGGAAGCTACCTACCTCACAGTGGCCAGGAGGCAGAGAGAGAAGGAGGAAGGAGCTGGAGTCCCAGTACCCCCTTCAAGGTACACCCCACTGACCTAACTTCCTTCCAGCACCAGCAGCCAAGGACCAGACCTGAAACACAGGGGCTTTGGGGACAAGTGAGATCCCAACCCCAGCACTGGTGCAGGTGGTACCTCTGTACTCCTGCCCAGCACGTGCCAGGTACCACCCAGAAGGACTCAGCATTCCCTGGCAGACTTCATCACCGTCTCTTCAGGATGTTTAAGGTGAAAAGCAGATGCCAAGAATCCAGTGTCATCTTTTCTACATGGGTCACTAGTGTTTCTTGTCTCCCCCTGTTCCACATTAAACCCTGTGAGTGTATTTCAGCTCTTATCATCTGATCCTTGCTCCATGTTATCTTGGGCACAAAATGTGGAGGCTTTCTCCAAAGTCAAACTACCTGATTGGTATCTGTCTTTTGCTCTTCTGAATTCTTACTCATGGGATGACTTTTTCAAAGGAAGAACTATGTCACCCAATTTGGTACCTAACAGTGATTTGGCCAAAAATTCCAATAAAATATTCACTAACTTAGAGTTGGCCTTATTCACAATCTCCCTTTATAAGTTATTTAATTGCTGTTTGTAAGTCTTCAAATAGCTTAAGGCATTTCATGCATTTATTATGGTCAATACAGAATTCTGAACTGAAACTTACAATGTTATCTTTAAACAGCAAGGAAAATTATAACATTTAAAAATCCATCCAAAGTAGAAGCCCTTAAACTATTTTTCTAAAGGCAGAGCAGTCACTTATTCACAATCTTACCAGTATACACAAGTCAAGAGAATCTAAGCCTTTAACTGTTTTCTCATTGACTGATCATGTCACCTGGGTAGTACTCACACAAGGCTCCAAAGATTCAAACAACAACAACAAAAAAAAAAAGCCAGAAAACTTTTGTGTAAATGTTTTTTCTTCCATGGTGACCACAGCCTTAGTTTCGCCAACTCAGGAATGAGCTTGAAAAGATCCTAGACCTATTTTACAGAACAGCAAACTGAGGCACAGAGGAATGTGAGGTGCAGATGCAGTCACCTGTTTGCCCCGACACCTCCTCTGTGTCCCTGAGCCTCATCCAGCCCCTCTATTTATGGAGAGGCAAGCTTGCCCCCGAAGAGAATCATATTGGTACAAACTTCCTTTATGAAGAACAGGAAGGGACGATTTGCCACAAACTGATCTCGGATGGGGAGTCTTTTCACAGCAATGCTTTCCCCAGAGGCTGCCGCTGCCTCCGTGCCCTCTTCGTTGACATCCACGTAGGACTTGTGGATGACTTTGGATAAGTAGAGGCGTCTGTCTGGTGACATCCCAGAGAGATCAGCTTTCGCCTGGTTGAAGATGTCGGTCATCCCTAGGGATTGGAGCAGGGAGTTCAGCTCATACTTGATTTCGAGCTTGAATCGGGGGATGTGAACTTCCACGTCTCTTTCCATCATGTTAGCAGAGCTGGTCCACTCCTGGAACGTCCTGCCATTCAGCTCCTTTTCTATCTGAGAGAAGAAGCACAGATGAGCCCACCTGAGCCAAACACGCAGGCTTTCCATTAAATACATTTTTTTATATAAATTCTCAATAGGAATGGTTCGATTTCATTGCTTTCTTCTCTACCTGGAGAGCATGCTCATGTGCTGCCTCTCTGGAAACAGTCTTGCGTTTAACCTCACTTCCCTTTGGTCTACCTCGGGTCTGTATTTCATCCTGCAGTTTCCTGTGTGCACCCTCGATCCCCTGGGCATTAGGCTTCACCTAGAGTTCTCTCTGGGTTGTTCCTGAAGTCCCTGTGTGTCTGCTTCCTGGATGAGTTCAACCACTTCTTCTCAGTCTGCATATGGGAAGTAGTTGATCACACCCTTCATTAGGAACTTGGTTTTCATTTGGCTTTTAAGATGCCAAGTCCCTTTGTTCTTGTTCCACTGGGACAGTTTTCATCTCCTCCTGTCCCTCATTTTTTGTTGGGCTGCTCCTGAAACTGAACTCAGGTGCTGACCTGACACCCTTCATGCGACTACCAACCACTTCACCTTCCACATCTGCTCAGGCTTCCAGAAGAAGACTCAGCAACCCTGACTTCTCATTCTCTATCCAGTTTCATCACTTTCTGTCGACCCTTGGAATGTCTCCCCTTGGGCACTTGAGACCCTCTAGCCAGCCCTCCTTCAGGAAGAGCTACCAAAGTGTCACATCCCATTTTCCTAGTCAAGAGTTCAAAGCATTTTCATCACTTCCTGCCCTAATCATATAAAATCTTTCATAAAGTACAGGTAGTTTTTATCCTGAAGTATCCCTTTACTTTTTCTTTTTCTGCCTTAATCCAAGTTACCATGATCTCATGACAAAAACCCTCACACTTTTTTCTCGGGTGGGGTGGGCAATAGGGGGTACGGGGGATTGAACCCAGAAGCAATTAACCACTAAGCCTCATCCCCAGCCCCTTTTATATATTTTTATTTTGAGAAAGGGTCTCACAAAGTTACTTAGGGCCTTGTTAAGTTGCTGAGGCTGGCTTTGAACTTGTGATCCTCCTACTTCAGCCTCCTGAGGCACTGGGATTACAGGTGTACAACATCCAGCCTGGCAAACCCTCACACTTCTAAGGCATTTGCTCATGTTCTGTGCTCTGCCTGGAGCATGCTGGGCCCCCTTACCTTGCCTGTTCATCTTCTGCTCATCTGGCAAGGCCCACCCTGAGATTATCCTCCAGAAACCTTCTCTGAGCTCCCTATTCTAATTTAGACCCTTTCTACTCCCACAGGACTTTCTGCAGAATCTAAACTGCTTCCAAACTGCTATGTGCCTCCAAATATCTTCCATCCCAGCTGACTTCAGGCCCTGGATTCTGTTTCTTTCTGAATTGGCCACACCTGTAGGTCCACACCTGTAGCCACATTTGTGCTTGTCTCACGACTGTCCCCTGTGGACTTGTGCCTGTCTCATGTCTCACTTCTCAAACTGAAAGCACACACCCCAGCCCATGTGTTTCGGGAACCCTCCCTGCCCTCTGCCCCCACCTGGGCCGCACTGCTTTTACCTCAAGCCCATACTCCCTGACTGACCATGAGCTTCTGCAGGCCCCCAAAGCTTCAACTGTCTTCCTAAGGAACTGTCCCAGTCAGATTGGGGGACAAGGTATGGTCACTCCAAGGCCCCCCTGTGCAGGGCACCTGTGGGGACAAGGGTTGGACCCAAACTCCTACCACCACCATGACCTCTTCTTTAAGGCGATAGCACTCATTTCCCCACAAAACAAGGAATGTTAAAAATAGGATCCTACAATTGAATTAGAAATACTGTAGTAATTTCCCCAGTTGTAAGACAGCTTAATTGGATTTCTGTGGACTGAAAACATCACGTCTCCCAAGTGTCAAAAGTGTGTGTGTATTTGTACAGTGTGTCACTCTGCCCCATGTACCTTTTTACTTAAGAATAGCTTGTCCTACCCGAGGATTAAGGTCATTGCACCCTTCCTGTCAAAGTTCCTGGGGTGATGGGGCTGAGCCCAGATCATGAATCAGTGACTGGCTGTAAAGCATCATGGGATACAGGGTGAGTGCAGGAGGGTGTGTGTGGGGGCGCTCTTGCTCTAGCTGCAGGCAGGTGCTCTTGTGTGTTACCTGTTCTAGGTTAGCTGTACCCACTGGAAGCAGGATGATCATGCTCAGTTTGTTGCCGGCGTAGGGCAGCTCAAGGACCTGCATCTGTGGCTTCTTGATGGAGGCCAACTTAAATGTTCCAGTTTGATACATCATTTCCACAATGACACTTTTATCCTATCAAAAGAAAAGACTGTAACTAGAAAGTACAGTTACATATGTAAATAGGTATGTATGTATGCTGCTTTCCTTATGTATCATGAATATATCTACATTAACACTTCAAAGGCAGGATTGGCTTGTAAACACCAGGTATATCCTTTTATTACTTTTATGTGCACAGTTTATTTGATTATTTTTATTTTAAAATAAGTCATAGTTAGAGATGAGTAGTTCTAATGCCCATAGATGACTCAAGTCTACTGAAAATCAACCCAGTTTCTACTAATCTGGGAAAATGAAATCATAATGTCAATTTCTTTTTTAATCCAGTTAGAGGGATTCTCTAGAAGAAAAACAGCACAGGTAATTTTATTGTGCTGTTAGAGAAAGTAATCTCCATATGTTCAAAGAATGCCCAAATAAAATATTAGGAAATTAATAGGTGTCTTCCATTCCCGGGACTCTCAGTGTCTAAACACTTGTTAGGTACCCCAGAGAAAGGTATTGTCACTTAACAAGGAAAACATAAAAGTTTATAGAAAAAGCAGTGACAGAAACTTAGCCCAGTATGTTCACTAAATCTTTCTCAGTTGTCCTTAAATGATTATCACATTCTCCAAAATTTGCCATCAGTCTGAAAATGAAACACTTACCTCACTTAGCTGAAAGGGAGTTTTAACAGTCTCTCTTTCCTGAAATTTATTTTGCCATTGTCCTTTGAAATATATGGCGCTCACCAGGACCATTACAGAGGAAGGGTCAATTGAGCCCTTTCCAAAGAGGTTTTTAATTTTCCCTTGTAGCGAAAGAAAAAAAGATAATTGTATTTGGATTTGAACTTGCTGATAATAAAGTTGAATAGTTACAAGAAATGTGCATCTATTACTTAAGCTTATTGTACACTTGAGATAGCAGCAGAACTTTTTCATCTGGCCATAGACTCCTGTCAAAGGAAGTTTATTTTAATGAATACTGAAGGTTTTGCTATTTCTAATCAAAAGATAGTGTCCAGGGAGTAACTAGTACCTCAGTGATGGGTCAATTTTTCCTGCGTCTAGTTATATCCAATGCATTATTATATATTACTGCTTACTCAGAAAATTCTTTAATAATGTATTGTGGCTTGTTTTTACTATTTAGCATCCTTTATATTTACCAGAACCTCACTACATGCAAACAGCTAAGTATTTAAAAAGAATCACTCATTCTTACAATGTACTAGAATTAGTATATCACAAATATACAACAGCATTTGAAATAAATGCATATTTGAAAATCAAGAACTTATAAAAAGATATCAGGAATTGCTTGCTTTGGAAATATACTGATCAAAATTGAACGTGATGCCATCTTGGGGAATTTCAGTGCATTGCAATCTATGAAAACTTTCTGGAATACAATCTATCATACAGTAGGAAACATAGATATATCTAAGAACCTAAGAATCCAAGTGACAAAGACTTTAATTTGCATTAAACTTCTGGGCCTAACACAATAACTAGCATATGATAAAAATATCTAAACTGAAATGCTCAAAATGTATTTCTGAATGACTGGATAAACAAACATATGAATGCATGATAGCAATAATATTCTAAATAAATCCACATTTAGCTCCCTAATGCATACCCATGGCAGAGAACCTTATCCACTTCATTCTAAACAAGTTTTAACTGATTTGCATGTGCCAAGCACTGTTCTATACACTAAAACCAAACCAAGGCTATGACACTAAACTAAACTGAAAAATACCCCTACTGTCCTGAAGTTAGCATTTCAATTATAGACTTTTGCTCAGGTTCTTTCTCAATTCAGGGTTCCTGAGCAGCCACTATCAGCAGATCAGAGTGGGTACATGAGATAAAACACATTTTGCACTATGTGCTAAATAAATTAAAGGATCGAAAAATGTATAAACATTTTCTAACTTAATAAGAAAAACTGGATAGATACATATTTTAATCTGGTCACCTATAACAAAAGGTGAATAAGATCTGTGAGTCCATCAACAAAGAATGTATTGTTGAGAGCTCTTCACTATTAAGAGATGAAATGGGATACACATATGTTGGAAAGCATGGCCCTATGCTCAGAGAAGAATTTTATGTTGCTGACATGCTCTCCACAAGGAAATTTAGCTCTAACAGTAATCTGGTGTCATTTGATCCTAATTTTAATTTATTTTAATTAATCTGGTGTCATTTGATCCTAATTTTAATTTATTTTAATTAATCTGGTTTCATTTGATCCTAATTTTAATTTATTATTCAGATTCGATTTCTTCTCACATCAGGGATTGCCTAACTTTCAAGACTTCAGGAACTAATAGTATCATGAGTCAATGGCATAACCACACAGAGGGTTATTTCAACAGGTAATTCCACTACACACCTTTAGGGGGATTAAACTCAAGGACAAAAAGAACTGAATTTTTTTTATCTTAAGCTATTGCTTTTTGTTTGTTTTGATTAGTACTGTCATTTGGAAACTGTGTGTATTGTGGAATGAAGAGAGTGTGCAAAAATATTAGTGACTTTATAAAATGGTATTTTTGACATGAGATAAGAGAAATGGGTATACAAGGGGGGATTTATCTAAAGTAAAAATCCCATGAATCTGAATTATAATAAATAACACATATAAGAGATAATGTTTCATTTTTATAAAAAAGTAAATACTCCTTAGTTATGTTCACTTAGAAAGTCTGACCAAATCATTAGCAATGAACACTCATACCCAGATTATAGTATCTAAATATAACTTCTTATTAAAAGAATAACACTTCAAATAATAATTGACCTGAGCTAAAGTTCAACAAAATTCTCAAATATTTAGAAGCAATTTATCAAAGGAGGCACAAGATTGCAAGATAGAGAAATGCAAAATGTTACTGAAAGAAATTAAAAAGAACTTAGATACATAGAGGTAAGTGTCATGGTCATAGGTTGGAGGCTGAAAAATGATATCTTTTCTCCCCAACTCTATAGATTCAAAGTGATTTCTATTAAACTTCCAAGTGGTATAGACGATAAAAGATGACAAGCTAATTTTAAAATGCAAATGGAAATGCAAAGGATAGAGTTTAGCAGAGGCAACCCTAGAAGAGGACCTGCAGGGCCGGAGAACTTCCCGGTCCAGCCCTGAGGACTCATTACGGAGCTGCCACAATCATGGCATGGTCATGAGAATAAGCACATGGACAAATGTAACAGAATGGAGACCAGGAGCAAACTCACATGGACCTCTAATTTGTGACGAAGCTTACTTTGTAGTGTAATCAGGAAAGAATTTTCTTCTTAACAAATAGTGCTATGCTAATTAGATGTCCATGTAGAGGGGAATGATTTTTTAAATGAACCTTAAATATAGTTAAACTACCATAAAACATCTGGAAGTTGTAATATGAAAATATTTTCATGAACTAGGAGTAAGCAAAGATTTCTTTAACAGAACCCAAGGGCACCAATTGTAAAGGAAAAGATTGATACATTTTATTCCTTTGAAATTAGGAATTCCATTCATCTAAAGCATCATTAGAAAAGATAGGTACAAAATGTTGGAAATCACTCACAACATATGTATTCTGTATGTGTAAGGAACTCTTAAAATTTTATAAGAAAAAAAGTAGACAAATCATCTTTACATAACATAGTAGCACTTCACAAAAGAAAATGTAAAGCAAATGAAAAAGTGTTTGACCATATAATTCATAAGAGAAATACAAATTAATATAAAAATAAAATAGAGTGGCTAAAATTAATATGACTAATAATTCTAAGTTTGGGCATGGACCAGTAACAAATAAAATTCCCATTTATTGCTTAAGCAAGTAAATTGATGCAACTAAATAATAAAAATGCTTGGCACTAACTAAAATCAAGTGTGTTCTTACCTCACAAACAGCAATTTCATTTCAAGGTGTGTACCCAACCACACTGCATACGTACGCATACAAAAAGATATATACCAAAATTCATTTAGGGGTGCTACTTATAATTGCTAATATAACTATAATTATAATTGCTCAAACTAAAAGTATCCCAAATGTTCATTAACAGTAGGATGAATAAATATACTTGGGATATTCAGAGGATGAAATACACATTGATGAATATTAATAAGGCATGCAGCATAGAACCACAAGCTAAATATTGACTAAAACAACTAAACACATATTTGTGGTCCCAACTGCATGAACTGTAAAAACAGGCAGAACTTTTGTGTAATAGAAATGGGAGAAGTCAACACAGGGAGGAAGCTGGGTTAGCTTTTGGGAGGGGACCTGCAGTGTTCTTGGCGGTGCCCTTCCTAGTAGCTAATGTTTTATTTTCCTGACCTGGTGTGGCAATGGGTGTGTTCACTTTGTGAGAATTTATCAAATAGCATACATACAGTAGTTTACTTCTCTATAAGTGTGTGGGAGAATTTTTGGGTTTTGGTTTTTGATTTTTTGGTACTGGGGATTTAACCCAGGGTCACTCTACCACTGAGCCATATCTACAACCCATTGCATTTTTTATTTTCAGACAGTGTCTCAGTAAGTTGCTGATGCCTCACTGAGTTGTCAAGGGCCTCATTAAGTTACTGAGGCTGGTCTCAAATACCTATTAATATTAAATGATTATTTTCAGTTTTGCAGATTTGATAATAGTGTTGTAGTCATATTAAAGTCTACATGTTTTAGAGAAAAAAATTAATATAAGTATAGAAAAAATAGTGACTTCTGGGATTTACTCCAAAATCATATGAAAGAAGTGGAGGGAACAGGATGCCAGTACAGAGCAGCAAGGCTGCTCAGTGGTGATCAGCGGTCAGTTGAGGGATGGTGAGCAAGGGTGCGTTATATATTCTCACTACCTTTGTGTATCCTTAAGTCTTTCCTTAGCTAATATTTAGTTAGTTAATTTATTTAATTATTTTAGTTAATAAAAAATAGTATTTAATTAAATGATTATTATTATTTAGTTAATAATATTTAATTATTTAAATATTAATCAATCTCTGGCACAAGCCAGGTGTGATGGCACAGGCCTGTAATCTCAGCTACCCAGAAGGTTGGTTTCAATATTTAAATATTTTAAATAGAAGAAATGAACAAATCTTTGCATCAAATATGTAATGCGCCACTTTAAATTTAAAGTAATATTTAACAATAGGTAGGGGTTTTTAAATTGCAAAAGGGAGATTTGATTTTAAATATTTAAATATTGATTTTAAGTAAATAAACTGCAGAATTTAAAACATTTCTCTAAAGTGGAGGTGACATTCACTCTCATTCTCAGAGCCATGGGGCAGATGATTGTCAGGAGTCGTCCTTTGAACATGGCCCTGGTGCTTCATTGCTGATCTGTCTCTCCGGTCCTGGACCCGCTCAGCCTCCCTGTTAGCACGTTGACCCAGGAAGTGTATCAACACAGCACAGATAAAGTCTGTGGACACATATGTGACTCATCCTTACCGTTAGTTTTATTTTCAACCCAAGCATTAATGGTGTTTCTCGCTTCTTCTGTGGACTGTTCAAAATCAACAGTCTGTAGGCCGGCTTGGTACAGCTTCTCAGAACAGCTTAAATATTGCTAAAAAATAAAGTACAGCCGAATGACAGGAAAAAAGGACAAAGAAAATAAACACATTAAAAAGTCACAACAGAGATGAAGGCAGTTCGAGGATACAAGTTTGAAAGAAAGCAAAATCCATATGTGCTTCTTTTTATTTTATTATTTATTTATTTTGGGTAGTACTGGGGATTGAAACTCAGGGGCACTCTTCTACTAAGGTATATCCTGGACCCTTATTTATTTACTTACTTATTTGTTTGTTTGTTTTGAAACAGGATCTCACTAAGTTGCCCAGGCTGGCCCCAAACTTTCAATCCTCCTGCCTTGGGCTTCCAGATAGCTGAGAGTACAGGCCTGTGCCACTACACCTGGCTAGTACTTAGTTATTTTTTTAATATTTATTTTTAAGCTGTAGTTGGATACAATATATTTATTTTATTTATATATTTTTATATGGTGCTGAGGATCAAACCCAGGGCCTCACACATGCTAGGAGAGTGCTCTATCACTAAGCCACAACCCCAGTCCTGGTACTTACTTTTAATAAAACAAATACACTTTAAAAAATCCAAAACCTTTCCCCAAAAAAATGTTCAGAAATGTCTTGTTGTTGCTTCTGTCATATCATCAGCTTTCTTGGTTCGAAAACACTCAAAAATGACATTGCATCTCACACCATCCCTCCACTTATTGCTTCAAAGTGAAGAAACAGTAGTGATTATGTGACTGCTGTCATATTATAGATGAGAAAATCAATAACCAGGGTGATCACATGACTTCCTTGTCTGAGATCTACCAGAAGGCTTCCCACAGGGTGCGTGCATGCGTGTGTGCATGCGTGTGTGCCTGCGTGTGTGTGTGTGTGTGTATGAATTTCTTCACAAAACATCCTATATAAAATTAATAATATCTAAAGTAGACAATTGACATTTTAGAAACTTATGTAAAATGTCATGAACAATATCCGAAGGCATTCACTATTTTGTTCACCTGTAACATACTGTCCAAGGACACAGCCTCTGCATAGACACTAGCCTTCCCTTAACTGACTCCCCCACTCCAAAACCCCCTCTATGCTGGCATTCTGGAGCCATACTGTTTTGTTTCATCTCTTACTTTGGTTCTTGGACAGCTTTAGAGATTTTTCAGTGGTAAAGAATTTTTATTTGATGTTTCACAACTCTAATGAGAGTTTTGATAAAATCCTATCTCTATAACCCTAGGTCAGCTCAAATTCAATCTCTTAAAGTTAAATGCCACATGCCTTTTTTAAAAATAATCCCTTATAGATTTCATTGTATGAAATTCAGAAGGTGCCAGATGGGCTCACCTGATGGAATTCCATTGCCTTTGTCCCATAGAGTCGGTTGGCAATGTTCAGGGTGTAGTTAGTGCCCGACTGGTTGATTTGAGAGAGGAGCTGTCCAAACTCGGAATGCAGCCTTCCCGCTTGACTGCACTGATAGAAATAAACAGAGTGATTTGTCAAGTGGCTGGATTTCTTGACATTGGAGTGTCATAAATAACATGAAAATAGTACCTGGAGAGCAAGGTGTCTGCCTCTTATGAACAGGGCAGGGAATACAAGGTTTAAAGTGGTTTTTTCATTTTTTAATTTTTTTAAGTTTCCTATAGCACCATAGTCTCACCAAGCTGTGACTTTGTTTGCAGACTGTGTGGAGAATTGTATGCACTAGTTGGCTCTAATGGTTTAATTCAAAAGTTGGAGTTTCCATGAATAAAGAGATCTTAGTGGTATGTTCAGAGACATAATCCAAGTTTTGTGACTGCCCTTAAACTTATAGACTCAATTCTCTTCTCTGCCACACTCTTTTTGTGGTCTCAGTTTTCTATGTGCTTCGTAATGAAACACTTTGGTCCTTTACTGGACAGTTCCAACACCCTCATTTGTCCCTCAGTGGTGGAATTCTGATAAGCTTACAGCTTTGATGATTTGAAAGGTGGCTAAGAACTCACTGACCTGCAGGGTTGAGGCCTATATTCCCTGAAGCAATGAGTCCCAAGCCATGGCTTTGGTCTCCTGATAATAAGTCGGGTAATTTGAAGCAAGTTTTCAGTGAATCTATATGCATTTATGTATATTCTCAAGCAGTACCCAATAACTACTTTCATGTGGGACTCCTATATAATTTTGATGTCAAAACGGATGTTCCTATTAGAAAGAACTAAGGACCATTGTCCCAAAGCATGTGGGTGGGACAACCTCAGGCCCAGTCTGTAGTTACATGGCAAAGCGTCAGGGTCCTTTCTCAATTTCCTCAGTAGCAGAAAAATTCTAACCCTGCATAGACAAGGCTGGCAGACTCAACAAGAAGCACAGAACAGAAGCGTGTGAGAATGAAGGCAATCGTCAAATCAGGGGGCTCTGACTAATATTGCTAATATCATTAGTAATAACAGTAATGTCATCACTGTCATTATTGTTGTGTTAAATAGGCTGCAGAGGTTATCAGAAACAGTGAAGGAGGGACCAAGGAGACAGTGCTGCTCTCCAGCCCTGGACTAGCCTCTCTGGGGCTCTGATGTGAAGGTGCAGTTGACAGCTCGGCAATGACGTCATCATACCTCAGCTGAGTCCCTGAACTCTGATTTCAAGAACTCTGCAATATGATTGTAGTGAAGCACCTGGAAAAGGGAAACGGGATCAATCAGTATCAAAAGTAAAAGAGTCCACAAAAGTTGAGAGCTGTATTTATTCTTTCACTTCAGAGCAAGACTGATAGTGACAGCCAGATTTTAAGGATGCCATGTCTCATCTGCAGTCCTGGGTCGTCTTTACATGTGTTATTTAACCCTCCCAACAACTTTATGAGTAGATTCTACTGTCCCCATTTTATACTAGGGAAACTGAGGCCAAAAGTCCGATTGCTCCAGACCACTGTCCACGAGGCTCCAGGGACTGAGCTCTTAGGCACTCTTCTTGTCTTCCCTCTCCTATTCTTCTTGGCTCATTTAACTAGGATGGTGCCCATCTGGGGCAAGGCAAAGCATTGCATTTTCCCAGCACAGATAATAGTAAGATAAGAGGACAACAGTAATATAGGCAAGTGTCTTAAGAGTTATTAAGTGAAATTCTACTCTAGGTGCTTTACAGAAATTATATATATATATATATATATATCTCACTATTATTAGCCTATGAAATCTAAAAAGTTACCTTTCCCTCCAAGTCTGTTTCCCTGTCTGTAAAATGGGGATAACACTGCCCAACTGCTACATGGAGTTGTGATGAAGAAATGTAGTAATGAATATTTTTTAAAACTTACTAATTTCTAAAATGCAGTAAGTTTCACCAAATTGTTTAAAATTCTATAAGAAAAGTATGTTTTCCTCTAGAAGAAAAGTACATATGTTCTCTATCACACTTAAATCACTGAAAGTAGAAATTCCTAGAGTAAACCACAGAGACTTATTTGTGACACCACTTGTGTTGGGATATGAGGTTTCCCCCAAAAGCTCACGGGTTAAGCCAGGCAGGAATATTCAGAGGCGAAATGAGAGTGTAACCTAATCAGTGGATTAATCCATTTGGTGGATTAATAATTAGAAGGGACTGCTGACCTGGGTGGTAACTGTAGGCAGGTAGGGTGTGACTAGAGGAAGCAGGTCACTGGGGGCGTGCCTTTGGGGTTTCTATTTTGTTCTGGTGCCTCCTTCTCTCTCTGCTTCCTGGCTGCCCTGAGCTGAGCCACTTCCCTGTGCTGAGTCTTCTGCAGTGATCTTCTACTCCACCTCAGGCCCAGAGCTGGTGTCAGCTGATTATGGACTGAAACTCTGAAACCATAAGCCCACAATAAACGTGTCCTCCTCTAAGCTGTTCTTGTCAGGTATTTTGGTCATGGTGACACAAAGCTGACTAAACACACACCTGACAATAAGGAAGAGACCATCTGATGCATGGATCACACTGTTTGCATGACAGTGTATCCTGTTACATAAGCCATTTTCCCTTTTTAAGAACATGATCTGCCCAAGTGTGTTTTGGCAGTTCTCTCTGCATAAAGATAGAAGTCATATGGTGGAGCAGAGGGGACAGGGAGGGAGAGGACACGTGGACAGTGCCAGGCTCAGGGGAAACTGCCCACGCATTCCTTACCTTTTCTATTTGGTCTGCGCTGTTCCCTCTGGCACCAAGGAGGAGCATGCTTAGTGCAGAGAGCAGACTCAGTGGAGAAAAGAAGACATTGTCTCCTATGTTGTTACTGCTCAGCTCCTTGAACACATCAAGACAAAATTCAACGTTTGCTGTGCTGAGGGAGCCCATTCTGACACCAAGCTCTGCCTGAGAACAGGAAGGAGAAAACAATCTCAGAACATCACTTGATGATACCCGGAGTTCAGGTTATACATGTCATGAATGTAGGCGTCTGATCTCACGGCTTCAGGAAAATGTATACATCCTGTCCCAGCCTCTGAAAAACTAGCAAATGCTAGAAGGAGGAATTCACTTTGTTTTAGATTCCAATGACTAGATCTGCTATCCTCCAGCCAACGGTTCAACACTATCTCACCATCTCTTGTGAACACGGAAGAATGAACTGTAGGGCAATCCCTCCATGGCCCCCACTTGTCCCTGCAAGAGTTCTGTTTCTATTCTTCACACTTGAATAAGTCTTTTCACTCTTACCAAAAAAAAAAAAAAAAAATGATCTATGATTGTTATGGAGCAAAAGAGCATGGGGGATTGGATTCCTTTGTGCTTGATTTCCACGCTTTAGGAAACACCTCAGCCTGGAATTCGTGCAGAAAAATTCTTTAACTAAAGAAACTCAGCCAAACAAGATATTGTCCCACTAGACTGACAATTTTGCAGCCTCATAGGAGGGGAATGCCTCCGTCTCAGTCATGCTTGCACAAATAATCTGATAATAATGTAGTGTTAGGCAAAATTCTCTGCACGTATTTTCACTGGTCCATTATAGTTGCACATAATAGTGGGATTCGTTGTGAGATAGTCGTACGTTTTTATTGCCCTGATGGACCGACCTCACTCCCTGTACTTCTCCAGGAAAGTGCCGCAACACTGTAAAGTGGGCCACACCATAGGAAGGTGATCAGAGCCCCAATCCTGGGCTCACGACCATGTTAGTGGCAATTGAGGAATGAAGAGGAATGCTGAGATAGAAAAGATGACCTGGTGGTAAATGTGTTACCTTAGGAACCGAGCATGCTGGGAAGGAAGAGTTTATTCTATTCACTACACCAAGACTAATGGAGCTAATTGTAGGGAGTTACAGAAATAACAGTGATCAAGAATCATTTCTGGGAGCTGGGGATGTGGCTCAAGCGGTAGCGCGCTTGCCTTGCATGCATGCGGCCGGGGTTTGATCCTCAGCACCACACACAAACAAAGGTGTTGTGTAGGCCGATAACTAAAAAAAAAATAAATATTAAAATTCTCTCTCTCTCTCTCAAAAAAAAAAAAAATGAATCATTTCTGTCCCCAAAAGTCTTGTTGTTCAGGAGCCTGGTGCTTCCTGGCCCTGACTTTCAGCTGACCCTCTCTCCTGGTTCCACCCCGCCTCCTCTGTCTTCTGTAGGACCTCCTTCCACGTTCAGCCTCCATGCATGATGGATCAGGCTTCAGATCTTGGGCCTCTCCTGCATTCACGCTCAGATCCAAGTTGACCTCATCCAGCCCCTGGGCCTTGCATGAGGTTGATATGCTCTGAGCCCCTGCATTTATGCTGCCCCTGAATTCCAGACCATCCAGCCAGCCACACACTCAAACTCCGCTCTGTGGCTAATAGGTCTCTCAAACCTAAGGTGCAGAAATGAACACCCCCTCCCCGGCCTCTCCTCTGGTAAATAGCACCTTCACTTCTCTACTTGTTCAGGCTAAAAAGCTTGGGATCACCTGTTGAGAACCACAGCCGAAGGGGCCCCAGCAAACTTCCAGCTGATTGGCTCACCGTGGCCCCAGCAAACTTCCAGCTGCCAGCTGATTGGCTCCTCTGCAGTGATGCTCATTGGGCTGTTTCCCCGCCCATTCAGATCACAGAGCTGCTCATTGGGGGACTCTTTTGGCTCCGCCCATGCGGCCGAGCCAATGGCCTCAAGAGCAGGAGGAGTGGGGCTTGAGAGGCTCCCCAGAAGCCCGTGATGGCAGTTGGGCTCTGAGGGAATTCCTGAAGAGCTCATGTGGTACAACATGTTCTAAAAATAAAGTTCGTTTGTGCTTGACAAGTGGCTTCTGAATTGTGCCCAGCCAGACTATGGCATTATTTTTAGAACACACGCTATACCACAGGAGCTCTTCAGGAATTCCCTCAGAGCCAAACTGCCACCTTGGACTTCCGGAGAGCCTCTCAACCCCCACTCCTCCCACTCTTGAGGCCAATTGGCTGGGCTGCGTGGGCGGAGCCAAAAGAATCCCCCAATGAGCAGCTCCTGGTCTGAAAGGGCAGGGAAACAGCCCAATGAGCATCACCGCAGAGGAGCCAATCAGCTGGCAGCTGGAAGTTTGCTGGGGCCACGGTGAGCCAATCAGCTGGAAGTTTGCTGGATGGCTGTGAGCCAATCAGCTGGAAGTTTGCTGGGGCCCCTTCGGCTGTGGCTCTCAACAATCACCCTTAAATGTTTTCTCATTCACAGTCCATCTATGAAAATATCCTGTTTCTTCAGCTTCAAAAATACCCACCCTCTGTCCACTTCTCACACTCTTCAGTTACCACCCTGGTCAAAGGTACCTTCCACTCTCTCCTGGAGTACTGAAATAGTCACCCAGCTGCCTGTCACTCTTTACCCTCTCCATGCTATGTTCTACAGAAACTAGAGTGATATTTTTTAAAGATGCTCTCCCCTACTCAAAAGCCCTGTGTTTTCCCTCCTCTCAGGGAAGAAACCAAAATCATGACCATGGTAAGCAAGGCTCTCCAGGCTGGCCCCAGCTCCCTCCCAGACCTCATCCCCTACCACTCTCCCACCTGTTCACCCTGCATGAGCCATGTCACCTCCTTCCATTCCTTCTGGGTGACATGTGCTCATTAATAAGAATCCCTGATCACTCATTCAGTTTGAGAAGGCAGCCACCATCTCTCCACCAGAGCCCCAATGTTCATTTTCTTCTGGCACATGTCACATGTCACTGGACTGACTGACTATGTATGTATTTATTGTTGGACCCACTTCCTCCAGGGTGTCACCTTTATTAGAGCAAGGGCTAGGTTTTGCCCTTATGCTTTTTTTTTTCTTTTGTAGTTGTAAATGGACAGAATGCCTTTATTTGTTTACTTTTAAGCGGTGCTGAGGATGGAGCCCAGTGCCTCACACATGCTAGGCAAGCACTCTGCCCCTGAGCCACAGCCCCAGCCCTGCCCTTATGCTTTCTTCCAGCACCTGGACCAACGCTGGCCACAGAGCAGCCACAGGATAAGCACTTGTGAAAGAAGCACAGGAGGGGATTTCAGTCGGTCAATGTGATGCTACGCAGTGATGCTGAGGGAGCAAGAGGCAGGGGCACAGAGCCACCTGAGAGGTAGGACAGGCCTGGAGCGGGCGAGGTGCCCGCTGCCTCTTGAAGAATGAAATCAGACTCACCCAGGTGTGTGCATGTCAGAAAAGAGCTCCCCACAGAAGGAACGGCGTGAACAGAGACTCAGACACCCAAGAAAATGCTATGTTACAAAAACATGAAATGGGCAGTCAAAACGGTGGCGGGAGGCAGGAAGGACGAGTCCTTGGGCGCTCAGCAAGCCCCATTTAGGAGAGACCAGACAACTCATGGTGTGGCGGGCCCCCATGCAGCTAGGCAGAAGTTCAGACCAGAAATTCAGTCCAGGATGCTCCCTCCCCTCCCCTTCCTCTCGGACCTTCTGAATGACTTCCTGGGGTTCTCTTCTCAGTGGTCTCCCCACCTCCCACCCTCAGATTGCTCCTCAGGCCACCAGTGGAATTCTCTCCCATGCTCCCTTCCTTGGATGGGTATCTCTTCTTTCTAAATACCTTAAATTCTTCCCTAGACAGCTTTAAAAAAAATGTGGATTGCCCACTCTTCAGCCATCCCCTCCCACTTTCCTTCTGTGCTGAGAACCTGCTTTCCTTCAGATTCTGTAAGGTCACACCTGCAGAGAAGGCTCCACCCTCCTCGGCCCCCAGGAGCAAGCCTTGGTTGGCCTAACCCGACTGAGACATCTGTCTCTCAGGTCAGTGACTGGTTTAGGACTCAGAAAGGCTGTAATTTTTTGCCAATAAAAACTATTGCAACAGTTGCTGGAGGGTTTCTGGGAAAGCCTTCTCTTCGATAAGAGGAGACCCACAGGAGGACACCAGCTTTTGCCCTCTTCTCAGAGTCATGTCATGTACATGCAACTACTATTGTAGCAGCTGTTTTGCTACCATGAGATAGCCAACCAAGAGGATGCCCAGCATCTCAGAGAGAAAAGGTGGAAAAACCTTGAGTCCTCAATGACACATCATCCAGGATGATGAGCAACCTGGGCCCTGCCCAAACATGGGACTTCTTGTCACGTCACATGAAAGCTTTTACTTGTTTTTAAATAAACCATTTTAGTTGGGTGTCTTGGCACTGGCAGCTGAAGCATCCCAACTCACCTTAGGAATTTCTTTAGGCACCTTTCACTAAGGCCAATGAGCCCTCCCCCACATTCATGCTTTCCTGGTCAGCAACATATTTTCTTAGTCTCCCAGGAACCTGAAAATATCTCACTCTTTTACCTTTGACCTTCTAGGTTACAGCTTTGCCCTCTTTTATAGAACCTGAGTCTAGGCCTACATTCCCTTTGACATTATGACAAATGACCCGTGTTGGTCCCCACCTGTGCATGTCTATTCTAGGTACTAACTTGTCTTGGGTCAGTGCAAATCTGAGCTGAGCTCACAGGAGGTGTGTTCTCTGGAATGTGAACTTGTCACTGATTCAGGTATTTGTGGCATGCTTCTTACCAAAACAGTGCTGCAGTGCCCTGATTGTCAAACACAGCTAACAGAGCCCAGCCTTCAGACCCGGGGAGGGAGAAGAGAGCAGGGGCATCCAGTGTCAGACAGAGTGAGCCTCAAAAACAGTGTGTCACTTTTGGACTTCCAAAATAACGACCCATGGCATGTGTAAGGTAGAAATGATGCTCTCACATCCCTGTAATCAAAACCGGTTGCCCTAAAATTATCATTAAGGAGCGGATATTGCACATTCCAGTTGTCAGACTACCAAGCAGAGTATAATAGGGCCCAGCGGTTATTCTACTCCAAACCTGGATTATACTTTTCTTTGCTCTTGATGTTTTGGGTTTTTGTTTTTGTTTTGTTTTTAAGGTATAACAGAGGACTTTGCTAATCTTATTTCACTAAAATGCAATTCTATTCTTTTAGCAGGATTCTGTCATTCAAATTAATTTCAATATAGTTCTCTGTGATGTGCATAATGATATCAGTGTCCTTGACTTTGTTTAGTGATATTGGTAATGAATGCTCACCCAATAATGAAGACTGTCGAAGCTGGACACTCTTCATACTATATTCTGCATCACAGTGAATGGAGTTAACTAGTAGAATCTTGTTCTTGAAGGCAAGTTCAAGTATACAAGTAAATGTACACTTATTTTTCTTAAATTTATGTCATAGCATTACTGTAAAAGAGCTTGTCCACACATGTCATTGGAGCCCTGTTATTACCTAAGAAAAGGCTTTGGAATATAGTACTAGACTTTGAAATACACTACTACACTGCTGGACATACACATACTAGGTTATGTCCAGCACTTTTATTAGTCTGTCTGTCTGCTGTCTATCTTTTTTAAAACTTCAAGTGCAGAAGGCTCTAGTAATCTCACTCCTCTCTCCCGTCACAAGCCATCATTGAGCTACAAAGGCCATTCTCTCCTGAGATTATTGCCTTGGGCCTACTTCATTTTCCTTCCCCTCCACCCCATAGACATTGCTTTTGTTTAAATCATATCCTTTTATTATATGTGTTCTTACAAAATAGCAATTTTCTTAATTTATTCCCTTTTAATTCTCATAAATGAGCTTCTGTGAAATGGTTTCTCACTTAGTACTATGTTTTAAGATGCGTCCATGTAACTCTGGGAACATAATCTGTGACTGCTGACTGCTGCCTTCCTGTGCTTCCTGCCCATTTCTGTCTGTCCACTCCCAGGCACAGACACCTAAATGGCCTCTTGCTTTACACCATCACAAAGAGTGCTGTGATGAACATCCTCATACACACCCATGTACACGCCTATTCAAGAATTTCTTTGTAAAGGAAACGACTGAATCACTCAGTTTGCAATGGCCCAAGTACTACACGTGTACCATTCGGAGTCTTAAGTCTTGTGGGGTGGGCCATGTTTCTGCAGTTCTGCAGAGAAGACAGCAAGGGCTTGCAGGGGTCATGTGCGGTCAGTCAAAGAGTGAGGATCCCAACAGGGGTCCATCTGTTCTCAAATCTATGTTTCTCCCACCTGCTGCCATATGCTAGTAAGATAAGTTGTTCTTTGAGATAAAATGATGATTTTATTGCACTGTTTACTATTCCTTTGTATCAATGACAGTGTCTTGCCAGAAAAATGAAGAAATTTTGTGTAAGACTTAGAGCATTAATAGGCTAACTTTATAGTTAATGAATATATTATTATTTTTCCTTACTTCACAGATCTTACGAATATTCAAGAGTTCAGCTCACAAAAAAGGGAAGATTTTAGGTTCAAGTTTTTCTAAAATATCATTGGAAATATATAACTAGAATTAGTCTGTGAACTTTGGTACTTAACAGGCTTATTGACAAGATGGAGTAGCACGGAGGGCGTCTATGGTTCCTCGTCATATTGCAAAATTCTACCTTTTAGCAGCAGAAATCTTTCACACAGAGTCCCAATGTCAGCCTTATATTCCACTGAGCTTATGCATTACACTTTATTGTCTTCACATGTACCATGCAGATTTGGGTTCATTGAACACATTGGTCTTCCTCACAGGACTGACCATTCCCTGAGGGCAGGGAAAATATTCCCAAAAATTATCAGTGTTCTCACATTCACCCCCAAATCCATGTCAGTTAGAGAAATCAACATTCTGAATATTCCACAGCTTCTAGACTGATCTATATTACCTAGTCAGTTTCATGGAAGAGGAACCCCACAGTAAACAGAAGTCCCAAGGCACATGGAGTTTTATCAGAGATGAATGGACCCCTGAGAAGGTCCCACTCAGGTGGGGAGAGAAAGCTGGGAGTGTCCTAAAAGTTGACGAGCTTCAACCTGAATCCCCAGACATGGAATGAATTATAGAAAACTCCTTTTCACCTCTTTGTCTGCTTCTGGGGGTAAGAAACTTCTCTGCCAAGCAAAAGGAAGCTGCTATGGGAGAGAGGTAGGGAAAGGAAGGTGCTCAAGTCTTTCTCGGTTACAAGAGAGGATTCCAAAAGAGAAACAGCTCTCCAGGAAATGTGAGCAAGGAACCTATCTCACCAGGTGATACTGACACTGAAGGACTGCTGGGGACAGAGGGTCTAGGTTAGTTCTAGGGGAGAAACATCTGCAAATGTTCCTAAGACATCAGCCTCATAAAACCCAGAAGGCAGCCACTCACAGGACTCTTGTCTTGTGACAGCTTTTTTAGTGCCCAGAAGTCAGAGCAAATCCTTTTCTCTCACTCTCTGTCCTTCAAACTTTCTAAATTTTTGCTCAGTCTTAGAAATAATAGAAGTTTCCAAATGCACACCACATCACTCAAACATAGACCCTCAGACTTTTATGCCCATGTGCAAAAATACACATATTAACAGACTGATTTTATAGCCATAAGAAAAAAAAACACAGAACAAGCAAAATAAAGAAATTCTTTCTAACACATGGTGATTAAGGCCAAATGAGTGGAGATGAGATCCTTCAAGGAACCAAGAGAGGCTTCATCCTACAGGAAACACAGCCATGCATGACTAGCTCTGTTTCAAATAAGGATTATTATTAACTAGAAAATATCCACAGAGTTTCATTTTACTCAACAAATCAGAGATTTGAAATCAAGTGAGCCCGCCTCAAAAATTTTAAAATGCACATTATCAATGATATTCCAATGTGTTCATGGATTTATAAAGGAATCAACAAAAGCCACACTTATTAAAATATAAGCTTCCCCCTCATTTGGCTCACATGTCAAAGGGCCTTACATTGCTTTTATTGGTTCCCCTTTGACAATAAGCTCAACCAGGATAAATGACAGAAATACTTCTCCTTACCTTTGCTGCTTTCTGATGGTGAAGTGGACAGCTTGGCAGGCTGGACTGGAGCTGTGTCCCTCAAGGAAATGCAAGCCTTCACTTTTTGGCCCCTCCCTTTCCATTTGTGTCCTTAGTGACTCAACTCCCCACCTGCCGGGCAGAAAGCCCAGCCCTAACAGGAAGTGCTT
The DNA here is from genome assembly GCF_045843805.1 of Urocitellus parryii. Classification (NCBI taxonomy): domain Eukaryota; kingdom Metazoa; phylum Chordata; class Mammalia; order Rodentia; family Sciuridae; genus Urocitellus; species Urocitellus parryii. Next base: position 12,629,789 of record NC_135543.1, read on the forward strand.
GTAAAGGCCCTGAGAGCCACTGTGAGGGATGGCTGGGCTCTGGAGAAGCTGGAAGTTCTGACCCTCTTTCTGCTTTACTAATAGGGAAACGTTGACAAACCCAGCCCTGATGCAAGAAAAATACGCTCTTTCTAAAGAGAACCACATCAGCACATCACGTTGGCAATGCCATACTCAGAATTCCAGGGATTGCCAGTGTCCCTGTACATGACACAAAGCTACTCAACAGGAAGGATTCAGTCGTGACAGATGTTTCCCAGCCTAAGGCACATTGATCCCAAGATCTCCTGGGCTTTTCTGCATGGAGCATATATATGCTTTCATGTGGCACTTCGGAAACCCACCAGCAGGCAAATCCTGTCCCATTAAAAAGAACACAAGAGTGTGTTCACCTGGAGTTATTCTGTGGTTTCCATTTAAAACCTTGGCAGGAAGAACAAGGCTGAGATTGCAGAACTGGGGGAGAAAAACTACCAATGAGGGGTGGGGTGAGAGCTGCAAATGAGAACTCTTTGGGGCATACAACAGGCAGAAGCAGCATCAGAAGTAAAGCCCCATTTCCCCTGGCCAGTCTGTCCACAATCCAGTTGACCCAGAAGGACACCACCTCCAGCCTTAAGCTGTGAGGGCCGACTGCACTATTTGTGATGAGAGAAAGTCCAAATGGCACAAATTTTTCTCTTCTTTCTCAACATGCAATATGTCTGCCCTCAGTCAAAACTAAACCATTCTACAAAACACAAAAACCAGAAACTTTGATCTAAAATTATGGAACTAAGACCCACTGAGCCTCCAGGTTCTCATAAAAATAATTGTACATGAGCAACCATATGGAACTGAAAGTGGTTCACCACCTTCCAGTCCCTTCTTTGTGTTGAGAGGAAGTATTTTCTGACATGAGCCAATCCCCCAATCCCACTGGGGCATCGATGGTTGGGGAGGTTCGAATCCTCTGTTGAAAGCTGATCCTCTACCTCCTGATTTTGTTTTCATCTTTCCTGAAATCCCATAAGAAGAGACATAAATTTCTTAACTTTCTTTCTACGTAAGTATCAGGCTGATTAAAGAGACTCTTTGTGTCCTTGGTCAGGATCGTGTCCCTGTTGTCCCTATTGGAGAGGCTCTCACTTCTTCCCAGGTGGGAGGATGTACGTTGTCCTAGCACTCTTGCCTCTGTTACCCTCCCATTCACTCCTCCTCCCCTAAGGTCCAAACATGATTCCTTGGAAGAAGAGCCATATACAGAGTCTTACATTCGGGTCATGTATTTGGAACATGATCATATGGAACAAAAGTAGGAGAGAAAGAGGTGGAACAGGGAAGGAAGGAAGGCTACTGCCATGATTGTGCTTAAGTTAGGCTCTGGCACCTGGGCCCTCAGACCTTCCAAGGAACCTTGCTTTCCACCCAGGGGGAACACAGGGAAAGCAGTTCTCTATTGGCTTTCGTCCCCATCGGTCCAGGAGGGCTCCACGGGTGCTGTGGGCTGGGGGCCACACTTTATTAGTAATTTAAAGTGAGAACGACACTTTCAAGGGTATTTTGCTGTGGCTTGCAAAGTCAACAGCTCTCAGGACTCCAGATCCTTGGAATGTGATCTCCACAACCCACCTCCATTTTTTGCAAAAGTTTCATCATTTACTGGCAAGACAAAAAATAAAATAAAATAAAAATAAAAACAGGACTTTCTCAATGAAACACTTCAACTTTTACTTTCCCATGCATAAGGAAATTCTTTTAAAGTAAGTCATATGATATAAAACTAATAATTTTTTAAATACCTAGAGCACTTTCCATTCAGTCAGACAAGCCTTTGACAAAGAACTATATGTGAAAAAAAAAAAGAAAGAAAACGTGTAAGGCACATATCCAAGAAAAATAATCAACAATGTCATTGTTATATTTTCAAGAATGAAGAGAGAGCGAGCCATTTAACAATAAGGAACCTTTCTATGTCCCTGAGGGGTAGATGCTTCCAGTCTCACGTGGACCTCCCTACCTTGTCTTTACACTTGGAAATTTTTCTCAGGTAAGTCAAGAGGAATTCCCTACTAAAAGATAAACTGAGAGAGAACTAAGCACAAAAAAAAAAGGCTGCAAAGTTCATCAATAAACACTATTAAGAAGTAAACAAGGGGCTAGGGTTGTGGCTCAGTGGTAGAGCACTTGCCTAGCATGTGCAAAGCACTGGGTTCAATTCTCAGCACTGCATATAAATAAATGAATAAAATAAAGGTCCATCAACATCTAAAAAAAATTTTTTTAAGAAGTAAACAAGCCAAAGACTGCAAGGAGATATTCACAATGCAGATTTTAAAATGGTATTTGTGTGCAGAATATACACACAAAAAAATGCGACTCAAAAAGTTACAGATACAGAAATAGGCAAATATCTTGTACAGGAAATTCACTGAAGAACACGTGGATGGCCAATAAGCACACAGAGTGCTCAATGCCATTAGTCATTAGAGTACCTTGAACTAAAACCACAGGGACACATAACATCACACCCATGAGAATAAGCCAGTGACACAGTGACCAACCCAAACTGACAGGGGTGTGGAGCAACCAGAACTCTCCTAAAAGTTTTGATATGTATTTACCCTAAGATCTAGAAATTCCTCCAAAGTACTTCTCTAAGACAATTGAAAGTATGCCCACTAGAAGTCTTTTAGAAGAACATCAGTAGCACTCTAAACGTAAGAGCCACACACTGGGTGCCCACCAAGAGGAAAAACCATGAAGAAACCACATTGCACCATGTGGTGAAGCACTACTCAGCCTCAAAAAAGAACAAAACACAAACACACACAGTACAGATGAAGCTCAAATGCATCACACTGAGTTACAAAAAAAGGCACAAACTTTTTAGCAAAACCATCATAAAATAACAAAATTCATGAATAGTTATCTTTGGGGAGGATTGGCTAAGAAAGGATGAAAAGGAACTTTCTGGAACAACAGAAATGCCTCATTTCTTGACAGGAGTATGGCTTCCCTGGGTCCAGAATGACCTGACGTGTTTGAGAATTTCACTATATGTAAATCATACATCAACAATAGTGTTATATTTTAAAACAATTGTGGATTCACTCATAGGTTTATAAGACATAATACAGTGATCCTGTGTACTCCTGTGTGTTTCTCAAGGGTAGCATCTCATAAAGTTATTTTACAACTCTCAACCAGGATATTGACATTAACAAACTCAAGAGACAAAATATTTCCTCTTCCACCCTCTGGTAGCCACTCCCACTCCTCCACCCTACCTTCTTAGAGCCTGGCATCCACTAATCAATCTGAATCAATCTGATTTCCATTCTTTTAACTTTGTCATTTCAATAATGTCAAATAAATAGAATTGTGCTGTATGTAACCTCTGGGGTTTGGCTTCTTTTACCCTGACCATGATTTTCTGGAAATGCATCCAGGTTGCTTCATATATAATTGCATCCCTTTTTATGTCTGAGTGTTATCCCATAGTATGGATAGAGCACAGTATATTTAACCATTTTCTGACTGAATGATATCTGGGTTGTCTACACTTTGTGGGCCTTACAAATGAAGATGGGTCATATGGTCATTGAATTTTTTTTAAGAAACTGCCAAATCCTTTTCTAAGAATACCTGTACCATTTTGTATTCCACCACTAATGAGCAAGTGACACAGTTCACATCCTTGCCTAGCATTTGGGACTGTCACTATGCTTAAATTTTTGCCATTTTGATGGGTGAGTAGGGATAGCTAACTGTAGTTTTCATTTGAATCCCTAATAGATAATGAAAATTTTCATGTGATTATTTGCTATTTTTCACAACTTCTTTGCTGAAATGTCTCTTCATGACTTTTGAGCCATTTGCTAATTGAATTATTTCATGATGTTGATATTTTAGAAGACTTTCAATATTCTTTATGACTTGTCCTTTGTCAGATACCCTGTAGTTTTATCTTCTGCACAAGGTCTTCTACATAGAAAAGGCTTTTAATTTTGGTGTGGTCCAATTTATCAATTTTTTCTTCTATCCCTCTGGTTTTCGGTGTCAAGCCTAAGAATTCTTTGCCTAGCCTTAGTTCCCAAAGATCTTTTCCTATCTTTTTGTTGATGAAAGTTTGATAGTTTTATATTTGCACCTAAGTCTGTGGTCCATTTTGAGTTCATCATGAATGAGGTGTGAAGTTTAGATCAAGTTTTCACTGTTGCCCGTGTTTGTTGGTGCACTGAGTTTTAGGGAAGACCATTTGCTTATTTTCCTATAGATTCCGACTCCTCCAGCCCCATGGGTTAGAAAGGCCATCCTTCCTCCATGAGTTGCTTTTGTACCTCTGTCACTAATCTGCTGAGCATCTTCCTGTGGCTCTATTCTGCGTTTTCCATTCTGCTTCATTCTGCCAGCACCATGGTCTTGACCACATCTGTAAATAAGGCTTGAAATGAAGTTGACCAATCATTCTACTGTAGTCTTCCTTTTCAAAATAATTATTTTATTTTATTTTATTTTTTTATTGTTGGTCGTTCAAAACATTACAACTAACTTGATATATCATATTTCACAGTTTGATTCAAAAGGGTTATGAACTCCCATTTTTATCCCGTATACAGATTGCTGAATCACATCAGTTACATCTGCTCAAAATAATTATTTTAAAAGCCATTTTCAAGTGGTGTTAAGCTTACAGTTGTTTTTTAAATACTATAATAATAGTTTGGGGGTGGGCAGAGTTTATAAACTAAGAGAAAGTTACCATGCCTTAATGACACCTTCAAGGAGCTTTATGAACTTTACAACACCTCCCTCTGCCCACACTAAAGATGACTTCCAATATTTCTTGTAGGACTTCTTCATCACCACAGCCATGAACAGAAGTAGGTTCCTATGGTTCTATAATAGTTTCATGCATATAAATTACTTTTCTGACATAGTGGCCTCTTTTTAAATTTTAATTTATTTATTTATTCTAATTAGGTATGTAATGCAGCAGAATTCATTTTGATTCATTGTACACAATTGGACATGTGCAGTCATACATGTACCTAGGGTAATGATGTTCATCTCATTCCACCATCTTTCCTGTCCCCATACCCCTTCCCTCCCCTACCTCCCCTTTGCCCAGTCACAGTTTCTCCATTTTTCCATGGTGGCCTCTTATATTGGTGGTCCCCAAAGAACTTCTCAATATTCACACTTTGTGTAGTCTCCTCCCCTGTTGACTGGTTTTAGTATTAAAATATGCTAAAAATCAAGTTTTATTAATATGCAAAATTCATTGCTTTCTTATGTACCAAAAAAATGAACACATGGAATTCAAAATTTAAAATATAGAACTGTTTATATTAGCACCAAAAATATGTGTAAATCAAGCAAAGACAAGGAATACTGCAAAATTGTGATGAGAGGACTCAAAAATGATCAAAATAAATGGAGAGATATTTCATGTTCTTAGTTAAAAATAGTCAATGATATTCAAATGTTAGTTCTTTCCAGTTTGATCTACAGATTCAATACATACACAACAAAATTCCAGAAAATTACATTGTGTATATATGCAATCTGATTCTAAAATTTGTATGGAAAAACAAAAGACCCAAAATAACCAATATTAAAGGAAAATATTAGTCTTTTTTGGTAGAGAACTGATACTCAACTTTACAATTGACCGTACATCTATAGTAATCCATACAATATATTATTGATGAGAGAAAGGGCAAATGAATCAATGGGTAGAAAAAGGAGCCCAGAAGTAGATCTACACCAGTAGAGTCCATAGATCTTTAACAAAGGAACAGAGGCAGCTCAAATGGAGAATGGATATTCTTCTTAACAAATTATGCTACATACCAAAAAAATCATTCTACACACTAACCCTACACTTTAAATAAAAATTACTCAAAATTAATTATAGTCTTAACTTAAAATGCAAAGTTGTAAAATTTCTAGAGAAAACCTAGGAGAAAATCTATGCAACTTCTGGTTTCATGATGAGGTTTTTAGACTCAATACCAAAAGCATGATCTAAGAAAGAAAAATATGATGGTAGGCTTAATTAGAATCAAAAACTTCTATGCTACAAAAGACACTGTTAAGAGAACAAGCAGGTGATCCCACAGACTAGGAAAAAAAAATATTTGCAAAACACTCATCTAATAAAGGATTTGTAGCCAACATATACAAAGAACTCTTAAAACTCAATAATAAGAAAACAAAACAACTCAATTAAAAAGTGGGCAAAAATTCTGCACACTCTACCAAAGAAAATATATAAATGGCAAATAAGCACATTAAAAGATACTTAGCATCATACATCACGAGGTAATTGCAAATTAAGATAATGATAAGATACCCATCTAGTAGAATGGCTAAAATTCAAAGCACTGACAATGTCAAATGCTGCTGAGCATATGGAGCAACAAGAACTCTCAGTCACTGTGCCAGGAATTCACACTGGTTCTGTCATTTTGGAGGACAGTTTGGCAACTTCATAACAAAACTAAATACAGTCTTATCATTCAACCCAGAAATCATATTCCCAAGTTATTTACCTAAATGAAGAGAAAACTTATATGCATACAAACACCTGCACACACATGTTTACGGAAGATTTTTCATCATGGTCAATAATTGGAAGCACTAAAATGTCCTTTAATTTGCAGACAGATAAACAAACTGTGAGACATCCCCACAGTGGAATATTAATCAGCACTAAAATCAGTGAGCTGTCCAACTATGAAAAGACATAGAAGAACCTAAAATGTATCTTGTTAAGTAAAGTCACTCTGAGAAAGCTACATGCAGGACAAAACTATGGAGCCAGTAAAAGACAAGTGGTTTCTAGGACCTCAGGGAATGGAAGGGGATTGGGAAGGGTTGGACAGGTGGAGTACAGGGGACTTTTGAAGCCATGGGAGTTTTCTATGTGACACTGTAATGGTGAATACATGTGAATACATGATGCTGTGCATTTGTTAAAGCACATAAAACTGCAATACAAAGAGAGAAACCTAATGTAAACTATGGAATTAATTAATGTTATATCCATGTTGGTCCATCAAATGTAACAAAAGTACCACATTAATACAAGATCTTGTTAAAAGGAGCAGATATGGTGGTGAGTGGGAGACAGAGTATAGGGAAGCTGCCTGTGTTTTTTTCTGCTCCATTTTTCTATAAATCTAAAACAACTATCAAAAATAATCTACTAATTTAAAAAATGATGACAATGAACTTGTTTCAGCCCTACGTTTTAAGTAAACCTAATGACTTCAACTCATGCTCTTAGGAGCCTATAGCCACTATGTAAACACCCCACTCCACTACCTTCCTGGAGAGATATGTGAAGAGATGAGAAGAGACCACATGGGGGTGTCCAGTAGAAAGGATGAGGCCTGGCAATAGAAACAGGCTAACAGAGAGATCCATGGCCCAGACATGTGAGTGAAGGAGTCTTCTTGGACTTCCCATCCTCATCAGATGTCATATGGAACAGAAACAGGGCCCTCCCACTGTGATGCCTGAATTCTGGACCCACAGAAATGGAAGTGAATAAAATGGTTGTTGTGTTAAACATGCTTTGTTTTGTGATGTTTTTTGTTATAAAGAATGTGTTGGTCAGCTTTCTGTTACTATAACAAAATATCTGAGATAATCAACTTTAAAAGAAGAAATGTTCACTTTGGCTCATAGCCCAGAGATTCTAGTCCATAATCATTAGGCTCTGATGCTTTTGACCTCTGGTGAGGCAGTATATCATGTCAGAAGGCATGCAGTAGAGCAACCTGCTCACCTCATGACAGCCAGAAACCAAAGATAGAAGAAGGGCCAGGGTTCCAATTTCCTCTTCAAGGGAACAACACCTATCATTTACACCAAGTAAATTAAAAGCTGTTCAAGAAGAGATAATATTTTATTTTCCTTCTCCTCCCTGTAATGTCCAGGTCTATGAAATGGAAAGTGTGATTCTGCAGAAGGCAGTTCTGCTGGTGAAGACATGCTGACTGCGTTTCACTGTTCTATCAGGATCTCAGCTGCAGGCACCAGGAGGGGTGCACCCAGTGCAGATAAGTACTTATACAATCCTTCAACTGGGAAGTCAAGGATTAGCTGATCCCACCCTGAGGAACGAGCATGGTTAGTGGGTGAACCGAACTCTTCACAACAAAGGAAGAGTGATACGTATAGTGACCATTTCCAATTCTTCCTCACTAGGAACTCATCAAAAGCCTTAGCTGGGTGTTCTACCAACACTTACTGAGCACCTCCTACATAATGGGTACTGGTCTAGCATGGTGCATACAGCGGGGGAATTCAATAAGTCCCTGCCAGGGGATCTTTATTCTGTAGAGATCATGTGGGAATTGGTGAGCTGGGCTGGGCAGGACCAACTGAGCTTATGCCAACTTTGCAAATCCTGCTTTCCTATGGGTCCAGAAGACGCCTGATGCTGTTGCTACAAAAATGAATAAGTTATAAAGAGAGTACTAGAGAAACATTATTACTCATGAATACAGAAAATTCTAAATCTCCATCTGCAGTTTGGATTTTTGATATGGCATCTATATCAAGTGTGCTGAAGCTGAGCTCTTTCCCCACAGCTGCCAATGTCCCAGGAAACACTCCTGCCACCTTCAAACCCTGAAGCTTCTGTACAGTCTCTGCTCAGCTGCTTTTTGTCCACATCTTGGCTTGAACAGTGGGAGGCTGGGTCTGGACTGAAATGGAAAGTCCGGAGTGCCCAAACCATTCCTCTCTGATCTTCCTGTGAGCCCTAGTAAGCCCCTCCTCTGAAGGCCACTGACCTGGAGTTTAAAACACTCGCTGGTTGAATTTATTAGGCCTAATTTGCTTCCTGAGTTTCTCAGTCTGTCAAAAATTCATTTCCTCCTCCCTATTCTCACACCACTCTCTGTTCCCATGGTCCTGAAGACTGCCTTCCACAGTGTTTGTGTTAGTGGGATGGGGAGGGAGGCAGAATTCAGCCTGTCAAATAAAGGCCTGTCCAGAGAAAGGTGCTGGTGTGGTTTGAGCTCTTCTTCTGTGTACCCAGTGGGCGGAGAGCAGGAAATAGCAGGACGTGTTTCTGTTACTTGAGATTTGTGTATACAATAGAGTCCTAACCGGAGAACAGAGAAAGACATAGAGAGAGGGGAAGGGTGGAAGGAAGGAAAGAAGAGAAAGAAAAATGGAAAGAAGGAAGAGGGAGAGTCCTGAGTAGGGAAAAATAGGTTCCTTTGAGGGGCAGAATTCAAATCCCAGTTTCAGTGACACAGAGACGTACTGTAATTTAATTAATGGGCTCTTTTATTTTAGAGAGATAAATATAAAATATTTAATATATCCACCTATAAAATAAGATTTAGGCAGAGTATTGATTTAATCCAGATGAGGACAGAAAAATAGGATGTCAAGGAAAGAAGAGTGGAAGGTGCTAGAACCAACATGGCGGGTTCCAAGTGGAGGATAAAGAGGCGTGGGGTGTGGGGAGGGTGAGGAGGGACAAGCAGGAAAGGAAGATGCCGGAGCCAAAGGAAGGAGAAAAGGAGAAGCAGACCACAGGCCCCAGCAGGGATCTGGGAGTAGAGTCCATGTCCCTCCACTGTCTGGTTCGCCTCAGACCTCACTACTCCCTCCCCCGGGGGCAGTCTTGGGGAACCCTCCCAGTTTTCTTCAGTGGCAAGTCTAGGAGCTTGGATACAACCCTTTTCTGGAGTCCCTTCTCTGTCCTGTTTGGCCCCTTCTCTCAGGCCTACAGCTGACCCCATGCAGGGCCATGGCTGGCCAGACCCCCTGAAGAACTTCAGCTGCTGTTGTTTTGCTAGATCATTCTTCACACTATATTTTCTCTCCTTTAAGTGTACGCTGTAATTGAATTCATGTTTACTGCTTATTTTGCCTTCAACTCCTTTGGTTCTGGAACCAAGGGCTGTCTGATTACCTGCTTCTCACAGCAGAACCAGGCCCAGAGCCTCTGAAAGGAGACACCGTGCTCTTACCCAGCAAAGGTCTACAAAGTGTTGAATTGCAAGATTCTGTAACTGTCCCAGGCACAGTGTTGGAAGACTGATCTGTTGCCTTCCGGATTGCTTCCCAAGGAGGAGACAAGCTAGAATTTCTTCTTCCATTTACACAGCACAATGAACAGAGACAAGACAAGGGCATTTGTAGCTCATGTTTGCACAAGTTATTAGAGAACAAAAGCTTGCAGATTAACTGGAGCTTGCTCAAGGAGGCCAAGGAGTGCCAAGGCCTTGGGATTCATGGTGTTGAAACAATGGTGCCACATTTCCTGGGCAGCTTCACAGAGTCAATGCCAATGTCTTGCCCATTGAGCCTAAACACATTCAGTGCCTTGGCCTCTCAAGTTACTTATTTACATTATTTAATGGGAATGTATTGGCAGATATTGCTGAAAAAATGGCTTAGAATCACCAAGAGTGAATCTGTCTTATTGGTTGTTCTTATTCTTTTACAGGATGCAATACTGGCACTGAGTAAGTGTGCAAGAATATAATTCGTTAGTGACAATGAACAAATAAATAAGTTATTGATGAGTAAATGATCCAATGTGGTTCCAGTGCACACAGATGTACCCAATCTGGTCTCTCCTTCCCATCTTCCCCAACCCTAATTGCCTTGACTGCTAAGAGAAATTTCTGGAGGAATCCTGGCCTATCCTTCTCACTTGGCAAATTGGAAAAAGAATGGATTCTAATTTGCTGAAGGAGTCCAAAGTTCATTTAGGGAAGACTACTCATCTTACAGAAGGAAGAACTGGAAACTTAGGGTTAACTAAATGCAAAATGTTGGTTAGGGACTGAGCTAATCCTGGAGCCAGCTCATACCTGGTCTCTACACCAGACCCACTTGGTCTCTTACCTTGGTATCTGAATCTTCTTTCTTCCAACAGTTGCCTGTGTCCAACCAAATAAGCCCTGTAGGAAATTTTTAGGGTATTCTTTCTCATTTAAAACTTCAACACCCAAAAAAGCAAAGAAAACTTCTTATGTTGTTGTATATTTAATACTTGAAAGTGAAAGAGAGACAAGATGGGGTGGACTTCTTTCTCCCCAATCCTGATGCTAAGTACAAATATGAGACCCAGAAATCACACAAGTATCAGCCAAGGGCATACTCTGCTGAGAAAAAGGCAGCTGGCTTGTGCCCCTGCCCTGGAGGAACCACCAGCAGCAGAGCGTCTTATATCCTCTCACCCACCAGAAGGAGGCGCCCACACCCTGCCCTCCCTACAAAAGAACTCAATCCAGGTAGGCTCGCTCCTCCCTCCTCTCCTAATGGAGCAGGAGCCCCTCTGACAACACAGGTGAGCCCCTGGCATGGGAGCCATTGGTAGCTCTGCAAATAATACCCAGATGCGCTTGCTTGCTTCTCCTGAGACTCAACTCCTCCTTGGAGAGGTACTAGGTAGCCAGGCAGCACCAGCAAGGAAGACCATGGGAAGGAGCTAAAAGTATACCACTCTGGCATATCGACTTTTACATTAATGGTACTTGAAAAAGAGCAGGAACAAAAAGATCACTCTGACCCTCATGCTCTTTCTTAAAAGCAGAAGATGAAATTCTCATGTAAAAGACAGATGCCCTGTGGAAAAAGCAATAGCATCCTTGACCTCAAGGGTGAGACACTGCAACCAAAGGAACTCTGTACAGATCCTGTTAAAACAACTCTGTTAAGCCTCTGCAGGTTTTGGGTTTTTGTTTTTGTTTTTGTTTTTTTCTTTTACTTCTTTGCAACCTACCATTCTTTGCTCAATGCGACATATCAGTAACTACCTCAACCTGCTTCTTTGAGTCTTGGCTTCTCTATGAGGGCTGCCCTCCTGGTAAAGCTTGCAGTAGATAAATGCATATGCTTTTCTCCTGTTCATCTATCTTATGTCAGTTTGATTCTCAGACCCAACCAGGACCCTAATTAGATGAAGATGGAGTTTTTCTGCCTCTGCACATGGAGTATTATGAAGTGATAAAAGGAAAAGATTACTGGTACCTGCAACAGTTGAGATGAACCTTGGGGGAACAATGCTTGGTGAAAATGCCTGACCTGAAAGGTCACATATGGAATGATCCATCCATCAATTTATATAACATTGATGACATGGCAAATCATAGAAATAGAAAACAGACTAATGGATGCCAGAGGTTAGGGACAGTGGGAAGCAGAAGAAGAGCAGAGTCGTTATAAGGAAATATAAAGTACCCTTATGGTGATGCAAAAAAACTGTCCTGTTTTCACATCCTGATGGATATTCAAACCTGTTCTTGATGAATTTTTGCAGAGAATGAAACGTATACACACTACACACACATGCACATGAATACACATAAAATTAAATAAGGTTGGTAGGTTGTATCAATGCCAACGTCCTGATTGTACATCTTTCCTACCCCCATACCCTCTCCCAACCCCTCCGTCCCTTTGCCCCATCAAAGTTCCTCCATTTTTCCCATGCCCCCCCATTATGGATCAGAATCCACTTATCACAGAGAACATTTGACCTTTGGCTTTTCTTGCACCCAAACCTAAACCCTTTCTGCTGTTAGAAAATTTCAAATGAAGTAACTGAAAAACTTCTTCCTGCCTGTCACTTAAAGGATCAGGACAATTTCAGGACACTCAGATTCTATGAACTTATACTATCCTAGGCCATCCTTTCAATCTTTTGGCTTAAAGATTTTTCTTCGAGAAAATGCATTTCCTCTGGATTCAATAGCTTTAAAAAGAGGATGAGAAGGACAAGCCCCAGAAATTATCTGGCTATGGGATATAGATTATCTTGACTTACCTCTACTCTGGATTGGACCATCTACTGGGTAAAAGATATGAAGTTTCATGCAACTAAGCACCTTTGCCCTCAACCATTGCCGGTTCTCATAAGGGAGAGCAGTGAATAGGTTCTGCTACCTTCTGCTGACCTTCCTCTTCCCTCTTTCCTTCAGTCCTCTCTTTCATGAACATCCATCTCTATGCACCCTGCTATCCAGGATTTGGGGTTCCTTGTAGTTTCAATCATGACTATTTAATCATGGCATCAGTAATGTTTTATGTATTTAATAAATAAATCTTACATAATCAAAATTTTATTAACTCTAATTCTATTGATTATCTTAATAAAAATATGATTATCTAAAGTTGTTGGAGAGTGGACTCTTATGTCTGTTTTGTTCACTGATTTTTTTGTTTGTTCTGTTTCTTAATTCAACATTTCATAGCCTAAGGAAATTGCCACTCAAGGGTTTAGTTATTTTGGATTTGTAAGCTCATCATCAAGGGAGAATTCTGTGCAGACCAGTTCCCCCTGCCCAGGGCAGCTTTGTGTTTTCTTTTCCCACAAACTCTAGGCATTTTCATTCCACGTTTTTTTTTTTATATTAGTTTCTAAACAATGTGATTCTCAAATTAATCCACTAATATAAATTCAAGCCTATAGAATAGCAGGTCAATAGTAATAATCTGCTATTGATTATTACTATTATTCAGAACTTCAACATAGTTATGCTTCCTTTAAGTCTCTTTTCAATATAGTTGAATTATTTTCCTAATTCAACATTTCATCACTTGTGGTTGCCCATTAAGGGGCTCCAGTTTGATGCAGTTTCTCAGTTCCAACAGTTTTGAGGTTTGGTGTAGTATCAAAATGCAATATCACAGTTAATTGCCTATAAATATTCTCCAATTATACATGTCTGTGTGAGACCAGAGTTTCTTCACGTACTTCAATCTAAACAACATACAGTAATAGAGTAAATATGTGTGTGGATATATAAATCTAGGTAGACATGAGTTATACTGTCAGACTTGAAAGAGATTTGTAAAAATGAAAATTTAAATGCCTCTTTTACCACTATTTGGGGTGGGGGTAATTGGAAAACAGGTTCGTGAATGAAAAATTTATATTAACATGCAATGGCTGCATTTTTACTTTAATGTTAAGATATTATTTATATATTTAAGGAGGGGTTTTTTTGGCTTAAATTTCTAATACAGTGAATATCATTAGAGAAATGCACAAAAGCAAAAGTTCTTCAAGACCCTTAATTCTGAGGAGTGTGAAGGAATCCTGGGCCACAGTGCCTGGCACCACTGTGCTGGACACGTCTTCCATTTCACATGTGGGTCCCTCCCTCCTGGTATCCCATCCCTTCTCACCTTTCCCAGTGAACTACTCCAGCTCCTTTTCCTGTTTCCACCACTGACTTCCTCCAAGTTTCTAACCTTCCCGCCCCCACCATTATTATATCATGCCCTCCCTCCACCATTCACATTATTTTAACAACTTCCTGAATGAGCAACACCCAAATCGGATTACATCACCAGACTCTACCTGTAAAACCAACCATCTGCACCTTTGATGTTTCCTGGAAAGCCAAATACAAATATTCCCACCTGAGTGTGCAAAAATGGTGCCATCATTAAATCCTGACACCTAAGTCAGAAATTTGTGAGTCATCAAATTCCTCTCTTTCTTCTACCACCTCTGTCAATAACCAAAACCTGAAACTTTTCCTTCTTACATATTTCTGGAATTTCTCTTCTTATCCATCTTTCCATCTATCATATTTCTTTCAAATTTCTTGGCCTAGATTACTACAAACCTTCTTAATGGGCTTCTTGCTGTTAATCCTTCAATCTTCAAAAAATCCACAGTTATCATTCTGAAATATAAATCCATTCATGCTACCTGCTGCTTAAAATGCTTCAATAGCTCCCAGGACCTCAGTATAAAAACAAAAACAAAGCAAAAAACATATAAAAACCCTCAGGCTTTTTCCATCATGGCTCAGGAGGTCATTGTCACTGGGCAATTTTTCCTTCCCAATCTTTCAATCTCATCTTCTACTTGAGTGTCTCTTACTGTATTTTGTTTGCTTGTTTTTGCTCTAACAAATTGGAATCATTTTCTTTAACGAAACAGAATTATCTATTTTTCTCTAACAACAACTTTCATCTTTTCTTCCTCCTCTGTGAGGCACCTCCCTCCCAGACTTACCACTTACCAAATTCCTATTCATCTTTTAAATTCTGAATAAGAAGTATCCTCTCTTCTTCCCAAGAGTCATTTGACTTGCACCAGCACCAATGCCTGGCTTCTCTACTTGTGCTGTAGTTATGCAAAATGTTACTATTTGGGGGGAAACTGGCGGAAGAGAACAGAGAACCTCCTTCTACAGGTTTCGGCAACTTCCTGCACATCTGTATTTCAAAGTTGTAAAAAGGTGCTGTATGTTCATCTTTCATTTCATCACAAAGTATTAAAAAATGTATACACAAAAGTGGAGCTTTAATAAAGCTCAGTTTTTACTGCTCCTTCAAGGACACTCAGAAGTAGAAAGTGGCATTTTCCTGTCCTGGACATGTGGCAGTGAAGAACCCACAACAGCTAGTCCAGTTGGGAGCCAACACTTCCTGTGTAATAAATCAGCAGAGCCGTCCGCCCCTCGCACACCTTCAGCACAAATCATAAGAGTTGAAAGGCAAATGATGTCTTGGTATTATTATGAAATGGTTTTGACTCTGGCCTCAAGAACCCATGAGTATTTGCAGATAACACACGAAGAACTTTCATCAGAAATCCCTTGGTGAATGTAAGGAAAAACGGGACCACTACATGTTTGAGAAAAAAGCCAGAGGGCAGAGATGAAGAGTCTAGACTCCTTCAAATCTTGAAAGACAAACAGAGAACCACGTTGGGACAGAGTGGCTATAAGCAATGGTTTGTCTGAGATTAGAAGATCTTCCAATTTAGGCCAGGGAAAGACTCCACTAGAGATAAGGAGACCCATTTAGAAGGCTTTATAACTGGTGAAGTGTGGCTGAGAAATGGAAGATAGGAACAATACAATAAAAAGAAGAAAGAAGAGTGAAGAGATATGAAGTCTGTAGTTAAGGATTCAAAGTCCTGAATTTTTTTTTTTAAATGAACTAGGAGGCAAAGGCATCAACTCAAGTCATGAAGTTATGGAATGAGTAGAGAATTTGAGAGGAAAGAAAGTGTATAAAACCATTTAGGTAAATATAAAAGGGAATTGAAAAAATTAAATTAAATTTTAAAGATTTAGAAACATGGTTGGGAGAACAATAAACATCAGACTTTGATAGGTATGAATTAAGGCCACGTCCCTTTGCACAATCAGATGAAATGGCATCATCCACCCCCACCCATCAATGTATGACATCATGCTCTCTCCAGGGATCCTCCCTCTCTGAAGAACCCCAGGGTGTCTCCCCGGCAGGTGTGTGGAGGGAACCTGTCATCCTTACTCTTGCCTAAAAGAGGAAAAACCAAAACTTCTTTTCTTGCCAGGAAGTCTTGTGCTGTTAGGTGTCTGCAGCAGCCCTAGCCACACTGTGACTGGTCCCAGGACCTGCAACATGTGGCAGTTACAAGTTCCCAGCATCACCAAGGAGAGGCTGGCTGCTGGAAGGTGATCTCCAACCCTCTGCTCAACAACACCTGTAGCTGTTGTATTTTTAAAGGATATGCTCCTTGCAAATTTCTAAGATGACACCTAAAATTTTGTCCATACTCCAAATAATTTCAAAAAACATCATTTCTGCCAAATTGTAAAGGCTGTGGTTTCAAAATAAAACAGTTACACGCATCCAGCAGAGTATGACCATGTGACACCCACCATATTAAAAAACAGGTGACAAATCTCTTAAACAGCTGGATATTTTACCTCATTCCTTTTTACCTTGAAATTATATTTCCACTCCGCTTCCCCCAAAGAATTTTCTCCTAATTTAATATACTTTTTATATTCAAAAGCCTTGTATTAACAACCCTGTTATTCTCCTCTGCACTAAAACTGTGTAGGTAAACTTAAGATATGGAATATTCTTGTGTCTCTTGACAATTTTATTCCAAGTGTTCAGAGAGTGCGTCAGGCTTGAATTAACTACACTTGTTATTGGTGTAAGATGGAAAACACATAGTAAATATATTTAGATTTTGGTTAATAATTTTTAAACATGAAAGTTGGATTTTTATTGCTGCTTCATCTTTAATGTGATGAATGAGAACAAGTGTGTTTTTCCATGATCATTCATCGAGGACATGGAAAGAATTCTCCTCTCATACTTTCCTACATATATTTTTAAATTGTTTTAGCTTACTATAGCAAGCATCTGGTATTTGGGTAATTTTTTAAAAAAAAATAACTTTTAGAGAAGCAAAATTCACCATATAGAATCATACTGTGAATCTAGAAGAAAAGTTACCCTAGCCCCCACCTCTTCTGAGGTGTGGCTCTGTGAACATTTTAGTAGAACCAGTATTGTTCTTTGGAACACAGACTTTTAACCAATACAGACCAATTTGTCTGCCTCATGCAATCTGGCTATCACTGGGAAGAGCCAGTTGATGGAAACTAGAGTACCTTTTTTAATAAGATAAGAAGGTATGGAATAAATTTTTCACAGAGGATGTGTTGGCATAATGTAAAGTATCAATCTGAAATGTTAAGGATTAATCCAAAATGAATAGAGGGGAAGAGATTTACTAAAGGAGCAGGAGATGGCAGAGAAAGGAATAGAACTTACAGGTGGGAGAAACGGAAGGGAAGGGGATAAAGCTGAGAGACATAGACTATGGAGCCTCCAACTGAAGCCACCAGAGGGGACCAGACCAGTGTGGACCAGTGGAGAATGAAGGAGGGAAGACCAATGCCTGGGGAATCATGTCGGCTGGGATGGGTGGTGGTGGAGACAAGCCGAGAACAGGAAGCCAGTGGGGTTTAGGAGAATAAATACAGATTTCCAGGAAGAGATTTCAACAAATAAAAATGTTTCAGAAAATTCGGTTAGGAACAGAGAAGGTCTTACCCAGAGGCTGCTGATAAATCAACAAAGGGATTTTTTTCCAAAATTTCTTATATTACAGTAATACACATAACATAAAGGTTCCCCTTTTAACTGTTTTTGAGTGTACAAATTCAGCTACATTAACTACATGGGCCACCATCACCCCTGTCCACCTGCAGAACTTTTGCCTCATCGCATACTGAAACCCGAAAGCCATTACACAAGGTTTCGCCATTCTCCTGGCCCCAACCTTGGTGACCCTCTTCTGCTTTCTGTCCCTCTGAGTTCTACTATTCTAGGTCCCTCACATAAGTAGAATTAAACAATATTTGTCCTTTGGTTTCCGGCTCATTTCACTTAGCACAATGTTTTGGGTTCATCGCTGTTTTAAGTTGTATCAGAAATTACATCCTTTTTAAGACCTAATTCTCTCTCTCTCTCTCTCTCTCTCTCTCTCTCTCTCTCTCTCTCTGTGTGTGTGTGTGTGTGTGTGTGTGTGTGTGTGTGTGTTTAATACCTTGTATACCCATTCATTATACACACATAGAACTAGGAGGCTAAGACAGGAGGATGACAAGTTGAAGACCAGCCTTGGCAACTTAGCAGGATCCTGCCCCAAAATTAAACTTTTAAAAAAGGATTAGGGATGTAGTTCAGCATTAAGCCACCCCAGGTTCAATTCCCAGTACTGAAAAAAAAATACACATACATGTTTGAGTCGTTTCCACCTTTTGGCTATTGTGGAAATGAGAACAGTCTCATTGGTTAATAATGCTGTTGTGAATATTAGTACTCATATATACTTAAGTCTCGGTTTTCAAATTCTTTGAGTATACATCTTAAAGCAGAATTGCTAGATAATTTGGTAATTCTATGTTTAAGATGTTGAGGAAACACTGTATGGATTTCCACAGCTGTTGCATCAATTTACATTCCTACATGAAGTTTCCAATTTCTTCACATACTCACTCTTATTATAATTTTCAATCTTTTTACAGTAACCACCCTAACGAGTACTCATTGTGACTTTTTTAAGTTAATATGGTATACTGTCTTATGAAGTACATATTTTTTAATTGATTCATAAAAACATAAAAGTTGTACATGTTAATGTGATACCATGTAATGTTTAATACAACGTATACATTGCATGATGTGGAACCAGGTAAGAATGTTCATCCTCCCAACCATTTATTTCTTTCTGTATAGTGAAAATTTAAAATTCCTTTTTTCTTTTCAAAATGTAAATACATTATTGTTACCTCTACTCACTGTACTGTGCAATAGTATCACACTGGGTGTCTTGCTCTAACTGTAACGTGGTACCCATTGGTCAACTTCCCCATCCCTTTTCCCCACTTCCGCCCACAGCCTCTGGTAACCACGATTCTACCCTCAACTTTTTTGAAATCATCTTTGTTAGATTCTACACATGAGTGAGATCCGCAGTACTTGTCTTTCAGTACGTAACTTACCTCACTTAGCATAACAATCTCCAGTTCCATTCTTGTTATTGCAAATAAGAGGGTCACATTCAGCACTTCCCTGTGTATATATATTTACCATATTTTCCTTATTCACTCATCTACTGATGGACAACTCAGTTGATCTCACATCCTGGCTATTCTGCATGATGCTACAGTAAATGTGTGAGTGTAGGTTCACGTTATCCTGCTGACTTCATTTCCTGTGGATATATACCCAGTAGTGGGATTGCTGGAACATAGGGCAGCTCTATTTTTAACATTTTGAAGAACTTCCATGTTGTTTTCTGTAATGGCTCTACTAATTGACAGTCCTACCAACAGAATGTGAGTTTCCTCTATGCTTCCATGCAGGGCGTAATAGCCATTCTAATGCTGGCAAATCGTTATCTCAGGCTCTTGGTGGGCATTTCTCCAGTGATGGGCATGGTTGGGCATTTTTTCATATATTTATTGGCCAAGTGTGTACCCTTTTTTAGGCCATCTCTATTCAGGTCATTCATCCATTTTTTGAGATTATTTTGTTTCTGTCAAGTTGAGATCCTTTTATATCCTGAAAATTACTTCCTTGTCAGATGAATAGTTTGTCAATATTTTCTCCTGTGGGTTTTCCTCTTCATCTCTTATTCCTTTGCTATACAGAAGCTTTGGGGTTTGGTACAGTCTCATTGGTTAGTTTTTGCTTCCATTGCCTGTGTTTGGGTTTTATAGCTCACACCAATGTCCTAAAGTGCTTCCCCTATATTTCCCTCTGGACATTTGGAAGTTTCTGGGTCTTACATGTAAGGCCTTCATCCATTTTGAGTTGATCTTTGTATATGGTAAGAAAGAGGGATCTACCTTCTTCCTTTTGCATATGGATATTGTTTTCCCAGCACTATGTACTGAAGGGCCTTTCCTTTCTCTGATGTACATATTTGTTGCCATTATTGAAGATCAGTGGGCTGTAAATATGTGGGTTTATCTCTGGGTTTTCTATTGTGTTCCACATGTCCATGTGTCTGGTTTTATGCCAGCACCATGCTGTTTGAGTATTATAGCTTTGTAGTATATGTTTAAGCTTCCACATATTCTTGAATTTTCCTGTTTTCTAGTCTTAATTTCTAATTCGATTCCTCTGTGGTCAGAAAAGATAGTTGATATATCAAGGGGTTTTTTTTATTCATTAAGGTTTTTTGTGGTATAATATATGGTCTATCCTCAAGGATATTCCATGTTCATTTGAGACAAATGTACATTCTACTATTGTGGGACAAAGTATTCTCAATAGGTCTGTGTGGTACATTTGATTTATATAAAAAGCATATTCAAGTTCATAAGGAAATACCAGTATTCTCATGAACAAAAGAGCAAAAGAAAGACAATTCACCAAAAAAGAAATTCAAGTAGAAAACAGAAGTACACATAGGAAGAGAAGAGTGAGATGCCATTGGTCATCAATCAAGTGAAAGCTTTGAAGTCACTCAGAGTAGTTAAAGCAGTTAAGTGAAAAATAGAAATACAGGGGGCAGGGGGCGTTGACAGGCAAGAGACCACAGAGTGAATGTTAAGGAGGCACATGGCGGATGGCAAGGGGTCCATGGTGTGTACTTGATAGCCAGGAAATGAAGACTGGACCCTGAAAGGGAGAGGACAGTGGTCAGCACAGGCGTGGGAGGACAAGGGAAGGCCGTGGTTCCTGTGTGCACGGTGAATGGACAGTGGGGTGAGCAGGACTCAGGAGAAAAGATGAAGGGAGATCCAGACAGGGAGGAAATCCATCTCAGAGAAAACAAACAGGAAGGGAACATTCTAGAAAAGGCTGGCAATAAAGCCAGGATGTCAAGAGGATCAGGGAGGGACTCATAAGAGATCAGTGAAGAAAAAGGTGAGATTAGCTTGAAAACAGAGAGGACAAGTCTGTCTTGGGTGTTGCTGGAGCAGGAAGAGAGGAGGACGGGGAGATGGTGCAGTTCCGTCTGCATTCCATGATGGGCTTACCTAGGAAGCTCCTTGCCCAACTTCTTCTTAAACTTACTGGGGTTGTTTTTCCTCTGTGGAAACTAAAAAGGAAAGCCAGTCACTCTTGCTCTGAAGTTATTCAGCACATACCTATCTATACCTAGGTCTGCAGGAGAGCCTAGGAAACACAGTAACTGGCTCATACTCCATAACTTGATGCTTGGAGAATCTTCCCCACTAACTACTTCCCTGTAGACAGGCCTGGGCACATCCTTGGGAAGAAGGAAGTAATAAAAGGATCGCTCTGATTTATTGGCTACTTAACAATGCTGAGAATATTTCACACACTGTGCCAAGAGGTAAGTTTCTGGAAAAATCTAGGAGATACTTCTTCACCAACCTGTAAAGGCATTGGCAATAGCAGGATGCTTCCTGAAAGAACAAATTCCTATAGATTTCATTTTATTACTTGATTCCCAGAACCAATGAAATTGGCATAGCTTTATTAAATATCAACAACATAAACTGGCAAGGGTTCACATTCAAAACATCCTGAGGATTTATGCATCTCCTTGACAATCCTGTCCCATGCCAGGAGCACTTCTCAGGAACAGAAGAAAAGCATGGAATGATTTCTCATTTAAACTAATCCCAGCTCTGTCTCAATTTAAGCAATCTCCTAGACGTTATCAGTTAGTAACATTTCTTCAAAGTTAATCTCTTCATAACAAACCCCTCATCTCGAAAGCATTCACCTTATGTCTAAAGTCATCTTCCAAAGATTGGCCACCTGGAACCTCGGTCTGTCTTAGGTTGTCCTTCTACTCGTCCTTTCCACCTCTAGGCTGAGCTTCCTGTTCTGTCCCACAGGGAAGATAATGCTATTTCCCTGTGGAATCCAAGTGACCCCCTCCTGCTCCATAGAGGAAAGGTCACTGCTGTCTTGTGGCTGTAGCCAGGATAAAGGCTCAGCCGAGGAGACCACATTCTTCATGTGTGGAATTCTTCATCTCGATATCTTATCATTTCTTTTGCTTCTTTCATTGGACAAATCCTTAGTTCACCAACAATCCATAAGACCATGCCTCAACTCAACTCACGGAATTTGTATTTCACAACCTCCTCGGGGATTCACACACTTTGGTAAAAAGACCCAAAAAAGCTCCTCTTGGCATTTCCTCAGAATGTTTAAGCAGAATTACCACATGACCCACTGATTCCACTTGTAGGTGTACAGACCCCCCAAAAAAACGAAGATGCTACACCAAACACGGGTATCCATGAACAATCAGAGCCGCATTATTCATAACAACCAAAAACTAAAAACAATCCAAATCCCCATCAATGATGAATGGATAAAGAAAACATAGTCTATTCATACGAAGGAATATTGTTCAGTCATAAAAAGGAATGATGCACTGACCCATACCACAACATGGAGGAACCTTGAAAACATACCAAGTGGAAGAAGTCAGTCACCAGAGGACAAATATTGCCTGATTCCATTTATACGCAACATTTGAAACAGGCAAATCAGAGGGACCCAAGTCTCTTCCTCTCTCCAAATCCCAACTTACAAGATGAGTGATCTTCTCTAACACATGTCCCTTTAGTGATGTTCTGCCCTCTCCAGAGGCCCAAACAAATGTGCCCACCTACCTTGGGCTTGGATCTTTAGAACTATAAGCCAAAAGAAACTCCCCTAGCCCATAAGTAGCCTGTGTCAAATATTTCATTATAGGGATGAAAAACAGATTAACACAATTGAGCAGGAATTTATTGTCTCTCTGAGCTACACACTCAATGGAAATCATCTCTTCCATCACCACTCATTTCCCCACATGCCATGTTCTTGGTGGTCTCAGGATGTCCCCCACCATACTCTCCTAGCTCCTATGCGATGGACGATGGACTAATACGGTTCCTCAGCCAGACTACCTGCCTTCAAATCTCACCTGTGCAATTCACTAGCTACGTAACTAGTCCAACAGTTGTCTCAGTTTGTCGGCATGAAATGGGGATAGCAAATGGACCTACGTTCCTGAGTTGTAAGGTGCAAGTGAAAATATCTTCTGACCCAACAAAAGCCAGCCATCATCGACGTAGGTCTGCTTGCAGGAACCCCACACATCTGCAGAGGATCAGGCTCCAGAGGAATATGCACATAACAACAGCATCCAAAGGACACCTCCACCTGGTATTTCTGACAGGTATTGGACCTGGGATCCAGCCCATGAGTCTGAAGCCAGGTGCTTACTGGCCATGGGGGGCAGGTAGGGAAGGGGGGACAGAGCTATAGTCTCATCATGACATCCCAAACAAGTTATTTTTCTGTTTGACTGTATATGAGAAATTAGAAGACTGCTGTTCAAAACAGCCTCTGTTTGTTTCGATCCTTCTTACTGTCGGAAGCTTGTCAATGTAGCAAGGCAAATAACTGTCCTCACAGGCATCAAGCATCAGAAAAGTCAGGATGGCTGCAGGGGACATGGGAAGAGACAGGGAGAACCAGGGGCTAGGAAGAGCATGAGGGTCGGGAATGAGCATGAGGGTAGGACCCTGTTCCCCAAGTCTGCAGAGACCTCCCCAGTGTCTCTTTGCACTAGAATAAGATCAATTTTCCTGGGTATATAAAGTGATTCCTACAAAAGGATGAGTGGAGCCTTTCAGAACTGAAAAATCACAAATATAAGTAATGTTGTAGGTGTTTGTGTGTCCAAAGATACCTTAAAAACAATTTAACATTAAAAGAAAAAAAAGATTTTTTTTAAGATGAAGGGAATGTACAGAGGATGGAATCGAAGACAATGAGGAAGTTGGAATACCTAATACATCTTCATTGGTATTAGAAAAGCACCTTTGCATGCATTCAAAATGAGTCAATGATTGCCAAAGATTACAGATTCTTAACTGTCCCCACAAAAAGAAAAAGGAAACACAGGTTACTGTCCTAACCTGTCTTTTCTCATAAGTTGTCAGGCTCAGGAAGTGTGGGCTAAGCTGATTGAGAAATCTGAAGTTGATTTACTTGAAAGACAACTGAATTGATGAGGCAGCGTTTGCGGGAGGAGGACTATATACCCAGGATCTTCCGTCCACCACATCAAGGCTCACAGCTCCCATCCAGCTCTGCTTCTTCAGGAACACAGGTGAGTGCTTCCAGCCACTACGGCTTAGCAGGAATTACTATCGAGGATCAAAACAGTGACGTGGTTTCTATCATGCATGTACTTTGTCTTTTTGTATTGTACTTGTTCTGCCAGGTGAAAAAATTAACAAACCCCCTTGACCTAATTTGGTCTTTACTTAAAAAGACATATTTCCCAGAAAACTGGTGCATGCTTACAATCATGTGTGGAGAGGGAGGTGGTCAGCCTCAGAGCTTCAAAGAAAAGTCAGAGAGTTTCTTCTGGAGACCTGGCTGCATGTTGGCCCCAGAAAACCTTGTCCTGGCATTTGTAATAAAGCCTTCCCCCAAACCTAGCCATCCAATGATAAGGGAAAGACACAGGAAAGATAAAGATGTTCTATTACTTGTCCACAAGTCTTTTTCAATAGTGCTTTCATGAGTCTTCTAATTAGAAGATGAACACACGTGCATTCAGAAGGCTTGGAAGGTAAAAAGGGTCAAAACCTTAATGGCCAGAATCCCATAACCCAGATAAGTCATTTTTAAGAAAATTTCATGACAATAAAGTCCTTCTAAGCTGGATCCACTGCTTTCCTAGGAGTTCCCGACCAACCAGTCACCATGGGTTCACTCAGTGTGGCCAACGCCAAGTTCACCCTTGACCTGTTCCGGCAGCTGAGGAAGGACGGGGACAACGTCTTCTACTCCCCGGTCAGCATCCTGTCAGCGCTGGCCATGCTCGACCTAGGGGCCAGGGGGAACACTGCCCTGCAGATGGAGAAGGTAGGCCTCAGCTGCCCCGCAGGACCTGCCCAGCCCTCCTCTTCACTGGGCTGGCTCACACACACAGGGACGGTCACAGCTCTGGGGACCTGGGGGGTAACACAAGATGCCCAGCAGACTTTCCAGGGCTGTGTGATCACAGAGTGTTGGGGAGACACCCCCTCCCCAAGGCTGACCTCTCTTGATGACCCCCACCACTGCCCATCAACCAGAGCTGAGAAGACGAAGTGACGGGCTGACTAAACCAAACCCAAGGGACCCATCACCAAAGGTCTCCCCAATGAACAAGGAAGGCACATTCTTCAACGTATCTGGAGATTAACCAGCTTTTCTGTGTTGTCTCAAAGAACACATTCATACCCTGAAGTTCTGGGATTGGGTGCTTTTAGTGTCTTTATGCTTCTTTATCCTCTTCTTTTTTGAGAGTTTTGTTCTTTTTCTCTACTCTGAATTCGACAGATCTTTTAAATGAAGTTGTCTTGACCCAGATCCTTTTCTCTTCCAGGTCCTTCATTTCAATGAAATCACAGAAAAAGCAACAAAGAACCCCACAGCCCCTCATGTAAGTATTCTGGTCCTGGGAGAGCTCCAGGTATCTTAAGTATCTGAGAGGGTCATAGTTTAAACAGGGAATTTCACATAAACCGAGGAATGGAAAATCCTAGATGAAAGAGATTAGGACATATGGAAAAATTCCACATTTTATTTTCATAATTATTACTTTCAAGTTTTTGTTTTAGTCAGAGAAGGTCAGCATTGAACTTAAGAACTCAAGTCGGACACGACATAGACCAGCTCCATTCTTCACAAATGTGAACATGAGCAATTCGCTACTGCCCTGAGTCAGAGTGACCTCATCCCAGTTAAACAAAAAGAATCTGACCCAATATCTGCAAAAGTTGGCAACAGGGCCCAGCCTACTGTAAATAAGAGGTCATAATAAACGTGAGCTAATGATCACACTCACAATAATGTTACTAACATAGTACAACTGAGTTAATTAAAATGAAAAGGAATTAGCACAAGTTCAATTATATTTTGGAAAATGATGGCTAGCAGATATATTTGTTTAGGGCTTTGACAAAACAAAACTCTTAGCTAGTAAATAGAAATTTCAAAATTCAGACAGGCTTCAGTTTAAAACTTGGCTACTCAGTCTGTCTCTTAGGCCACTTAATCACTGAGCTTTTTTATTTTCATCTCAGCTAGACTGAGATTCAGATGACCTACGGGCTGTTCTTAGCTGAGTACCAGGCTCGAGGTCTTCTTACATGCAGACAATGGCCATCACATGACAGATCACAGTCAACACGTCTTAGAAGATGATCCCACCAAGGGCTACAGCAGGGCTTCATGTCATAGCATTTTAAATATCCAAACTCCAACATGACCATATGCTTGGTAGCTGTTAGAAGTGAAATAAGGTTTGCACCTTAAGGAACTCCGAGTTTATCTGGAAAGATAAACCTAATAATTTAAACGACTGAGAGGATACCCAATGGTGCCCTGTAGTTCAGAAGAGAACAGATCAGAATATATCAGGGCTGGAGCAAAGAATTTCCTGGAAGAAGTTGAATGTAAGGTAAATTCTTCAGGGTATTTGAGATAAATACAGCAAATATCAGAGAATAAGCCAGAGGTCATCTTTGAGATTATAGACATAAGTGTTGGTACTGATCTAAGTGACTTCAAGTGAGTTGAGCACACACATGAACAGGCTAATTCAATGAGCATCTTTTTTGGATGTTGAAGGCTGGAGAGTCAGGAAATGTGCACCATGAGATTCAAAAGTTTCTGACTGAATTAAACAAACCCAGTGACGCCTACAACCTGAAGATCGCCAACAGAGTCTATGGAGAAAAGGAGTCTCAGTTTCTTCAGGTAATTCCCCTTGGCTCTCCACACCTGGAGTCTGCATACTGGGTCCTATGTCTCTGATGGCCAAATGGGGGAAAGCCAGACAGAGGCTTCTGGCTGATTCCTGGGCAGCTCTGGCCCCAGGGGTGGCAGCTCTATCACAGCTCTGACTGCTGGAGCATCCAGTCCCTGACCAGGCCCAGATGAAGTGTGGGTCAGGGCCAAGATAAGTCAGGAGATGCCATTAATGAACAGGTACTGACTGTGTCACAGAGAGCACCTTTTGTGGGAAATGTCTGACTAATGGGGTACTTCTGGAACAGGCAGGCTGGGATGGGCCCTGGAGGGGGCCGGGAAAGCACCAGGGAATATAAACCCAGATGAGAGAGGCAGTGGTAGAGCTCACTGGTGAGAAGTCTCCCACGTGATTCATCTCCTTTAACTTGCACTGAAATTTGTAAACCATAGCCTCTTCTTCCCCTGGGTTTTGCCAGATGGTGTTGAGCCTCAAGGAATCCAGCGCTCTCCTTGCACACTTGCCCTCATGGGGCCTGTATACAAATATGCATGTGCAGAGACAGTGGTTCTGGCCAGGGTCTGGGTTCAGCTTACATTAATTGTAAATAATTAAATGGGGTGACACATAAATCTTTCTTAATTCCTTCTTTCTTCCTCTACTTCTCAAAGGAATATTTGGATGGGATTAAGAAATTTTACCTAGCCACTGTGGAATCCCTTGATTTCAAAAATGCTCCAGAAGAAAGTCGAAAGAAGATTAATTCCTGGGTGGAAAGCCAAACAAATGGTAGAGTATGGGAGGGCTACTCATGGCGGAACCTTTTGATCACCCTGTGAGGAAGCCCAGACGTGACATGGTAGGGAGTCCTGGGGGGGATGTTATTGGATCTGCAGAGAGGATGGAGGAGGCAGGGCAGATGGTCCCAATAAATGTGGAGAGATCCAGGGGGAGCAGGGAGAGAAGAGAAGGAGGTCAACTAGGTGGAGACATGGCTGCAAAGCTACTTGCACATGGCCCCCAGCTGACCCGATCTTTGTGGAACCCACATTCCCACTCAGCCCCGTTTTGAGATTTTCTTGAGGTCAGAGCCAAGTGTTGATTATGAATCTTTAGAAAAAAACAGTCCAAAGAGCTCCTTCCTCTTACTCCTCTGGAAACAGGCAGCCCATCTGGAGACCAGGCTCCCTGCCCCATGACCTATACCTGCCTGGAGCACACCTCCACCAACCCTCCTGCAGGGATTAGCCCAGGGTCTCCTCCACCCAGGGCAGAGGCTTCTCAAAGCCTCCATTCTATGGAGAACTAGTGCCACCCCTTACTACAGGCCGTCCTTGCAGTACTTGTACAGGAGACTGAGGAGGAGGAAGGAACCCCTGGGAGCAGCATCTGACAGCAGGGGACTCTCAGAGTACAGAGCTCAGGCCATTGTCCTTGAGGACAATCAGGCCATGTTTCTCCACGTGAGGGACCCACCTTGGGAAAACAGAAGGGGAGGAGCAGAGGAAGGAAGGAAAGAGTCAAGCTGAACAGCAGATAATATCAGCTCCTCAGTGTCCCCTAGACAGTCTCACCTCCTTTCCTGTCACAGGAAGAGGCTGGTGTCTCCATCCCTGCAGCTCTCTAGGGCTGGCACCATGAGAAGGCTGCACCTGGTGGCAGTCCACGAGTCCCTAAAGCAGTGGCACATAAATATAAGGACAGTCCTGAAATTGTGTATAGCATTCTCTCCAAAAGCCATTTGTACCTTACATGATGACCTTTTTTTTTCCCTCTTACAGAAAAAATCAAGGACCTATTTCCTAGTGGCACTATTAACCAAACCACCAGACTGGTTCTGGTGAACGCAGTCTACTTCAAAGGGCGGTGGGATGAGGAATTTAAAAAGGAATTGACCACAGAAGCAAAGTTCTGGCAGAATAAGGTATTGCATGTGGAAAGTTAAACTTAGAGGCATCTGATGGGATGGACCACTAAAGTAGACAGTGCCGTGAACAAGCAGATATTGTTTTGTTTTATTCTTAAAAGTTGAGTTAGGAATGCCTGAAAAAAATAGTAACTTCTCTCTTTATTTCTCAAACTTCCTGAGTAGTTTCTCCAAAAGAGAGGGATGTGTTTGTCTAACTTAGTATTTAATATTATCTTTTTGTCTAACTTAGTATTTATTTGATTCCTTAATTTATTGTAGAATGAGAGCAAATCTGTGCAGATGATGGCCAAAAGCGGGCATTTTAATTTTGCCTTCCTGGAGGATGTGCAGGCCAAGATCCTGGAAATACCATACAAAGGCAATGACCTGAGCATGGTCCTGCTGCTGCCCCATGAAGCAGATGGCCTGCAGGAGGTATCACTCACATTGACCGTTTTTTCTCTATGCCTGATTTTTCCCCCCATGGTAACTGTTTAATTTGAAACAAGACAAAAACTTTGAGGCCAAGATGCCTCCAATAATAAACAGTTCAAAACAAGGAACAATGACTCAGTCACTGAATCCGATGATTCAGTGGCACACACCTGTAAGCAGCAACTCAGGAGGCCAAGACAGGAGGATGACAAGTTTGAGGCCAACCTCAACAACTTAGTGAGACCCTCAGCAATTTAGTGAGACCCTGTGTCAAAATAAAAAATAAAAAGGGCTGCAATATAGCTCCATGTTTATGTGCCCCTGGGTTCAAACCAAGTATATCCTCACATTATAAATAGTTTAGCTTACAGCCTGACACAGGCTAAATTTATTATCATTTAAGTAGAGCTATACACATTAAATATCAGTTTGATGGCAACAAGCAACAATTAAACCCAGAGAAATAGATAGCAATGTGAGATTTGTTTAAAAATATAACAAGCAAGAACTAAGAGTAAAAATAGATCATGTACCATAACTGCAGTATGTAATAAATAATGTGTGCAAGAAAATAAAAAGTCTACAAAATGACACATACAGTAGACGGATGGCATAAGAAGTAGTGATATAAGTTCGTTTGGTTCAAAGTAATGTAATTCCATTTTTACATACATGTTTGTACATGTGAACACATATAATCAAATAAGTCTTCATATATGTTCAGGCCTGCTGTTTTTGACCAGTTAATTAGAATAATGTCTAATTAACTGGACCAACTTGTATGTTGCATTTATTTCTAAACTCAAAATTTCCCACATATTCCATTCATTGTTAAAGTGTGCCAGATTCCAAAAGTCGACCAAGTCAGTTTCTTTCTTTTTTTTTTCCATCTTTATAGCTTGAAGACAAACTCACTGCTGAGAAGTTAATGGAGTGGACCAGCCCAGGGAGCATGGAGATGACTAATGTAAATGTGCGCCTCCCTCGATTCAAAGTGGAAGAGACCTACGACCTCAAGACCATGTTGAGAGCCATGGGGATGGAGGACGTCTTCTGTCCACAAAAGGCTGACCTCTCGGGCATGACAGGGACACAGGGCCTTTCAGTGTCCAAAGTTTTGCACAAGTCCTTTGTGGAAGTGAATGAAGAGGGCACCGAGGCTGCAGCCGCCACGGGCATAGTAGCTGAAGTAACGTCCGCCCCAATGCACTCTGTTAATTTCTATTGTGACCACCCCTTCCTGTTCTTCATCAAGCAAAATAAGACCCACAGCATCCTCTTCTTTGGCAGAGTCTCTTCCCCTTAAGAAGGATGCCCCTGTCTCTCTTATGAGACAAGTCACAGAGCAAAAGGTAAACTGAGGCTGGAAACAACACGTGCTTTATATATTCATTTTCTTTTCCAGCCTCAGAGTCCCCACTAAGAATGCGATGGTTGTAGGAGCCTCTCTTTTTCTCTCTTTCTGCACACACATATGAACCAGTTTTCTTCTTTTTTTTTTTTCTTATGAAAATTTCCTTGGAGAACAAAACGTTCAATGTGAAGATTAAAACAATCCATACCTCATCTTCTAAATTGCACACAATTGCTTCTCTCCTGTCTTGGATGAACCAAAGCAAATCACACTTTCTCTTCAAACTCATCAACCTAGACACCCACTTTTCCTTCAATTGAGGTGGTACCTGGGACCCTTCTTATATTTCTAAATTCTGTGATTCTGTTAACTCAATTATCAATAAAGGAATGACCTGCTCAAATTATTTGTTCCTTTTCCTTTTTTTTCTTTCCAACAAAATACAAGTGATCAACCACACCTAAGAAATAGGTCAGAAATATATTGGTCATAGAGAAAGAAAAATTCAAAACAAGCTCAGGCAGGCTGAGTCTAAAGTGGTAGGCAGATAAACTTCTATACATATTCATTTTCTATTTCTGAAAGAAATACATTTATTTTCAAAGAAAAATTATTTATTATTTGGTTGTTAGCTTTTGGGGGGGGTATTTCTTTTCTTTTGGGGGTTTTTGTTGTTTTGGTTTTTGTTGTGTTGTTATTGTTTTGCAGTTCTGGGGATCAATCAAATCCAAGTGTTCTACTTCTGAGCTAAACTCCCAGCCCAGGAAAATGCTAGAGCTCTACTTTATGACAAAATGGACTTATTCCAGCTGTCCACATTTAAAAAAACATATTATTATAATTGGCCATATTAACAGATTGCAGGGAGAAATTTCTAAGACCTGCATTGTACAATGCAATAATTATTAGCCACAGCAGCTATTTAAAATTAACAGTAAACAAAATTAAAAGTACAGTTTCTTCATCTCACTAGCCACATATCACATTCTCAACACCCACATGTGATTGACAGGTATCATGATGCACCAAGCAACCGCTGAACACTTCCATTATCAGACGGGATCATCAGAGAGTACTTTACTGGACAGCAATGCACAGCATCTGGAACATTACATGACAAAACTAAATATATGTGCTTTATGAGGATTCTTAATAGAATAAAAACAGAAGGAGACTGATTCTTTAATGTTTTAAAATATGTTAGATACATAAAATATAGCTATCTAAATTTCAAATCCAAAATCAAGTTAAAAAGGAAACAAAGAAAGCATTGAATCCAAAGGGTAAAAAAGAAATTCAATATTATTGCTATTTTTGACAATCTCTGACAATGAATCAGTAAAAAGGAAAAGGGCAGGTCAGTGTATAGAATGTGGTACCATTTGTGGTTTTTTAGAAAAATAATAATAAACTGTGCACACATGATTTTAGCTAAACCTGTAGTTTGTCTCTGGTGGAATATGTAAGAAGTTGGACCATGTGTTTTGGGGAGGAAGGGTACACCCCCAGTGGTTTGGTGACATTGGGGACAGAGATACTTTGAGCGATAAACACTTTTCACCTTTTGTGTTTTAAATATATCTCCTATTCAAAATATTGATCAAATCTATATTTTTAAGAAGTCAACTGATTCTGATTCTTCAGTTTTACTTGTAAATCAAGTTCTGGCTTTGAAAGTAATATCATATTTCCATTAATATATACCAAGTCTGGGACCCTGGGTTCAATCGTCAGCACCACATAAAAATAAACATAAAAATAAAGGTATTGTGTCCAACTACAACTAAAAAATAAATAGTAAGGGGCTGGGGTAGTGGCTTAGTAGTTGAGTGCTTGCCTCGCATACATGAGACACTGGGTTCGATCCTCAGCACCACATAAAAAATGAAAAAATAGAAATAAATATTAATATATACCAAGACTCTAGGAATGTAGAGTATGATAAAAATACTGCTACTGGAATAAGATATGACTCATATTAAACAAAACAGAATACTCTGTAATTATACCAGATTGTTACTACAAAGATTCACTATTACACTGTATTTCTAGTATGTGGTTTTGACAACTACCATTTCCAAAAGACTGGTAAATCTAGTTCAAGGTACTAAATAGTGATAAAGAAAACAATGTAATGACTTGAAAAAAATAAGAAAATGAAAATACATAATGCCCACATTGTTTACATAAATTTTGGAGTGAAATATGAAGGTTAAGATAACCAGGTTGTGGCTAATGGCACTGCTGTCAAATAATAACCCATGTCAATGTCCCCTTTGTAAAGACAAATCCCTATGTTGAAATAACCATATATTTTTAAGAGCATTTGCTTAGAAATGCTGAAATTCAAAATATTCTCCTCCTTCTTAAATTGTAGATAAATCTTTTTAAGACTGAACAGATCTTTTGTGAGTTTAATTGCCAAGGAATGTCTTTCTTAAGGACGTGGGAACCACTTCCTTAAAATGGAAGCATCAGAGAAGATAATGCCCCTATATCCAGGAAAAGACTAAGAGACTGACTTCAGGGGTACCTGACTCCAGATTCCTAAACTACCCCCATCCTAAAGATAGAAGCTTGTTTTTCCTTTAGGTGAAGTCAATTCCCTAACTTAGGTGGTCATCCCATTCGCCATGTGAATCCAGGATGAGTCATGAGTGAGAGGGATGGAGACATGAAGTGCTCCTACTTGAGGACTCACTAATAAAGCAATAATCTTGAGAACAAATATCTACTGTGTATCTTCATGATATTGTTATGTTTTGGCTATGAAGTGACCCCCTGAGGTCCTGTGTTACTGCAGGAATATTCTGAAGTGAAAAAAAAAAATAGACAATGAGAGCTGTGACCTGATCAGTCCACCCTTTAAATGGAGTCACTATAGGCAGGTGGGGCATGGCTGGGGGAGGTGGGTCACTGGAAGGACCCCTGAAGGGTGCATCCTCCTGTGGCCCCTGCCCCTTCCTCTCTCTTTGCCTCCTGGTGGGCTTGAGGTGAGCAGCATTCCTCCACCCCAGGCCTCTGCCATGACATTCTGCCTCCCTTGGCCTAAAGCAATGAAGCCACCAACCATGGACTAAACCTCTGAAACTGGGCAACAAAATAAACTTTTCCTCCTCTGAGTTGTTTATATTGAATATTTTGGTCACGGTGATGCTGACTTACACAACTCTATGAAAGGGTGAGGTTTCCTTTCCCTCTGTCTTGGTGATTTCTCAGCACATTATCTGTGATGCACATTACATTCTGATTTAATGTTTCCTTTCTCTACTCCCTTCGTGGGGAAGATTTCGGGGTTGGGAGAAGATTCTGTTTTGATTCTATTTCCCCAACACATAATAAATACCTACCCACCCCACCCCCAAATCCTGCCATGGGTCACTTAAAGAAATTTGTGTGCTAATTACAACAGTGAAGAGAAAGGTTGTTTACCTAGGAGCGTGCAATGCTTGTGGGATGGAGAGGCCACTGGGTATCATCCTCCTGTGACACCTCGGCCTCAGTATTCTGAGGTACCCGGAGGCAAGTGTGGGACCTATCAAGACTAGAAGGGTTCACAGAGAAGCTGAGTCTTTAGTGCCTTCCCCTCTAAATTCTCATTTTTAGAGCAACTGACTACATGTCTAGGAAATGGTGCCCTCAGACACCCAGGACACCAGAAGCCAACTCCCTGGCCACAGCTCTGAAATTTTCATCTCCTAAATATCTTGGGAACAGGAGAGGAGTCACTGGCAGGGTCATTCAGAAACAGAATAAAATCTCACATGAAATTCCCAGTCTTGGGAAGGATTCTGGTACCTCTCTGTTGGGGTAAACACTCAGTGCCCAGGAGCCATGCTGTGTCTGAAGGGGAACAAGGGGCTCCCATGGATGTATTGGGGGAGCAAGGAGGAGGGAAAGTGGCCACATCCCTTATCTCCAGTCTTAATGGGGATCGGAGCAGAAGGATCTTGGCTGTGAAGTCAAGTCACATACTCATTCAACATCTGAAGAAACCCCTATGAGCAGCTGACACACACCTATCAGGTAGTTACTCCCCTGCTGATAGGG
This sequence comes from Urocitellus parryii, assembly GCF_045843805.1. Lineage (NCBI taxonomy): Eukaryota > Metazoa > Chordata > Mammalia > Rodentia > Sciuridae > Urocitellus > Urocitellus parryii. Next base: position 12,664,559 of record NC_135543.1, read on the forward strand.
ACAGCCCAACCCTGAGGAATCCAGGAGTCATAGAATGTTCAAAACCTCTCTGTTGAGTCCTCCAAGCTCTACCTTTGGAAGTAGAAAACAGCATGCCCAGGCCTTTGCAGCCCCGGGCTTGGCTATTTTAACATTATCTTATGATTGTTTAAATTTCACTAATCATTAGAGTAGCAAATGTAGCTCAAAATTATCAGTATTTATAACACTGATTTTTTAAATTCACAAATCCCATAATAGCCTCCATGAAATTCTCTGTTTGGATGTTTTTCACCATTTGAACCAGATATTCATGAGTAGGAAAAGAAGAGGGCCCCCTGGGAGACCAAAATGATCCCTTTTCTCTCTTCTCCCGCCTGCCCCCACACCTCACGCACACTCCCTGGGACTGCTGTGCCCATCCAGCTCTGCCAGAGCCCCCGCACACAGGCTTCCCTGATTTTACACAGGTTTACTCTATGGCTTCTCATAAGCCCTGTCAACTGCCCAAAACTCCTACTGCTCAGGGGACCAATGTAAGCAATATCAGATGGTCAGCTTGGTGAGGCTGATGTGTGACCAGGACACCAGAGGTAGGCAAACAAAGCCTGGCCTCAGGGGTCCCTCTGGGAATGCATTCCCACACCCTCCAGGACTGAAAGACTGATCTGTGTCCTCTGAGTATTAGCCACATGGGTCTGGAGAAATCCTGTCCCGGGTGAATTCAATGAGTCCAGGGCAGATTTGGCATGAGTTTAACTAACAAGACTACTTGTTACATTAACCTGCCAGACAAGAGTAAACCAGTGAGGATTCACTCAGTAGTTAACACACGGAGGAAAGTCACGGAGTCTTAAGGGCTAGAAAGAATGGCAGTTATGCTAACAAAGATGAAAATTGGATAGTGTTATCATAATTATGGAGCTCTCCTGGTGTACTGTTAGTCTTCTTGGCTTCTGTTTCCCATTGTTTAGGTCAGAAATTGAATCAATGAGCTCTGATGTGCCTTCTAACATTCTATTGGTCATGACTTCCTTTAAGAAACCTTTGACACACTTCAGTATCTATTTCTTCTTAGAGCAAATAAACTAGAACACCACAAAAAATAAAATTAATATGTACAAGCAGAGATATGAAAAAATGTGCTCTATAAAAAATTAAAATTTTAAAAAATGAAAGGAAAAAAATAAAATAAAATGTTGATAATACATCTTGAGACAGGAATACAATGGCGCAGGAGTGACCATAGGTGAACTGTCCAGCTCTGGTGGATTCTTGAGGTCACAGCAGCCCTGAAGACAGTTTATCATGGCCTTGGGAGAGACCCTAAGTGGGAAGGGGTATATATATTCCCCAAAGATAAACTTAAAATAACCCTTTTTACTCTAAACTTTTTAAATTTGGATTCATCAGGGTTTGGTGCTGATAATGCCAAGGTCACGGGTTCGATCCCTTACGGGCCACCAAATGCCGCAGTCTGGCTGGGCACAATTCAGGAGCCACTTGTCAAAAGAAACAAACTTTATTTTTAGAACCACACACGCCAAACAAAACAGCTCCTCAGGAAAAACCCTCAGAGCCCAACTGCCACCACCGGCTTCCCACAAGCCTCTCCCACCCAACACAAGCCTCTCCAGCTCCCACAATCCTCCTGTTCTTGAGGCCGATTAGCTGGGTCGCGTGGGCGGAGCCAAAGAAGTCCCCCAGTGAGCAGCTCTGTGGTCTGAAAGGGCAGGGAAACAGCCTAATGAGCATCACCGCAGAGGAGCCAATCAGCTAGATGTTGCTTGGGTTGCTGTGAGCCAATCATCTTCTGGCAGTCTGAAAGGGCAGGGAAACAGCTCAATGAGCATCTCCACAGAGGAGCCAATCAGCTAGATGGGGCCACTGTGAGCCAATCATCAGCCGGCAGCTGGAAGTTTGCTGGGGCCCCTTCTGCTGTGGCTCTCAACATCTCCCCCTCTCTGTTTAAACAACAAGCATGTGGCTTAGGGACCATGCCTGCCTTAGGTTGTCCAATAGTACATATGGTCCTTACCCGTTATTGGATGAGCTGACCTCAAGGCGTCAGCCTCCTGTCTTAGGTTGGTACCATTGTAATTGGATCTTTCCCATCACTGACTACCGGTCCAGTATATAGCCACATGTGTGGAGAGGTACCAGCGGGGGAGGGGGGTGAGGTTTATTGCCTCACCTCTGTTGGCCCCCAAATTTTAGCTGAACGATCATGACAAGCAGAAGGGAGGAAGATACACCAAGCCAATTGACGGCTCCTTTTGGAAAAATTGTACCACTGATGACATCATCAGCAAAAATACCCTAACACTACCACAAGTCGCTGCACCAACAGATAGTTCACAATGCATACAGGTGAGTTCACAATGCATACAAGTGATACATAGTCCAGGCAAGTTCTGCAAGCAGTTCAGTGATGGCTATTGCAGAAGCCGTAGATTGGTTTTATCTTTGTCTTCACCGGCACTGGGATGAAGATAGGAATTCTGACAATAATGGCTAAAGAAAAAATTATGTAACATTCCAGAAGGCACTAAAAGAAAACAATTTTCTTAACAATTTACATTATCTTGAAGAGAATTATTCAATATAATGAAAAGGAAAGGTGAAAGTAAACAAACAGATCTGTTAACCTCCTTTTTTGTTCACATATTAAAACAATCTTCAACAGTTGTTTACCCAATTTAAATTAAACCATTTAAATCACGTGAATAAAAAAAAAATATTTGGATCCATTTTTTCGTGAGCACTCATCATATATGATATATGGACATACGTACATTCAAACATATAACACAAAACACAAGTGTGTACACATAATATAATACATACAACACATAACATAATAGTAAAGGCCTTATAACTTTTTACAGGTGAAATCTCCATTGCAACGTTTAAAAACTCTATAGTCAAAAAATAGAACTGATCAGCAAAACATTAACCTAGGTCTGTATGAGCCCAAAAAACAAAATAGAACTTCATGATATGGGAAAGGGCAATAATAAAATAGATATTGAAAAAAGCATCCTCGTTCTGTTGCAGATGTAAGAATAGCCAAAGTGGAGTTCTGGATATCAGCTGTTATGGATTTGAGCCAAATCATCTTCTTTTTGGTCTGTAGAAATCGCTTTAGTTAATCTCTCTGGAATCCAAATCAGCTGCTGTTCTCCCTGTGGAAACACACAAGCAGACCCCCAACTGTTTTGTTTGGCATGTGTGGTTCTAAAAATAAAGTTCGTTTCTTTTGACAAGTGGCTCCTGAATTGTGCCCAGCCAGACTGCGGCACCTAAGCCAGAAGCTTGTAGCCAGGTTACTCAGATCCTGACCCACAGGAGACACAAGTCACAACTCTCTATCACTTTCAGCTGTTACATTCACAGTAACATTTAGGTACCAATAGACACCTAACACAGGGACCCAATGCTTCCTTTTAATTTGTTTTAAACAGTACAGCACATTGGGCTGGTGGCTACACTACTGAAGAGCACAGGTTTAAACTTCATGATGGACTTTCTGTTTTATGTTTCCATTCAGGAATTTGGAGCCTCAAACAACATAAGAAGCCTGTAGTTGCGTTGAGGATGTGGCCCAAGCCGTAGCACACTCGCCTGGCATGCGTGTGGCCCCGATTCAATCCTCAGCACCACATACAAAAACAAAGATGTTGTGTCTGCTGAAAACTAAAAAAGAAATATTAAAATTCATTCTCTCTCTCTCTCTCTCTCTAAAAAAAAAAAAAGAAGAAGAAGAAGAAGCCTGTGTCGGTGTAGACCTGTGAGTTCACCACGTTTACCCTGAACAGCCAGGCTGCCTGCATACTGCTGATCAAGAGTTATGTGAATTCCCCCTAAAACTTCTTCACACAGTAGAAAAAGTGATAGCTAAATAGAAATTTAAATCTACACAAAACAATGAAGAGTGACCAAATTAGTAAATACGTGGGTAAACATAAAAGACATTTATTACTTTTTAAACATAATCAACTTTTTAAAGCAAAAGAATAGTGACATACTATGGAATTTATAAGAATTATAAAAATAAAATCTATAACTAACATAGCACCAAGGACCCAGGGATAAAATGGAAGTACACTGCCATAAGGTGGTCACATTAAAAGTTACTTGTGTAATACTATTTAAAGGTAACCTGTACTAAACTAAATAAACATTTCATTGGTGTACTTTAATTATACATAATAGTGACATTTGTTGTATATATGCATATTTTAAACTCTAAAGCAACCATAAATATGTCAAAAGGGGAGATGAAATAGAATACTAAAAATAATCAGAAAGAAGCCAGGAAAAGACAAATAATGAAGAGTTGAAACTAGCAGGAAATATATGGCAATATGGTAGCTTTAATCCCAACCACAATGACCACAGTAAATGTTAATGGTCTAAAAACCATTTAAAAGATATCTCGTCAGACTGCATTACAGGGCAGGGCCCAGTGCAATAAAGTCTGGCCCCGTGTTTGATGTTTGACTGCAAACAGGGTGAAACTCTACCCTCCTTCCTTTCCTTTGAGCCCCATCTGGCTGGTAAGAAAGCCCTAGGGCTCCCTCCCATGGCACCTATGGGAAGTTCAAACCAGGCAAGCCCAGGGGTCTCAGACACCCTCACTCTGGGACCAATCCTAATCACAATAAAAGCCAAAACCAGTTCACCCTTCCTGGCTCCCTCAAGCCCGCTAGCGAGCCTGTCCTGAGCTCCAGAGAAAGTCTCATTCATCAAGTAACAGCCCTTCTTACTGTCCTGGTGTGTGCAGCTTCACCAGTCACAGCAACTGACTGATTCTGAGTAGATTTGAACCATCTGTTCTCCATGGAGAGATCACTACATCCAAGTATAAGCTTTGTATTTTAAAATTTATTTTCAAAGTAATGACACATTTAAGTCAAAAATAAAAACATAAAAAAATAAAAAGTATGCCAATCCTAATCAATGGAAACTGGAGTGGATACATTGATTAAGACAAACTTCAGCACAAGGACCATTATCAGGGATCACGGGGAGTTCAAATAATCATAAAGATTAGAAGGAAATTAGACAAACCAGAAATAGGCCCATGTATTTACATCCCACAAAGTGTCCAAGGTAATTAACTCAATAGGGTAAGGAGTTTTTGCAATTGATCATGCCAAAAAAAAATGAATATATGAAAAACAGGTAATTCCAACCGTTATTTCTTTTTTTTTTATTGTTGGTTGTTCAAAACATTACATAGTTCTTGACACATCATATTTCACACTTTGATTCAAGTGGGTTATGAACTCCCATTTTTACCCCGTGCACAGATTGCAGCATCACATCGGTTACATTTCCATTGATTTACATATTGTCATACTAATGTCTGTCATACTAGTGTCTGACCGACCTGAGGAACAGGCCCAGCGGCCTGCCAGCATGGTAGACATGTCACCCCAATTGGAGTAGGGGCAGAGCAGAGCCGCCGCCCGCGCCTGGGACAGGCCCAGAGGCCCACTGGCATGGTAGTCATGTCACCCCAATTGGAGTAGGGGCAGAGCAGAGCCGCCGCCCGCGCCTGGGACAGGCCCAGAGACCCGCTGGTGTGGAAGTCACCTCACCCCAATTGGAGTAGGGGCAGAGCAGAGCCGCCTCCTGCATCCGGAATAGGCCCAGCGACCTGCCAGCATGGTAGACACGTCACCCCAATTGTAGTAAGGGCAGAGCAGAGCCGCCGCCCGCGCCTGCAAGGTAGGCAGACCTGAGACCCATCTGCAGAACAGGCCCAGGGGTCCGCAGGCGTGGTAGACATGTCACACTAACTGGAGGAGGGGCAGAGCAGAGCCACCGCCCGCGCCTACAGGGTAGGAAGACCTGCGACCGACCAGCAGAACAGACCCAGCAGCCAGCCAGCGTGGTAGACAGATCACCCCAATTGGAGGAGGAGCACAGCCGCTGCCCGCCCTACAAGGGAGACTTTTCAACTATACAAGAGCAATATAAATATATAGGGGGAAAATTTCAAAAACACAACAGTTTCACCAAGCAGAAAGAAACGCGAGCACTATGAAATGACAAGGAAAGAAAGGACCTCAAGCAATGCAGGTCAACTCAACTTTAGAAGAGGTAATAGCTGCAACAGATGGAATGTCAGAAAAAGAATTCAGGATATACATGCTTCAGATGATCTAGAGTCTCAAGGAAGACATTAGACAGCAACATCAGACAATGAAAGATCACTTCGACAATGAATTACATAAACAAATCCAAGAAGCAAAAGATCAACTATACAGGGAGATAGAGGTAATCAAAAACAAACAAACAGAAATCCTAGAAATGCAGGAAGCAATAAACCAACTTAAAAACTCAATTGAGAATACTACCAGCAGAGTAGAAAACACTTAGAAGATAGAACATCAGACAATGAAGACAAAGTATTTCAACTTGAAAAGAACATAGACAGCTCAGCAAGACTATTAAGGAACCATGAGCAGAACATACAAGAAATATGGGATAACATAAAGAGACCAAACTTAAGAGTCATTGGGATACAGGAAGGCACAGAGCTCCAAACCAAAGGAATGAGCAATCTATTCAATGAAATAATACGAGAAAACTTCCCAGACTTGAAGAATAAGTCAGAATCCCAAATCCTAGAAGCCTACAGGACGCCGAATGTGCAAAATCATAAGAGATCCACACCTAGGCACATTATAATGAAGATGTCCAACATACAGAACAAGGAGAGAATTTTAAAAGCTGCAAGAGAAAGGAAGTAGATTACATTTAGGGGTTAACCAATCAGGATAACAGCTGATCTTTCAACACAGACTCTGAAAGCTAGAAGATCCTGGAATAACATATTTCAAACACTGAACGAAAATGGGTTCCAACCAAGAATTGTGTATCCAGCGAAATTAAGCTTCAGTATGGAAGATGAAATTAAAACCTTCCACAATAAACAAAAGTTAAAAGAATTTGCAGCTAGAAAACCATCTCTTCAAAACATCCTTGGCAAAACATTTCAGGAAGAGGAAATGGAAAATAACAATGAAAACCAACAGTGGGAGGTAGGACAGTAAAGGGGGGAAAATAATCAAAGAGGAAAACAAACCATGTTTAGTAACATAAATAAACAAATATGGCTGGAAGAACAAACCATATCTCAATAATAACCCTAAATTTTAATGGCTTAAACTCACCAATTAAGAGACACAGGCTAGTAGAATGGATCACAAAACAAGACCCAACAATATGCTGCCTACAGGAGATGCATTTGATAGGAAACGATATACATAGACTGAAGGTGAAAGGTTGGGATAAATCATATCACTCTTATGGGCTTCGGAAACAAGCAGGAGTGGCCATACTCATATCAAATAAAATAGACTTCAAGCCAAAGTTAATCAAAAGGGATAAAGAGGGGCACTACATACTGCTCAAGTGAACCATACACCAACAAGACATATCATAAATATATATGCCCCAAACAACGGTGCAGCTATGTTCATCAAGCAAACTCTTCTCAAGTTCAAGAGTCTAATAGACCACCATACAATAATCATGGGAGACTTCAACACACCTCTCTCACCACTGGACAGATCTTCCAAACAAAAGTTGAATAAGGAAACTATAGAACTCAATAACACAATTAATAACCTAGACTTAATTTGACATATATAGAATATACCACCCAACAGCAAGCAGTTACACTTTTTTCTCAGCAGCACATGGATCCTTCTCAAAAATAGATCATATATTATGTCACAGGGCAACTCTTAGACAATATAAAGGAGTAGAGATAATACCATGCACCTTATCTGATCATAATGGAATGAAACTGAAAATCAACGATAAAAGAAGGAAGGAAAAATCATGCATGACTTGGAGAATGAACAATAGGTTACTGAATGATCAATGGGTTATAGAAGACATCAAGGAGGAAATTAAAAAATTCTTAGAGATAAATGAAAACACAGACGCAACATATTGGAATCTATGGGACACATTGAAAGCAGTTCTAAGAGGAAAATTCATTGCTTGGAGTTCATTCCTTAAAAAAAGAAAAAACCAACAAATAAATGATCTCATACTTCATCTCAAAATCCTAGAAAAAGAAGAGCAAAACAACAGCAAAAGAAGTAGAAGGCAAGAAATAATGAAAATCAGAGCTGAAATTAATGAAATCGAAACAAAAGAAACAATCGAAAAAATTGACAAAACTAAAAATGCTTCTTTGAAAAAATAAATAAAATCGACAGACTCTTAGCCATGCTAACAAAGAGAAGAAGAGAGAGAACTCAAATTACTAGCATACGGGATGAAAAAGGCAATATCACAACAGACTCTTCAGAAATACAGAAGATAATCAGAAATTATTTTGAATCCTTATACTCCAATAAAATAGAAGATAGTGAAGGCATCGATAAGTTTCTTAAGTCATATGATCTCCCCAGATTGAGTCAGGAGGATATAGACCACCTAAACAGACCAATATCAATTGAGGAAATAGAAGAAACCATCAAAAGACTACCAACTAAGAAAAGCCCACCACCGGATGAGTATACAGCAGAGTTTTACAAAACCTTTAAAGAGGAACTAATACCAATACTTTTCAAGCTATTTCAGGAAATAGAAAAAGAGGGAGAACTTCCAAATTCATTCTACGTGGCCAACATCACCCTGATTCCTAAACCAGACAAAGACACTTCAAAGAAAGGAAACTACAGACCAATATCTCTAATGAACCTAGATGCAAAAATCCTCAATAAAATTCTGGCGAATCAGATTCAAAAACATATCAAAAAAAATGTGAACCATGATCAAGTAGGATTCATCCCTGGGATGCAAGGCTGGTTCAATATACGGAAATCAATAAATGTTATTCACCACATCAATAGACTTAAAAATAAGAACCATATGATCATCTCGATAGATGCAGGAAAAGCATTTGATAAAGTACAGCATCCCTTTATGTTCAAAACTCTAGAAAAACTAGGGATAACAGGAACATACCTCAACATTGTAAAAGCAGTCTATGCTAAGCCTCAGGCTAGCATCATTCTGAATGGAGGAAAATTGAAGGCATTCCTTCTAAAATCTGGAACAAGACAGGGATGCCCTCTCTCACCACTTCTGCTCAACATAGTTCTCGAAACACTGGCCAGAGCAATTAGACAGACGAAAGAAATTAAAGGCATAAAAATAGGAAAAGAAGAACTTAAATTATCACTATTTGCAGATGACATGATTCTATACCTAGCAGACCCAAAAGGGTCTACAAAGAAACTATTAGAGCTAATAAATGAATTTAGCAAATTGGCAGGATATAAAATCAACATGCATAAATCAAAGGTATTCCTGTATATCAGCGACAAATCCTCTGAAATGGAAATGAGGAAAAACAGTCCATTCACAATATCCTCAAAAAAAAATAAAATACTTGGGAATCAAGCTAACAAAAGAGGTGAAAGACTTATACAATGAAAACTACAGAACCCTAAAGAGAGAGATAGAAGAAAATCTCAGAAGATGGAAAAATATATCCTGTTCATGGATAGGCAGAACTAACATCATCAAAATGGCGATATTACCAAAAGTTCTCTATAGGTTTAATGCAATCCAATCAAAATCCCAACAGCATTTCTTGTAGAAATAGAGAAAGCAATCATGAAATTCATATGAAAAATAAAAGACCAGAATAGCAAAAGCAATTCTAAGCAGGAAGTGTGAATCTGGAGGTATAGCGATACCAGAGTTCAAACTGTACTACAGAGCAATAGTAACAAAAACAGCATGGTACTGGTACCAAAACAGGCGGGTGGACCAATGGTACAGAATAGAGGACACAGAAACCAATCCACAAAACTACAACTATCTTATATTTGATAAAGGGGCTAAAAGCATGAAATGAAGGAAGGATAGCATCTTCAACAAATGGTGCTGGGAAAACTGGAAATCCATATGCAACAAAATGAAACTGAATCCCTTTCTCTCGCCATGCACAAAAGTTAACTCAAAATGGATCAAGGAGCTTGATATCAAATCAGAGACACGGCGTCTGATAGAAGAAAAACTTGTCTACGATCTAAATACTGTGGGGTCAGGCTCCAAATTCCTTAATAGGACACCCATAGCACAAGAGTTAATAACTAGAATCAACAAATGGGACTTACTCAAACTAAAAAGTTTTTTCTCAGCAAAAGAAACAATAAGAGAGGTAAATAGGGAGCCTACATCCTGGGAACAAATCTTTACTCCTCACACTTCAGATAGAGCCCTAATATCCAGAGTATACAAAGAACTCAAAAAATTAGACAATAAGATAACAAATAACCCAATCAATAAATGGGCCAAGGACCTGAACAGACACTTCTCAGAGGAGGACATACAATCAATCAACAAGTACATGAAAAAATGCTTACCATCTCTAGCAGTCAGAGAAATGCAAATCAAAACAACCCTAAGATACCATCTCACTCCAGTAAGATTGGCAGCCATTAGGAAGTCAAACAACAACAAGTGCTGGAGAGGATGTGGGGAAAGGGGTACACTTGTTCACTGTTGGTGTGACTGCAAATTGGTGCAGCCAATTTGGAAAGCAGTATGGAGATTTCTTGGAAAGCTGGGAATGGAACCACCATTTGACCCAGCTATTCCCCTTCTCAGTCTATTCCCTAAAGACCTAAAAAGAGCATGCTACAGGGACACTGCTACATCGATGTTCATAGCAGCACAATTCACAATAGCAAGACTATGGAACCAACCTAGATGCCCTTCAACAGATGAATGGATAAAAAAAAAGTGGCATTTATACACAATGGAGTATTACTCTGCATTAAAAAATGACGAAATCATAGAATTTGGAGGGAAATGGATGGCATTAGAGCAGATTATGCTAAGTGAAGCTAGCCAATCCCTAAAAAACAAATGCCAAATGTCTTCTTTGATATAAGAAGAGTAACTAAGAACAGAGTAGGGAAGAAGAGCATGAGAAGAAGATTAACATTAAACAGGGATGAGAGGTGGGAGGGAAAGCGAGAGAGAAGGGAAATGGCATGGAAATGGAAGGAGACCCTCAGAGTTATACAAAATTACATACAAGAGGAAATGAGGGGAAAGGGAAAAATAATACAAGGGGGAGGAATGAATTACAGTAGAGGGGGTAGAGAGAGAAAATGGGAGGGGAGGGAAGGGGATGGAGGATAGTAGAGGATGGGAAAGGCAGCAGAATACAACAGACGCTAGTGAAGCAATATGTAAAACAGTGGATGTGTAACCGATGTGATGCTGCAATCTGTGTACGGGGTAAAAATGGGAGTTCATAACCCACTTGATACAAAGTGTGAAATATGATATGTCAAGAACTATGTAATGTTTTGAACAACCAACAATAAAAATTAAAGAAAAAAAAGTATTATTATTATTATAAATAAAAATATGATTTATATTTTAAATAATATGAAAAATAACATTTAATTTAATTTAAAATTTTAATTTAATTTAATATTAAACCTAAAAGAAACACAGACTGTGAAGAAATGTTTATACATCATAGATTTGATAAAGGACTTATAGCCAAAGTATATAAAAATGTCTTTAATTCAATAATACAGGAAGAAGACAAATTACTTAATTTTAAAATAAACAAATGATTAGAATGTAAGAAGGCATACAACTGGCCAATAACTAACATAAAAATGATAAACTTGATTAATCATGAAAATGTCAATCAATACCACCTTCCCCCATTAGAAGGATTATAATCTTGAAAACACTGATGTTGGCAGGGATGGAGAGACACGAGAACTTCATACATTACTGGAGGGATGTAAAGAGATACAAACACTGGAAAACAGTTTACAGTTTCTTTAAAGCTACACAAATTATCATATGACCCTGCAGTGACACCCTTAGGAATAGACCCAAAAGGAACAAAAACTTACATTCACACAAAGACCTCTTCACAAATGTTCATAACTCAAAATGACAATGAGTGGGACCAAGCCAAGGTTCATGAGCTGGTGTCTAGATAAATAAATGCCTCTTTTCTACAAAACAGAACAATATTCAGCAATAAAAATGCATTAAGAATCGATGCATGCCACAATGAACTCCATTATTCTGTGTAGTTAAAATGCACTAATAATTTTTAAAAGCATCAATACCTGCTACAAAAGGATAAACTCAAACACATTATGCAAACGAAGGAAGACACACAAAATGTGCATTGTATAGTTCCATTTATATGAAATGTAGGAAAAAATTATAAGCATAGAAAACCAATCAGTGACTGCCTGCGGCTGGGAATGGAAACAGGAATGAGGAAAGTGCTTTAGGGGTAATGGAGATCTTCCAAACCCAGTTTGGGTGATGGATACATAGCTCTGGGAATTTACCAAAAATCAATTAGCTGTAATTTACAATGTACATGAATTTTATGGTATGTAGGTATGTAATTTATAGTTCAACAAGACTGTTGAAAAATAAGTCAGTAAGGTGATGTAACTAAAAACTGATAAAAGTAAAACAAGCTTACAATGAAGAGCACCAGGAAAAGATTCCAAATTTTTTTAAAAGAATCTTCAAAAAAAAAAAAAAAAAACCATTTGATTACCAGGGATGTAGCCCGATGGTAGAGTGTTTACCTATTATGTAAGAGGAGCTGGGTTTAGTCCTCAGAGCCACAAAAATAAAAATAAAAAACCATTGGGTAATACTTATGTCTCACTAAAAAATTAATAGAAATACATAAATGGGGACAGCTAGTCTTTTTTTTTTTTTTGAGAGAGAGAGAGAATTTTAATATTTATTTTTTAGTTCTCGGTGGACACAACATCTTTGTTTGTATGTGGTGCTGAGGATCGAACCTGAGCCGCACACATGCCAGGCGAGCTCGCTACCGCTTGAGCCACATCCCCAGCCCCGACAGCTGGTCTTCTAAAAGTTTTTTAGTATTTACTTCCAAAACCTAAAAAAAAAAAAAGAAAAAAAGAAAAAAAAAAAGAGTGTAGGAGTACTGATGGCTGCAACATCTATCTCCTCAATTTATTACATGCATTTCCAATATCAAAATGTTTATGGAACATAACAGTGGATTATGTTTGACTGGAAGGTGAAAACAAGGGAATCCTCTGGAATATTGTTTCATTTTGCTCTGGTCTTTGCATTTTAATTTACCTTTCCCTAATGTGTTTCTAAGTTCCCTCCCCTGTGTGCAGTTTACCACAATATCTGCTGAAAAGAAAAAGGAATGCACACATTGAATGATTGTCTTATTTTACTTGTATAATATGCCAAAATACTGGAACCAAAGAGACCCCTAAAATCCCAAGAAGAATCCACTTTCTTTATCCAAGATACCCCTTCTCCCCACTGATGCACAAAACTTTACAAGACCTTCATTTACTTCCAAAGGAAACCCACAGGGAGTGGGGTTTGGGTTTGATTCACATTCCGCAGGGCACAAACAAAAGGACTTTCACCTTCAAGGAAAGTCATAAATACATATTATTACATCGTCATTGAATCACCGATTTAATGTTCGGATTGGAAGGCCAGCAGCTCAAGACTGAAGCGCACAGACGGTTTCCAGGATCCTACTGCTCCCCAACACTGCTTCCTGATCTCCAAGGTCATGGCCACGACTTTCTTAGGGAGAAGAAAATCTGCCAAAGAAGAGGACACTGTCGGACCCGCGGTGCCTGATGAAGAACAGGAAGGGGTGATCGCAGTGGACTTGCTCACAGCCCCCGGCCGATGAGACCATGTAACCTATGCCGGTGGCCGCCGGGGCCTGCGTGCCTTCCTCGGTGACCTGCACGAAGGACCGGTGCAGGAACCTCTGCGCCTGCAGCCCCGAGCGCGCGCACATCCCGGAGAAGTCAGCATCGCTCTCGCTGAAGGCTGCGCCCAGCCCCAGGGCTCCCAGGACCGGCTCCAGCTCATAACTGCCCTCCACCTGCAGCCTGGGCAAGCGCAAGTTCACGTTCCTGACCTCCATAAGCTCCGGCCTGGTCCACTCTATCAATTGCTCAGGAGTGACTTGATCTATAATCTGTTTTTAAGAGGTGGAGGAAAGCAGATTGGCATGATTGTGGATAAACATTTAAAACGGCAAGGAACCAATTTGTATCAGAAATTGTTTTCGTAATAAAGAAAAGTGAAACTTCATTTTACCGTGCTGCTGTCACTATATAGCAGTCATTTCTATTTCTCTCTTTAAATTATCTGTGTGTGTGTTAAATCTCAATGCCATTGAATGAATTTTTAAAGATTAAAAATAAATCATGTCTTATTCTAGCAACTTGATACATATTTCATTTTTTTACCAATTCCTCCAGTCTTTATATGTGCACATATATTTACACAGTTGCAATCATAGTGAATGTCTATGTGATTTAAGTTTTTCACTCTATTGCATATCATGCCTAAATACCTTCAAGTTGCTAGATAATATTGCCATCAAGCTGATACATTTCATCTCTTCATTCACTTTACAAACATTAGTATGTACCAGGCATTATGATAGATGCTAATACTGCAAATATTAAAAACAGTAGGTACTATGAATTTCCAACTGGGTAGCCTAATGTATTCAATACTGATATTACTGATGTGACTCAGAAGGGAAATTTTTATCTTGTGAATTATTTCCTTAGGGTAATTCTCATACCTGACATATGAGAATGAATACTCTTAAAGAACTCATACATATTGCCACTTGGCTCTCTCAAAATATTTCCATCTTATAATGCTACTAGCAAAGTTTCACAGCAAAGACTAAATCTGGTATTTTAACCATGCATCAGCTACCGTTTATTGAATGCTTTCTATACCCTCCACCATTCAAGGCTCCATCTCCCTAACCATACAACACTACATATTAAGCACCATGAGCCTGATTTATGCCTGGGGAAACATTGAGGTTCAAGAAAGGTAAGAAGGGTCAGTGGTCAGAAAGCTACTAAAGGAATAGGGATTTGAATCAAAGCCTTCCTGATGTCCAGAACACAGGACATTAGCCACATTCACATTTTAACTGCAAAGTGGGTGAAAATATGCTATAAATGAGTGTATGTGATTTTATTTTCCAAGAAAAAGGATCCATGTAGTGGAATCTTTAGAACTCTTACTGAATCCTAAATGTTCATTTTAGCTCCCCACAAAAAATCTGAGTACTGGTTACTCCCATTGAGCCTGATACCATTTAGTGTTCCCTGCAGAGCTCCACTGTGGCTGCAGAGGGAGAAATGCTCTAGTGAACACAGCCAGGCACCAGCTGCTACTCAGACACCTGCTTCCAGACTGGTGGAGCACAAGTGTTGGGATCAAAAACTTAGGAAAGGAAAGCACAGTAGGGACCAAGGGGTTTACCTTCTCCAGACCCTCTATGTCGTTGGGTAGAAGCACAAACATGCTGAGGTCATTGTTTTTATATGGAATCCCCACGATTTTGGCATCCAAGCCCTCCAGGAAAACTAAACTAAAAGAATGGTGCTGTTCCATCATCCACACAGACTTACTTGTATTCTGCAACAAGTTAACAGAGCACAGGATGTCAAAAGTCATTAGACCAAAGACACAGGCAACAAGCTAGCTCACTGAAGTAATCAGATAATAATGATGCTAAAGATCAGTCACAGAAGGGCATTTAGCTTTTCTGGACATTTCCTACAGGATCCACCCATTTTCTGATTGAGAGCTGAAGTGTGTTCCATGGCAGGGCCAGCTAACCCCGAGCACATCTCTGGAACAAAGAGGAGAATGGTCTCATTGCCTGTTTAGTGATATCTGTCTGCTTTAAATCACAGTGGATGCAAAAAGAGGGCATTTTAATTTTGAAGTGGATGACCTGTTTGCACCTGGGAACAGAAAGGCCAGTAGAGTCTGCAGTCGCACAGAAAGACAGCAGAGGGCGCTCCAACTAAAAGAACAACAAACCTCTTACAGATTATGTCACAAGGTTGAGAAGTCCCCTGAAAATGTTTAAGGGTCTCTAGAATCTCTAATTGAAGGAAGTACTCCATATACTAAAGCAGACCATAGGAGAGGTGGCTAATCTTTCAAATGCCAAAAACCAACAAAAGATAGCAAGGAATACAAAAAACAAGAGAGCAAAACCCAATCAATGAAACAATCTCCAAAAACTGACCTAGAAGATATACAGATGGGTGGGACTGGGGTTGTAGCTCAGGGGTAGAATACTTGCCTGGCCCGCATGAGTCTCTGAGTTTGATCCTCAGCACCACATATGAATTTTTTTAAAAATAAAATAAATGTATTGTGTCCATCTACAACTGAAAAAATTTTTAAAGAATAAGATAGATGAATTACCTGGCAGAATTTTCAAAATAACTCAATAAATTAAAACAGAGCACAGAGAAGCCACTAAACAAAATCAGGAAGACAGTGCATGGACCAAATGATAATATTAACACAGAGACGGAAATGATGAAGGAAAACCAAACAAATGCTGGAACTGAAGAATACAAAAGCTGAATCAAAGAAAATCACTAGGGAAACTCAACAGCAGCCTTGACCAGGGAGAATACAGAGCCTGTGAGCTGAAAGACAGATCATTGAAAATCACCAGCACAGAGGAGAGGTGGGCAAAATGAAGAAAAGTGAAGAGAGCCTAAGGCATTTATGGAACTTTATTAGTGGAACAGCACACACATCACGGGAGCCAATGAAGGAAAAAAAGAGAAACATTCCCACAGTCTGTTGGTAGAAATAATGGCTACAAATCTGAAGAAACAATGGATATATGAGTTTGAAACTCAAAAAACTCTCACTCTGGGCTGGGGTTGTGGCTCAGTGGTGGAGTGCTTGTCTTGCACGTTTGAGGCTCTGGGTTCCATTCTTAGCTCTGCATATACATAAATGAATAAAATTAAGGTCCATCGACAACTAAAATAAAAATTTAAAAAAAAAAAAAACACTCCAACTAGGATGAAGCTTGAGAGAGCTCTACTGCAGCACAACATGACCAAACTGTCAAAAGCCACAAAGGGAGAATCTTGAAGGCAGCAAAAGAAAAGCAACTTGCAACATATAAGGAAGCTTTGATTCAATTACGAGAGGATGTTTCAGCAAAACCTTCACGACTATAAAGGAGTGGGATGATATATTTGATATTAAAAGAAATCAATCAGGAGTAGTATCTCCAGAAAAACTGTCCTTCAAAAACAAATGAGAGGGCTGGAGGTGTGGCTCAGCGGTAGCGCGCTCGCCTGGTATGCGTGCGGCCCGGGTTAGATCCTCAGCACCACATACCAACAATGATGTTGTGTCCGCCGAGAACTAAAAAATAAATATTAAAAATTCTCTCTCTCTCTCTCTCTCCCCTCTCTCACTCTCTCTAAAAAAAAAAAAAAATGAGAAATTAAGACATTTCCAGATACACAAAATCTGGGGGACTTCATCACCATCAGATTTGGCCTACAAGAAATGCAGAATGGAGTCTTTCAAGTTTAAGTGAAAGGATGATAAAGAGCAACAAACCATATGGAAACATAAAGTTTAATATATAAATGTAAGATCCTATAGCATCAAAATATATCTGCACAAACCACTTTTCAATGTGATGTGGAATTTTTTAAGCATAAAATTAATCATAAATCTGTTGATAAATATACAATATAAAAAGAGGTAGGGGCCGGGATTGTGGCTCAGTGGTAGAGTTCTTGCAACCACGTGTGAGGCACTGGGTTCTATTCTCAGCACTGCATATAAATAAATAAGTAAATAAAATAAAGATTATCAACAACTAATAAAAATATATTTAGAAAAAAAAAGAAGTAAAATGTGTCATTGATACACTAAAGGAGAAAGAGACAGAGATGTAAAGGAACAGTTTTACATGTGGTTGAAGTTAAGTGGTTGGTTATCAGCTTAAAATAATAGATTGTTGTGTTATGTAATTGCAATGATGACCATAAAGAAAATATAACCAATGTGATCCTGCCATCTGTACACATGGAAAAATTAAGAATTCATACCCCATTTGAATCAAATGTATGATATATGATAAGTCAAGATCATTGTAATGTTTTCAGCAACTAATAAAAAAGGAAATAATGCAAATATACATCAATGAATGAATGAATAAAGAAATGTAGTATATCAGTACAATAAGAAAAAAAAATCTATAAAATGCACAAAAAGAAAAATGAGAAGGGAATCAAAATATGTCTGATTAAAGAAATTCTCTAATTAAAAAAAAAAACTAGGCCAAGAGTTTTAATTCAAATTCTACCCAAGAAATTAGATGAATTTCTGAATTATATAATTTTTTTCAGAGAACGGAAAAGAGGAAATAATCTACATTTTAAGAATCTAGTGTTACTTTGATACTCTAAACTGAACAAGAACAATACAATAAAAATGTTGCCAAATGAGGTCATTTATAAACTCCTAACAAAATATTCGCAAATTCAATCCAACAATGTATAATTTTTAAAATACCATGACCAAGTTGGTTATTTCACAACTGAACAAATGTCTTACCATTAGAAATTCTGTTGATATGATTCACTTAATTAACAAGGCAAAAGTCACATGAACACCAGAAGAGACAGATAATGTAGATATGAGTTACAGATGACTGGGAACTGTATGGTCAGAGGGATTTTAAGTCCCAATCTCCATGGACGTGCATACCCTGCTGAGGAGAACAAGTATGGTACAATCCCCATGGCAAACAATTTGGTAATATTTAATAAAACTAAACACTGTACCGCTCAGGTTCACATTATATTCAATAGAAATATAGGGCAAGCCACAAATGTGAGACGCATATATGATCTTAAATTCTCTAGTAACCATGTTTTTGAAAGTAAAAAGAAACAGATGAATGGATAAATAATATACTGTACATATACACAGTGAAATACTATTACGCCATACAAAAGATGAAATTCTGTCACTCATGACAATATGAAAGAACCTGGAGACTATTATGTGAAATAAGACAAAAATAAGACAAAAATAGTAAGACAAATGCTGCATGATCTCTCTCATGTGGAATTCAAAAATATTGCTGTCACAGAAGTAGAGAGTAGAATGGCTTAGGTGTTTAAGGAGAGGAAAGGAAAGAGGGATGTTGGCCAAAGGATACATAAATATAGTTAGAGAGAAGGAATGTAAAAAAAAAAAAAAAAAAGTCCTGAATAAGCAAATGTTTGAAAACTGAAAGTAGATTAGTGACTGCCCAGAGTGGAGATTATGTGATGGGGTGGAGGACCCATGGAGAATGACTACTCTTGGTTTGGGCATTTCTTTCCTAGGTGACAAAAATGATTAATATATAATTACTAATTGTGTATCAATTGCATATTGTCAATTACATGTAATTAATTATATGAAATTAATTGCATATTAATATATGATAAATATCATTATATAAATCAATAATTCATTTCTCAAACTAAGCTCTTCAAATCCCACATGCATTTTGCACCTAGAGTTCATCTCAATTCAAACTAAATGTATTTCAAGTGTTCAGCAGCCACTTGAATGGCACCACTTCGGCTTAGCTCAGGACTAGGCAAACCCTCACTCTGGCCAACCAGGGAGCTGACAAGGGTCACTTCAGCATCGTTTATAGTAAGAAGGAAGGAAGGAAAGGAGGAAGGAAGGAAGTCAGTCCCCATCAGTAGAACAAATCAGTAAAGACCTGTGGAAATGAATCAACTGGGGCTATAAGTGTCCACCTAATCTAGTCGAATCTTGTAGACATAATGCTGAACCCAAAACAAGTTATTCAAAGTAATAATGAACAAAAAAGTCTACACACAATGAAATAGCTAGTATATGGGAATAATGAACACCTAATTCACCCTCCCCCTCAGGAGACCAGGGGTGTGCTCAGAGAAGGTACTTAGGAGGCCCCAGGGAATTTAGTAATAGTCTGTTTTTTATACTGGGAGGTGGAATTAGAGGGTGTTACTTGGATCATTCCCTATGCCTTTGTAAATACGTCTTCAGATTTTATCATCAGTGTTTAAAAGCAAGGTTCAGAATACTCCGACTTCATGTGGTGATCAAATGGCACAGTCAAGCCTGTCTCTGGGCAAATCACTTTGCTTATCTGTTTCTCCACCTATTCAAGAGATCAGAGCCATGGCCCCTACGATGTGTTCCTGTCCTAATATCCTTTCGATCAGCAATTCCACTGTTCCACATACCTCTGTGGCTCCCGAAATAATCCTGGAGAAGGGACAGAGCTGCCTCACAGGGTCGTACGGGTTGTGTCCACACCAACCTGGGATCCGACCCCCACCAGCCACCAAGCCCTTCACCATGGAGAGGGGCATCACTCAAGGCAACCTGTCTTTGCCTAAATGACATAAAGGGTCTCCAGGGACTGTGGTGCTGGGGGGGGGAATGTGCTCTGGAAACAACTTCAGGCCTCAGCTGAGTGCACAGCCTATCATCCACCTGACCCAACTGGTGTCCTTCTGGGGCGAGACAAAGCATTGCATTTTCCCAGCACAGACAATAGTAAGATGAGAGGACAAGAGTAAGACAGGCAAGTGTCTTAAGAGTTATTAAGTGACATTCTTCTCTAGGTGCTTTACAGAAATTATATATATATATGGAAATCACCATTATTAGCCTATGAAACCTAAAAAGTCGCCTTTCCCTCCAAGTCTGTTTCCCTGTCTGTAAAATGGGGATAAAACTGCCCAACTGCTACATGGAGTTGTGATGAAGAAATGTAGTAACGAATATTTTTTAAACGTACTGATTTCTAAAATGCAGTAAGTTTCACCTAATTGTTTAAACTTCTATAAGAAAAGTATGTTTTCCTCTATAAAAAAAAGTACATATGTTCTCTATCACACTTAAATCAAGGAAAGTAGGAATTCCTAGAGTAAACCACAGAGACTTCTTTGTGACACCACTTGTTTTGGGATATGAGGTTTCCCCCAAAAGCTCAAGGGTTAAGCCAGGCAGGAATATTCAGAGGCGAAATGAGAGTGTAACCTATATCAGTGGATTAATCCATTTGGTGGATTAATAATTAGAAGGGACTGCTGACCTGGGTGGTAACTGTAGGCAGGTAGGGTGTGACTAGAGGAAGCAGGTCACTGGGGGCGTGCCTTTGGGGTTTCTATTTTGTCCTGGTGCCTCCTTCTCTCTCTGCTTCCTGGTTGCCCTGAGCTGAGCCACTTCCCTGTGCTGAGCTCTTCTGCAGATTTGAGGAAACACTGTATGGATTTCCACAGCTGTTGCGTCGATTTACATTCCTACCAGCAATACATCAAGTTTCCAATTTCTTCACATACTCACTCTTATTATAATTTTCAATCTTTTTACAGTAACCACCCTAACGAGTATTCATTGTGACTTTTTTAAGTCAATATGGTATATTGTCTTATGCAGTACATATTTTTTAATTGATTCATAAAAACATAAAAGTTGTACATGTTAACGTGATACCATGTAATGTTTAATACAACGTATACATTGCATGATGTGGAACCAGGTAAGCATGTTTATCCTCCCAAACATTTATTTCTTTCTGTATAGTGAAAATTTAAAATTCCTTTCTTCTTTTCAAAATGTAAATACATTATTGTGACCTCTACTCACCGTACTGTGCAATAGTATCACACTGGGCGTCTTGCTCTAACTGTAACGTGGTACCCATTGGTCAACTTCCCCATCCCTTTTCCCCACTTCTGCCCATAGCCTCTGGTAACCACGATTCTACCCTCAACATTTTTGAAATCATCTTTTTTAGATTCTACATGTGAGTGAGATCTGCAGTACTTGTCTTTCACTTAGCATAACAATCACTTAGCATAACAATCTCCTTGTTATTGCAAATAAGAGGATCACATTCAGCACTTCAATGTGTATATATATTTACCATATTTTCTTATTCATTCATCTACTGATGGACAGCTCAATTGATCTCATATCCTGGCTATTGTGCATAATGCTACAGTAAATATGTGAGTGTAGGTTCAGGTTATCCTGCTGACTTCATTTCCTGTGGATATATACCCAGTAGTGGGATTGCTGGAACATATGGCAGCTCTATTTTTAACATTTTGAAGAACTTCCATGTTGTTTTCTGTAATGGCTCTACTAATTGACAGTCCTACCAACAGAATGTGAGTTTCCGCTATGCTTCCATGCAGGGCGTAATAGCCATTCTAATGCTGGCAAATCGTTATCTCAGGGTCTTGGTGGGCACTTCTCCAGTGATGGGCATGGTTGGGCATTTTTTCATATACTTTTTGGCCAAGTGTGTACCCTTTTTTAAGCCATCTCTATTCAGGTCATTCATCCATTTTTAATCAGATCATTTTGTTTCTGTCATGTTGAGTTCTTTTTATAATCCTGAAAATTACTTCCTTGTCAGATGAATAGGTTGCAAATATTTTCACCTGTGGGTTTTCCTCTTCATCTCTTATTCCTTTGCTATACAGAAGCTTTGGGGTTTGGTACAGTCTCATTGGTTAGTTTTTGCTTCCATTGCCTGTGTTTGGGTTTTATAGCTAACACCAATGTCCTAAAGTGCTTCCCCTATATTTCCCTCTGGACATTTGGAAGTTTCTGGGTCTTACATGTAAGGCCTTCATCCGTTTTGAGTTGATCTTTGTATATGGTAAGAAAGAGGGATCTAGCCTCTTCCTTTTGCATATGGATATTGTATCCCCAACACTATGTATGGAAGGGCCTTTCCTTTCTCTGATGTACATATTTGCAGCCTTTATTGAAAATCAGTCAGCTGTAAATATGTGGGTTTATCTCTGGGTTTTCTATTCTGTTCCACTAGTCCATTTGTCTGGTTTTATGCCAGCACCATGCTGTTTGAGTATTATAGCTTTGTAGTATATGTTTAGCTTTCTCATATTCTTGAATTTTCCTTTTTCTACTCTTAATTTCTAATTTTATTGCTCTGTGATCAGAAAAGATAGTTGATATTTCAAGGGTTTTTTTTTATTCAATAAGATTTTTTGTGTATAATATATAGGCCATCCTCAAGTATATTCCATGTTTATTTGAGACAAATGTACATTCTGCTATTGTGGGACAAAGTATTCTCAATAGGTCTGTATGGTACATTTGATTTATATAAAAAGCATATTCAAGTTCATAAGGAAATACCAGTATTCTCATGAACAAAAGAGCAAAAGAAAGACAATTCACCAAAAAAGAAAATCAAGTAGAAAACAGAAGTACACATAGGAAGAGAAGAGTGAGATGCCATTGGTCATCAATCAAGTGAAAGCTTTGAAGTCACTCAGAGTAGTTAAAGCAGTTAAGTGAAAAATAGAAATACAGGGGGCAGGGGGGTTGAAAGGCAAGAGACCACAGAGTGAATGTTAAGGAGGCACATGGCGGATGGCAAGGGGTCCATGGTGTGTACTTGATGGCCAGGAAATGAAGACTGGACCCTGAAAGGGAGAGGACAGTGGTCAGCACAGGCGTGGGAGGACAAGGGAAGGCCGTGGTTCCTGTGTGCACGGTGAATGGACAGTGGGGTGAGCAGGACTCAGGAGAAAAGATGAAGGGAGATCCAGGCAGGGAGGAAATCCATCTCAGAGAAAACAAACAGGAAGGGAACATTCTAGAAAAGGCTGGCAATAAAGCCAGGATGTCAAGAGGATCAGGGAGGGACTCATAAGAGATCAGTGAAGAAAAAGGTGAGATTAGCTTGAAAACAGAGAGGACAAGTCTGTCTTGGGTGTTGCTGGAGCAGGAAGAGAGGAGGACGGGGAGATGGTGCAGTTCTGTCTGCATTCCATGATGGGCTTACCTAGGAGGCTCCTTGCCCAACTTCTTCTTAAACTTACTGGGGTTGTTTTTCCTCTGTGGAAACTAAAAAAGAAAGCCAGTCACTCTTCCTCTGAAGTTATTCAGCACATACCTATCTATACCTAGGTCTGCAGGGAGAGCCTAGGAAACACAGTAACTGGCTCATACTCCATAACTTGATGCTTGGAGAATCTTCCCCACTAACTACTTCCCTGTAGACAGGCCTGGGCACATTCTTGGGAAGAAGGAAGTAATAAAAGGATCGCTCTGATTTATTGGCAACTTAACAATGCTGGGAATATTTCACACACTGTGCCAAGAAGTAAGTTTCTGGAAAAATCTTGGAGATACTTCTTCACCAACCTGTAAAGGCATTGGCAATAGCAGGATGCTTCCTGAAAGAACAAATTCCTATAGATTTCATTTTATTTGTTGATCCCCAGAACCAACGAAATTGGCATAGCTTTATTAAATATCAACAACATAAACTGGCAAGGGTTCACATTCAAAACATCCTGAGGATTTATGCATCTCCTTGACAATCCTGTCCCATGCCAGGAGCACTTCTCAGGAACAGAAGAAAAGCATGGAATGATTTCTCATTTAAACTAATTCCAGCTCTGTCTCAATTTAAGCAATCTCCTAGAAATTATCAGTTAGTAACATTTCTTCAAAGTTAATCTCTTCATAACAAACCCCTCATCTCGAAAGGATTCAGCTTATGTCTAAAGTCATCTTCCAAAGATTGGCCACCTGGAACCTCGGTCTGTCTTAGGTTGTCCTTCTACTCGTCCTTTCCACCTCTAGGCTGAGCTTCCTGTTCTGTCCCACAGGGAAGATAATGCTGTTTCCCTGTGGAATCCAAGTGACCCCCTCCTGCTCCATAGAGGAAAGGTCACTGCTGTCTTGTGGCTGTAGCCAGGATAAAGGCTCAGCCGAGGAGACCACATTCTTCATGTGTGGAATTCTTCATCTCGATATCTTATCATTTCTTTTGCTTCTTTCATTGGACAAATCCTTAGTTCACCAACAATCCATAAGACCATGCCTCAACTCAACTCAGGGAATTTGTATTTCACAACCTCCTCGGGGATTCACACACATTCGTAAAAAGACCCAAAAAAGCTTCTCTTGGCATTTCCTCAAAGTGTTTAAGCAGAATTACCACATGACCCACTGATTACACTTGTAGGTGTACAGACCCCCCCAAAAAAATGAAGACATGCTACACCAAACACAGGTATCCATGAACAATCAGAGCCGCATTATTCATAACAACCAAAAAATAAAAACAATCCAAATCCCCATCAATGAAGAATGGATAAAGAAAACATAGTCTATTCATACGAAGGAATATTGTTCAGTCATAAAAAGGAATGATGCACTGACCCATACCACAACATGGAGGAACCTTGAAAACGTACCAAGTGGAAGAAGTCAGTCACCAGAGGACAAATATTGCCTGATTCCATTTACACGCAACATTTGAAACAGGCAAATCAGAGGGACCCCAGTCTCTTCCTCTCTCCAAATCCCAACTTACAAGATGAGTGATCTTCTCTAACACATGTCCCTAGAGTGATGTTCTGCCCTCTCCAGAGGCCCAAACAAATGTGCCCACCTACCTTTAGAACTATAAGCCAAAAGAAACTCCCCTAGTCCATAAGTAGCCTGTGTCAAATATTTCATTATAGGGATGAAAAACAGATTAACACAATTGAGCAGGAATTTATTGTCTCTCTGAGCTACACACTCAATGGAAATCATCTCTTCCATCACCACTCATTTCCCCACATGCCATACTCTTGGTGGTCTCAGGATGTCCCCCACCATTCTCTCCTAGCTCCTATGCGATGGACGATGGACTAATACGGTTCCTCAGCCAGACTACCTGCCTTCAAATCTCACCTGTGCAATTCACTAGCTACGTAACTAGTCCAACAGTTGTCTCAGTTTGTCAGTGTGAAATGGGGATAGAAAATGGACCTACAATCCTGAGTTGTAAGGTGCAAGTGAAAATATCTTCTGACCCAACAAAAGCCAGCCATCATCGACGTAGGTCTGCTTGCAGGAACCCCACACATCTGCAGAGGATCAGGCTCCAGAGGAATATGCACATAACAACAGCATCCAAAGGACACCTCCACCTGGTATTTCTGACAGGTATTGGACCTGGGATCCAGCCCATGAGTCTGAAGCCAGGTGCTTACTGGCCATGGGGGGCAGGTAGGGAAGGGGGGACAGAGCTATAGTCTCATCATGACATCCCAAACAAGTTATTTTTCTGTTTGACTGTATATGAGAAATTAGAAGACTGCTGTTCAAAACAGCCTCTGTTTGTTTCGATCCTTCTTACTGTCGGAAGCTTGTCAATGTAGCAAGGCAAATAACTGTCCTCACAGGCATCAAGCATCAGAAAAGTCAGGATGGCTGCAGGGGACATGGGAAGAGACAGGGAGAACCAGGGGCTAGGAAGAGCATGAGGGTCGGGAATGAGCATGAGGGTAGGACCCTGTTCCCCAAGTCTGCAGAGACCTCCCCAGTGTCTCTTTGCACTAGAATAAGATCAATTTTCCTGGGTATATAAAGTGATTCCTACAAAAGGATGAGTGGAGCCTTTCAGAACTGAAAAATCACAAATATAAGTAATGTTGTAGGTGTTTGTGTGTCCAAAGATACCTTAAAAACAATTTAACATTAAAAGAAAAAAAAGATTTTTTTTAAGATGAAGGGAATGTACAGAGGATGGAATCGAAGACAATGAGGAAGTTGGAATACCTAATACATCTTCATTGGTATTAGAAAAGCACCTTTGCATGCATTCAAAATGAGTCAATGATTGCCAAAGATTACAGATTCTTAACTGTCCCCACAAAAAGAAAAAGGAAACACAGGTTACTGTCCTAACCTGTCTTTTCTCATAAGTTGTCAGGCTCAGGAAGTGTGGGCTAAGCTGATTGAGAAATCTGAAGTTGATTTACTTGAAAGACAACTGAATTGATGAGGCAGCGTTTGCGGGAGGAGGACTATATACCCAGGATCTTCCGTCCACCACATCAAGGCTCACAGCTCCCATCCACCTCGGCTTCTTCAGGAACACAGGTGAGTGCTTCCAGCCACTACGGCTTAGCAGGAATTACTATCGAGGATCAAAGCAGTGATGTGGTTTCTATCATGCATGTACTTCATCTTATTGTATTGTACTTATTCAGCCAGGGGAAAAAAATTAACATACCCCCTTGACCTAATTTGGTCTTTACCTAAAAAAAAATATATTTCCCAGAAAACTGGTGCATGCTTACAATCATGGGGGGGGGGGAGGTGGTCAGCCTCAGAGCTTCAAAGAAAAGTCAGAGAGTTTCTTCTGGAGACCTGGCTGCATGTTGGCCCCAGAAAACCTTGTCCTGGCATTTGTAATAAAGCCTTCCCCCCAAACCTAGCCATCCAATGATAAGGGAAAGACACAGGAAAGATAAAGATGTTCTATTACTTGTCCACAAAAGTCTTTTTCAATAGTGCTTTCATGAGTCTTCTAATTAGAAGATGAACACACGTGCATTCAGAAGGCTTGGAAGGTAAAAAGGGTCAAAACCTTAATGGCCAGAATCCCACAACCCAGATAAGTCATTTTTAAGAAAATTTCATGACAATAAAGTCCTTCTAAGCTGGATCCACTGCTTTCCTAGGAGTTCCCGACCAACCAGTCACCATGGGTTCACTCAGTGTGGCCAACACCAAGTTCACCCTTGACCTGTTCCGGCAGCTGAGGAAGGAGGGGGACAACGTCTTCTACTCCCCGGTCAGCATCCTGTCAGCGCTGGCCATGCTCGACCTAGGGGCCAGGGGGAACACTGCCCTGCAGATGGAGAAGGTAGGCCTCAGCTGCCCCGCAGGACCTGCCCAGCTCTCCTCTTCACTGGGCTGGCTCACACACACAGGGACGGTCACAGCTCTGGGGACCTGGGGGGTAACACAAGATGCCCAGCAGACTTTCCAGGGCTGTGTGATCACAGAGTGTTGGGGAGACACCCCCTCCCCAAGGCTGACCTCTCTTGATGACCCCCACCACTGCCCATCAACCAGAGCTGAGAAGACGAAGTGACGGGCTGACTAAACCAAACCCAAGGGACCCATCACCAAAGGTCTCCCCAATGAACAAGGAAGGCACATTCGTCAACGTATCTGGAGATTAACCAGCTCTTCTGTGTTTTCTCAAAGAACAAATTCATACCCTGAAGTTCTGGGATTGGGTGATTTTAGTGTCTTTATGCTTCTTTGTTCTCTTCTTTTTTGAGGGTATTGTTCTCTTTTTCTCTACTCTGAATTCACAGATCTTTTGAATGAAGTTGTCTTGACCCAGGTCCTGTCTCTTCCAGGTCCTTCATTTCAATGAAATCACAGAAAAAGCAACAAAGAAACCAACAGCCCCTCACGTAAGTATTCTGGTCCTGAGAGAGCTCCAGGTATCTGAAGTATCTGAGAGGGTCATAGTTTAAACAGGGAATTTCACATAAACCGAGGAATGGAAAATCCTAGATGAAAGAGATTAGGACATATGGAAAAATTCCACATTTTATTTTCATAATTATTACTTTCAAGTTTTTGTTTTACTCAGTGAAGGTCAGCATTGAACTTAACAACTCAAGTCGGACACGACATAGACCAGCTCCATTCTTCACAAATGTGAACATGAGCAATTTGCTACTGCTCTGAGTCAGAGTGACCTCATCCCAGTCAACCAAAAAGAGTCTGACCCAATATCTACAAAAGTTAGCAACAGGGCCCAGCCTACTGTAAATAAGAGGTCATAATACACGTGAGCTAATGATCACACTCACAATAATGTTACTAACATAGTATAACTGAGTTAATTAAAATGAAAAGGAATAAGCACAAGTTCAATTATATTTTGGAAAATGATGGCTAGCAGATATATTTGTTTAGGGCTTTGACAGAACAAAACTCTTAGCTAGTAAATAGAAATTTCCAGATTCAGACAGGCTTCAGTTTAAAACTTGGCTACTCAGTCTGTCTCTTAGGCCACTTAATCACTGAGCTTTTTTATTTTCATCTCAGCTAGACTGAGATTCAGATGACCTATGGGCTGTTCTTAGCTGAGCACCAGGCTCGAGGTATGCTTACATGCAGAGAATGGCCATCACATGATAGACCACCCTCAACACGTCTTAGAAGATGATCCCACCAAGGGCTACAGCAGGGCTTCATGTCATAGCATTTAAAATATCCAAACTCCAACATGACCATATGCTTGGTAGCTGTTAGAAGTGAAAGAAGTTTGCACCTTAGGAACTCCGAGTTTATCTGGAAAGATAAACCTAATTATTTAAATGACTGAGAGGATACCCAATGGTGCCCTGTAGTTCAGAAGAGAACAGATCAGAATATGTCAGGGCTGGAGCAAAGAATTTCCTGGAAGAAGTTGAATGTAAGGTAAATTCTTCAGGGTATTTGAGGTAAATACAGCAAATATCAGAGAATAAGCCAGAAGTCATCTTTGAGATTATAGACATAAGTGTTGGTACTGATCTAAGTGACTTCAAGTGAGTTGAGTACACACATGAACAGGGTAATTCAATGAGCATCTTTTTTGGATGTTGAAGGCTGGAGAGTCAGGAAATGTGCACCATGAGATTCAAAAGTTTCTGACTGAATTAAACAAACCCAGTGATGCCTACAACCTGAAGATCGCCAACAGAGTCTATGGAGAAAAGGAGTTTCAGTTTCTTCAGGTAATTCCCCTTGGCTCTCCACACCTGGAGTCTGCATCCTGGTCCTATGTCTCTGATGGCCAAATGGGGGAAAGCCAGACAGAAGCTTCTGGCTGATTCCTGGGCAGCTCTGGCCCCAGGGGTGGCAGCTCTATCACAGCTCTGACTGCTGGAGCATCCGGTCCCTGACCAGGCCCAGATGAAGTGTGGGTCAGGGGCAAGATAAGTCAGGAGATGCCATTAATGAACAGGCACTGACTGTGTCACAGAGAGCGCCTTTTGTGGGAAATGTCTGACTTATGGGGTACTTCTGGAACAGGCAGGCTGGGATGGGCCCTGGAGGGGGCCAGGAAAGCACCAAGGAATATAAACCCAGATGAGAGAGGCAGTGGTAGAGCTCACTGGTGAGAAGTCTCCCACGTAATTGATCTCCTTTAACTTGCACTGAAATTTGCAAACCACAGCCTCTTCTTCCCCTGGGTTTTGCCAGGGGGTGTTGAGCCTCAAGGAATCCAGCGCTCTCCTTGCACACTTGCCCTCATGGGGCCTGTATACAAATATGCATGTGCAGAGACAGTGGTTCTGGCCAGGGTCTGGGTTCAGCTTACTTTAATTGTAAATAATTAAATGGGGTGACTCAAGAATCATTCTTAATTCCTTCTTTCTTCCTCCACTTCTCAAAGGAATATTTGGATGGGATTAAGAAATTTTACCTAGCCACTGTGGAATCCCTTGATTTCAAAAATGCTCCAGAAGAAAGTCGAAAGAAGATTAATTCCTGGGTGGAATGCCAAACAAATGGTAGAGTATGGGAGGGCTACTCATGGCGGAACCTTTTGATCACCCTGTGAGGAAGCCCAGATGTGACATGGTAGGGAGTCCTGGGGGGGATGTTATTGGATCTGCAGAGAGGATGGAGGAGGCAGGGCAGATGGTCCCAATAAATGTGGAGAGATCCAGGGGGAGCAGGGAGAGAAGAGAAGGAGGTCAACTAGGTGGAGACATGGCTACAAAGCTACTTGCACATGGCCCCCAGCTGACACTATCTTTGTGGAACCCACATTCCCACTCAGCCCCGTTTTGAGATGTTCTTGAGGTCAGAGCCAAGTGTTGATTATGAATCTTTAGAAAAAAACAGTCCAAAGAGCTCCTTCCTCTTACTCCTCTGGAAACAGGCAGCCCATCTGGAGACCAGGCTCCCTGCCCCATGACCTATACCTGCCTGGAGCACACCTCCACCAACCCTCCTGCAGGGATTAGCCCAGGGTCTCCTCCACCCAGGGCAGAGGCTTCTCAAAGCCTCCATTCTATGGAGAACTAGTTGGACCCCTTACTACAGGCCGTCCTTGCAGTACTTGTACAGGAGACTGAGGAGGAGGAAGGAACCCCTGGGAGCAGCATCTGACAGAAGGGGACTGTCAGAGTACAGAGCTCAGGCCATTGTCCTTGAGGACAATCAGGCCATGTTTCTCCACGTGAGGGACCCACCTTGGGAAAACAGAAGGGGAGGAGCAGAGGAAGGAAGGAAAGAGTCAAGCTGAACAGCAGATAATATCAGCTCCTCAGTGTCCCCTAGACAGTCTCACCTCCTTTCCTGTCACAGGAAGAGGCTGGTGTCTCCATCCCTGCAGCTTTCTAGGGCTGGCACCATGAGAAGGCTGCACCTGGTGGCAGTCCAAGAGTCCCTAAAGCAGTGGCACATAAATATAAGGACAGTCCTGAAATTGTGCATAGCATTCTCTCCAAAAGCCATTTGTACCTTACATGATGACCCTTTTTTTTTCCCCCTTACAGAAAAAATCAAGGACCTATTTCCTATTAAAACTATTGACCAAACCACCAGACTGGTTCTGGTGAACGCAGTCTACTTCAAAGGGCGGTGGGATAAGGAATTTAAAAAGGAATTGACCACAGAAGCAAAGTTCTGGCAGAATAAGGTATTGCATGTGGAAAGTTAAACTTAGAGGCATCTGATGGGATGGGCCACTAAAGTAGAGAGTGCCGTGATCAAGCAGATATTGTTTTGTTTTATTCTTAAAAGTTTAGTTAGTTAGGAATGCCTGCAAAAAATAGTAACTTCTGTCTTTATTTCTCAAACTTCCTGAGTTGTTTCTCCAAAAGAGAGGGATGTGTTTGTCTAACTTAGTATTTAATATTATCTTTTTGTCTAACTTGGTATTTATTTGATTCCTTAATTTATTGTAGAATGTGAGCAAATCTGTGCAGATGATGGCCAAAAGCGGGCATTTTAATTTTGCCTTCCTGGAGGATGTGCAGGCCAAGATCCTGGAAATACCATACAAAGGCAATGACCTGAGCATGGTCCTGCTGCTGCCCAATGACGCAGATGGCCTGCAGGAGGTAAAATTGACCTTTCTTCCTTCTATTGCCTGATTTTGTCCCCCATGGTAACTGTTTAAGTCTAAACAAGACAAACACTTTGAGGCCAAGGTGCCTAGAATAATAAAAAGTTCAAAACAAGGAACGATGACTCAGTCACTGAATCAGATGGCATACACCTGTAAGCAGCAACTCAGGAGGCCAAGAAAGGAGGATGACAAGTTTGAGGCCAACCTCAACAACTTAGTGAGATCCTCAGCAATTTATATGAGACCCTGTCTCAAAATAAAAAAGTAAAAAGGGCTGCAGATATAGCTCCATGTTTAAGTGCCCCTGGGTTCAATCCCAGTATATCCTTACATTATAAATAGTTTAGTTTACAGCCTGACACAGGCTAAATTTATTATCATTTAAGTAGAGCTATACACATTAAATATCAGTTTGATGGCAACAAGCAACCATTAAACCTAGAGAAATGTATAGCAATGTGAGAAATGTTTAAAAATATATCAAGCAAGAACTAAGAGTAAAAATAGGTCATGTACTATAACTTCAGTATGTAATAAATAATGTATGCAAGAAAATAAAAAGTCTACAAAATGACACATACAGTAGACGGATGGCATAAGAAGTAGTGATATAAGTTCCTTTGGTTCAAAATAATGTAATTCTATTTTTACCTACATGTTTGTACATGTGAACACATATAATCAAATAAGTATTCATATATGTTCAGGCCTGCTGTTTTTGCTTATTAGAATAATGTCTAATTAACTGGATCAACTATGTATATTGCATTTATTGCTAAACTCAAAATTTCCCATGTATTCCATTCATTGTTAAAGTGTGCCAGAGTCCAAAATTTTATCATGTCAGTTTCTTTTTTTCTTTTTTTTTTCCCCCATCTTTATAGCTTGAAGACAAGCTCACTGCTGAGAAGTTAATGGAGTGGACCAGCCCAGGGAGCATGGAGATGACTAATGTAAATGTGCGCCTCCCTCGATTCAAAGTGGAAGAGACCTACGACCTCAAGACCATGTTGAGCGCCATGGGGATGGAGGACGTCTTCTGTCCACAAAAGGCTGACCTCTCGGGCATGACAGGGACACAGGGCCTTTCAGTGTCCAAAGTTGTGCACAAGTCCTTTGTGGAAGTGAATGAAGAGGGCACCGAGGCTGCAGCCGCCACGGGCATAGTAGTTAAACTAACGTCCGCCCCAATGCCAGCTATTAGTTTCTATTGTGACCACCCCTTCCTGTTCTTCATTAAGCAAAATAAGACCCACAGCATCCTCTTCTTGGGCAGAGTCACTTCCCCTTAAGCAGGATGCCCCTGTCTCTCTTATGAGGACAAGTCACAGAGCAAAAAGTAAACTGAGGCTGGAAACAACACGTCCTTTATATATTCATTTTCTTTTCCAGCCTCAGAGTCCCCACTATGAATGCGATGGTTGTAGGAGCCTCTCTTTTTCTTTCTGCACACACATATGAACCAGTTTCCTTCTTTTTTTTTTCTTATAAAAATTTCTTTAGAGAACAAATCGTTCAATGTGAAGATTAAAACAATCCATACCTCATCTTCTAAATTGCACACGATTGCTTCTGTCCTGTCTTGGATGAACCAAAGCAAATCACACTTTCTCTTCAAACTTATCAACCTAGACACCCACTTTTCCTTCATTTGAGGTGATATCTGGGACCCTTCTTATATTTCTAAATTCTGTGATTCCATTAAATCAATTAGCAATAAAGTGATGACCTGCTCAAATTATTTGTTCCTTTTCCTTTTTTTTCTTTCCAACAAAGTACAAGTGATCAACCACACCTAAGAAATAGGTCAGAAATATATTAGTCATAGAGAAAGAAAAATTCAGAACAAGCTCAGGCAGGCTGAGTCTAAAGTGGTAAGAAGATAAACTTCTATAGATATTCATTTTGTATTTCTTGAAATCAAGGAAATTTTATTTATTATTTGGCTGTTAGCTTTTGGAGGGTTTTTGTTTGTTTTCTTTTGGGGGTTTTTGTTGTTGTTTTGTTTTTTGTTGTGTTGTTGTTTTGCAGTTCTGGGGATCAATCAAATCCAACTGTTCTACCTCTGAGCTAAACTCCCAGCCCAGGAAAATGCTAGAGCTCTACTTAATGACTAAATGGACTTATTCCAGCTGTCCACATTTTTAAAATATATTAATATAATTGGCCATATTAACAGATTGCAGGGAAAATTTCTTAGACCTGCATTGTACAATGCAATAATTATTAGCCACAGCAGCTATTTAAAATTAATATTAAACAAAATTAAAAGTACAGTTTCTTCATCTCACTAGCCACATATCACATTCTCAACACCCACGTGTGATTGACAGGTATCATGTTGCACCATGCAACCACTGAACACGTCCATTATCAGACCCCATCACCAGAGAGCACTTGGCTGGACAGCAATGCACAGCACCTGGAACATTACATGACAAAATTAAATATATGTGCTTTATGAGGATTCTTAATAGGATAAAAACAGAAGGAGACTGATTCTTTAACGTATTAAAATGTTAGATACCTAAAATATAGCTATCTAAATTTCAAATCCAAAATCAAGTTAAATAGGAAACAATGAAAGCATTGAATTCAAAGGGTAAAAAGAAATCCAATATTATTGCTATTTTTGACAATCTCTGACAATGAATTAGTAAAAAGGAAAAGGGCAGGACAGTGTATAGAGTGTGGTACCATTTGTGGTTTTTTAGAAAAAATAATAATAAACTGTGCACACATGCTTTTAGCTAAACCTGTAGTTTGTCTCTGGAGGAATATGTAAGAAGTTGGACCATGTGTTTGGGAAGGAAGGGTACACCCCAAGTGGTTTGGTGACAATGGGGACAGAGATACTTTGAACTATAAACCCTTTTCACCTTTTGTGTTTTAAATATATCTCCTATTCAAAATATTGATCAAATCTATATTTTTAAGAAGTCAACTGATTCTGATTCTTCAGTTTTACTTGTAAATCAAGGTCTGGCTTTTAAATTAATATCATATTTGCATTAATATATACCAAGTCTGGGGCCCTGGGTTCAATCTTCAGCACCACATAAAAATAAACAAATAAAAATAAAGGTATTGTGTCCAACTACAACTAAAAAATAAATATTAAGGGGATGGGGTTTTGGCTCAGTGGTTGAGTGCTTGCCTCGCATGCATGAGACACTGGGTTCGATCCTTAGCACCATATAAAAAATGAATAAATAAAAATAAATATTAATATATACCAAGTCTCTAGGAATGTAGAGTATGATAAAAATACTGCTACTGGAATAAGATATGACCCATATTAAACAAAACAGAACACTCTGTAATTATACCAGATTATTACTACAAAGATTCACTATTACACTGTATTTCTAGTATGTGGTTTTGACAACTACCATTTCCAAAAGACTGGTAAATCTAGTTCAAGGTACTAAATAGTGATAAAGAAAACAATGTAATGACTTGAAAAAAATGAGAAATTCAAAATATATTAATCCCCACATTGTTCTATATAAATTTTTGAATGAAATATGACAGTTAAGATAACCAGGTTGTGGCTAATGGCTGAGCTGTCAAATAATAACCCATGTCAATGTCCCCTTTATAAGGACAAATCCTCCTTGCTGAAAATAACCATATATTTTTAAGAGTATTGGCTTAGAAATTTTGTATTTCTAGATATTCTCCTCCTTCTTCAAAATGTAGACAAATCTTTTTGAACAATGAATAGATCTTTTGTGAGTTTAATGGCCAAGAAATGTCTTTCTTAAGGACCTGGGAACCACTTCCTTGAAATGGAAGCATCAGAGAAGATAATGCCCCTATGTCCAGGAAAAGACTAAGAGACTGACTTCAGGGGTACCTGACTCCAGATTCCAAACTACCCCCATCCTAAAGATAGAAGCTTGTTTTTCTTTGGGTGAAGTCAATTCCCTAACTCAGGTGGTCATCCCAACGCCATGTGACTCCAGGATGAGTCATGAGTGAGGAATGGAGACATAAAGTGCTCTTACTTGAGGACTCACTATTAAAGCAATAATCTTGAGAACAAATATCTACTGTGTATCTTCATGACTATTGTTATGGTTTGGCTGTGAGGTGTGCCCCTGAGGTCCTGTGTTACTGCAGGAATATTCTGAAGTGAAAAAAAAAAAATAGACAATGAGAGCTGTGACCTGATCAGTCCACCCTTTAAATGGAGTCACTATAGGCAGGTGGGGCATGGCTGGGGGAGGTGGGTCACTGGGAGGACCCCTGGAGGGTGCATCCTCCTGTGGCCCCTGCCCCTTCCTCTCTCTTTGCCTCCTGGTGGGCTTGAGGTGAGCAACATTCCTCCACCCCAGGCCTCTGCCATGACATTCTGCCTCCCTTGGCCTAAAGCAATGAAGCCACCAACCATGGACTAAACCTCTGAAACTGGGCGACAAAATTAACTTTTCCTCCTCTGAGTTGTTTATATTGGATATTTTGGTCACGGTGATGCTGACTAACACATCTCTATGAAAGGGTGAGGTTTCCTTTCCCTCTGTCTTGGTGATTTCTCAGCACATTATCTGTGATGCACATTACACTCTGATTTAATGTTTCCTTTCTCTACTCCCTTCGTGGGGAAGATTTCGGGGTTGGGAGAAGATTCTGTTTTGATTCTATTTCCCCAACACATAATAAATACCTACCCACCCCACCCCCAAATCCTGCCATGGGTCACTTAAAGAAATTTGTGTGCTAATTACAACAGTGAAGAGAAAGGTTGTTTACCTAGGAGGTGCAATGCTTGTGGGATGGAGAGGCCACTAGGTTCCATCCTCCTGTGACACCTCGGCCTCAGTATTCTGAGGTACCCGGAGGCAAGTGTGGGACCTATCAAGACTGGAAGGGTTCACAGGGAAGCTGTCTTTAGTGCCTTCCCCTCTAAATTCTCATTTTTAGAGCAACTGACTACATGTCTAGGAAATGGTGCCCTCAGACACCCAGGACACCAGAAGCCAACTCCCTGGCCACAGCCCTGAAATTTTCATCTCCTAAATATCTTGGGAACAGGAGAGGAGTCACTGGCAGGGTCATTCAGAAACAGAATAAAATCTCACATGAAATTCCCAGTCTTGGGAAGGATTCTGGTACCTTGCTGTTGGGGTAAACACTCAGTGCCCAGGAGCCATGCTGTGTCTGAAGGGGAACAAGGGGCTCCCATGGATGTATTGGGGGAGCAAGGAGGAGGGAAAGTGGCCACATCCCTTATCTCCAGTCTTAAGTGGGGATCAGAGCAGAAGGATCTTGGCTGTGAAGTCAAGTCACATACTCATTAAACATCTGAAGAAACCCCTATGAGCAGCTGACACACACCTATCAGGTAGTTACTCCCCTGCTGACAGGGACAGCCCGACCCTGAGGAATCCAGGAGTCATAGAATGTTCAAAACCTCTCTGTTCTAATGCCATCCATTTCCCTCCAAATTCTATGATTTTGTCATTTTTTAACATCAGACACTAGAAAGGCAATATGTCAATCAATGGAAGGGAAACTGATGTAATACAGCAATTTGTATACGGGGTAAAAGGGGGAGTTCATAATCCACGTGAATCAAACCGTGTAATATGATGTATTAAGAACTATGTAATGTTATGAACGACCAATAAAAAAAAAAAAAAAAAAAAACCTCTCTGTTGAGTCCTCCAAGCTCTTCCTTTGCAGCCCCAGGCTTGACTATTTTAACATTATCTTATGATTGTTTAAATTTCACTAATCATTAGAGTAGCAAATGTAGCTCAAAATTATGAGTATTTATAACACTGATTTTTTAAATTCACAAATCCCATAATAGCCTCCATGAAATTCTCTCTTTAGATGTTTTTCACCATATGAGCCAGATATTCATGAGTAGGAAAAGAAGAGGGCCCCCTGGGAGACCAAAATGATCCCTTTTCCCTCTTCTCCCGCCTGCCCCCACACCTCACGTGCACTCCCTGGGATTGCTGTGCTGCATCCAGCTCTGCCAGAGCCCCCGCACACAGGCTTCCCTGATTTTACACAGGTTTACTCTATGGCTTCTCATAAGCCCTGTCAACTGCCCAAAACTCCTACTGCTCAGGGGACCAATGTAAGCAATATCAGATGGTCAGCTTGGTGAGGCTGATGTGTGACCAGGACACCAGAGGTGGGCAAACAAAGCCTGGCCTCAGGGGTTCCTCTGGGAATGCATTCCCACGCCCTCCAGGACTGAAAGACTGATCTGTGTCCTCTGAGTATTACCCACATGGGTCTGGAGAAATCCTGTCCCGGGTGAATTCAGTGAGTCCAGGGCAGATTTGGCATGAGTTTAACTAACAAGACTACTTGTTGCATTAACCTGCCAGACAAGAGTAAACCAGTGAGGATTCACTCAGTAGTTAACACACGGAGGAAAGTCACGGAGTCTTAAGGGCTAGAAAGAATGGCAGTTATGCTAACAAAGATGAAAATTGGATAGTGTTATCATAATTATGGAGTCCTCCTGGTGTACTGTTTGTCTTCTTGGCTTCTGCTTCTCATTGTTTAGATAAGAAATTGAATCAATGAGCTCTGATACACCTTCCAACATTCTATTGGTCATGATTTCCTTTAAGAAGTCTTTGACACACTTCAGTATCTA
The DNA here is from genome assembly GCF_045843805.1 of Urocitellus parryii. NCBI lineage: Eukaryota > Metazoa > Chordata > Mammalia > Rodentia > Sciuridae > Urocitellus > Urocitellus parryii. Next base: position 12,703,024 of record NC_135543.1, read on the forward strand.
TTTCTTCTTAGAGCAAATAAACTAGAACATCACAAAAAATAAAATTAATATGTATAACCAGAGATATGAAAAATTGTGCTCTATAACAATTTAAAATTTTAAAAAATAAAAAGAAAAAATGAAATAATATGTTGATGGTACGTCCTGAAACAGGAATACAATGGTGCAGGAGTGAGCATGGAGGTAAACTGTCCAGCTCTGGTTGAGCCTTGAGGTCACAGCAGCCCTGAAGACAGTTTATCATGGCCTTGGGAGTGACCCTAAGCCAGAAGCATGCAGCCAGGTTACTCAGATCCTGACCCACAGGAGACACAAGTCACAACTCTATCACTTTCAGCTGCTACATTCACAGCAACTTTTAAGTATCAATAGACACCTAACACAGGAACCCAATGCTTCATTTTAATTCATTTTAAACAGTGTAGCACATTGGGCTGGGGTCTACCCTACTGAAGAGCACAGGTTTAAACTTCATGATGGACTTTCTGTCTCATGTTTCCATTCAGGAATTTGGAGCCTCAAACAACATAAGAAGCCTGCAGTGGTGTAGCCCTGTGAGTTCACCACGTTTACCCTGAACGGCCAGGCTGCCTGCATACTGCTCATCAAGAGTTATGTGAATCCTCCTAAAACTTCTTCAGACAGTAGAAAAAGTGATAGCTAAATAGAAATTTAAATCTACACCAAAAAACTGAAGAGTGACCAAAAGAGTAAATATGTGGGTGAACATAAAAGACACTTGCTCACTTTTAAAAGATAATCAACTCTTTAAAACAAAAGATTAGTGACATACTATGGAATTTATAAGAATTATAAAAATAAAATCTATAGCTAACATAGCACCAAGGACCCAGGGATAAAATGGAAGCACACTGCCATAAGGTGGTCACATTAAAAGTTACTTGTGTAATACTATTTAAAGGTAACCTGTACTAAACTAAATAAACATTTTATTGGTGGACTATAATTATACATAATAGTGACTATTGTTGTATGTATGCATATTTTAAACTCTAAAACAACCATAAATATGTTAAAAGGGGAGATGAAATGGAATACTAAAAATAAACAGAAAGAAGTCAGGAAAAGAAGAACAATGATCAGTTGAAACAAGCAGGAAATATATGGCAATATGGTAGCTTTAATCCCAACCACAATGACCACAGTAAATGTTAATGGTCTAAAAACCATTTAAAAGATATCTCGTCAGACTGCATTACAGGGCAGGGCCCAGTGCAATAAAGTCTGGCCCCGTGTTTGATGTTTGACTGCAAACAGGGTGAAACTCTACCCTCCTTCCTTTCCTTTGAGCCCCATCTGGCTGGTAAGAAAGCCCTAGAGCTCCCTCCCATGGCACCTATGGGAAGTTCAAACCAGGCAAGCCCAGGGGTCTCAGACACCCTCACTCTGGGACCAATCCTGATCACAATAAAAGCCAAAACCAGTTCACCCTTCCTGGCTCCCTCAAGCCCGCTAATGAGCCTGTCCTGAGCTCCAGAGAAAGTCTCATTCACCAAGCACCAGCCCTTCTTACTGTCCTGGTGTGTGTGCAGCATCCAGTCACAGCAGCTGACTGATTTTGAGTAGATGGGATCCATCTATCCTCCATGGAGAGACCACATCATCCAACTATAAGCTGTGTATTTTAAAAATTATTTTGAAAGTAATGACACATTTAAGTCAAAAATAAAAATATAAAAAAATAAATACTATGCCAATCCTAATCAATGGAAACTTGAGTGGATACAATGATATAAGACAAATTAAACTTCAACACAAGGACCATTATCAGGGATCATGGGGAGTTGAAATAACCATAACGTTTAGAAGGAAAGTAGACAATCCAGAAACAGGCCCATGTATTTACATCCCACATAGTGACCAAGGTAATTAACCCAATAGGGTAAGGAGTTTTTGCAATTAATCATGCCAAAAAAAATATGAAAAATGGGTAACTCCAACCCTTACTTCACAAAAAATAATTCAGAATGAATCAATCATAGGACTAAATACAAACCTGAAACCATAAAAACTCTACCAAAAAAAAAAAATACAGATCATAGCACAATTGAAATTGGCAAAGTTTTCTTAGATTTGACAAAATAGAAACCATAAAATAAAAAGTTAATGAGTTGGATCTCATCAAAATTTAAAACTGCCTTTCAAAAAACACTACAAAAATGTATTCCAAGTATCTCACAAAGAATTCTTGCTTAGGAGGATCTTAAGAGGGCAGAATATAGGTCACTCTCTGGGACACTGCATGGCGTGAAACCAAGAAAGCAGATAGGCAGCTTCTCAGCAAGGTGGGTGAAAAAAAAGGTGGGAAATTAATTCTGGACATTCAAAGCAGATTGGGGACTTGTGAGGTTGCATATAATAAGAAAGAAATCTCCAGCACCTCCACCACTGCCACCTCCACGGGCACCATCAGCCAGAGCGGTACCCCATGAACAAAGTGGAGGGATGAGAAAATTAAAAAAAAAAAAACACACACATTTTTAGGAGGCCTGAGGCATGCCTGGATTCAGAGAATTCAGAGATGAAAAACACTGCCAGACTAACCTGAAAGGCTTGCAACACAGTATCCTTGTGCAGGAAAGAAGCCACATCTGTCCCAGCTGTGTGCAGAGGACCCAAGAAAGAAATATTTTGCAGCTCCAGCTCAGAGGCCAGCAGCTGGGAAAACAAGCCCAGGCTTAGTCCTAAATACAGACCTGGTAAACCCACACTGCACCACATAGAGTGTGCCTAAGTGACCAGGAGAAAATCAAACAGGGAGAGAGGTTTACACAGGGGAATACTGGTGGGGGAAACTCACCTGGCTCTCCCCATACCTCTAATCCCGTTGCTTGCAGGACCGCTGGCTGGGAGAGATGCACCTGGCCTGAATTCGAAAATTTGGAAGAGAGAGATTGAATTTGGAGACTGAACCCAAGAAACCAGGAAATGTGGGGCCTTCAGGTGAGGAGGGACTTAGGATTGGCTCCTCCGCCATACTAGTGGAACCCGGGGGGAGAACCCTGGGGTACTGTCTTCCAGTGTGGACCAGCAAGTACTGGGTGCTGGAGGTAGACTGATTTAAAATCCCTAGGCCAATTGGCATTCAGCAA